>NW_024429266.1:64692527-65212527 GCF_017639785.1 Mesocricetus auratus
TAAACAAGAATTGGGGTCATGCTAGACAGCTGCCTCAAGGTCGCCTCCTAGTAACCACTTCCTCCAGCAAGGCTCCAAACCCAAAAGAGTTCATAACCCACCCAACTGTGCCATAAGCTGGGGCTCACATAAGCCTACAGAGGACATTTCAATTAAAACCGCAACAAAGGGTACCAAACATACTGATTCCTGATCATTGCTAGTACAAAGAGCTGTACAAAGAGCTATTACCAGTGCTGCACTGCCAAAGAACCCAATTTTACTCCTTTTACTTGTGCTATTCAATCAGTCTTTATCATTTCTTAATTTCCCTCACCAATTGAGCATATATGACTTTAAAGATAAGTGGATATATGTGCATATACATATATTACACATAATCATTTATGTATTATGTATATACACACACATACACACATACACACATACATGCATATATATGAGCAATTTGTCTCAGTGGCTCAAAGCACATCTAGTGTGAGTAGACAAAAATAGTGTGACTTTTGGATTTGAAATTTGGGTGTAACGTTTTGAAGTTTCTATTGAATGCTGACCATATAGACTTGTTTGGTAATGTTAACAAAGTTGAATTATAGGCTGTGTTCATAGAACCAGGTATGTAACACAGAGATTATGAGAGACACAGATTGTGCACTTCTGGATTCATGCTCTTCAGTACAAACTGGAAAGGTAGATATCATCAAAGAATAACACATGGGATGGTTTGTGCTAATTGTCAACTTGACAGAATCCTGAAACAAGCCTGTGATCTTGGCTGTGAGGCTTAATTAATTTGAGGAGATGAGTCGTGACAGTGGGAGGATCATTTCCTGTGCTTAGCATCATGGATGGTATACAATGGAGAAAGTGATCTGAGTACTATCATGAATTCAAATCCTTCTTCTTCCTGACTGCAGGTGACCTGTGACTATCCGCCTCATGCTCTTGCTGCTGTGCCTATACTTCCATCTGAAATATAATCTGGACCAAAACAGATCTTTTCTCCCTTAGGTGGCTTCTGCCAAGTTGTTTTATCAGACCAACAGGAAAAGTGACTAAGACAAGTCCTTCCCAGGAGTCATGCCACCTTCAGCTCCACTGAACTAGGAGCAAACAGGAATGAACATTATTGACAATTGTCAACAAATTCTCATTTGATCATCACTTGGGTTCATTTTCCAGACTTTGTTTATGGCAGTGACAAAAAACATTGCAGTATTAACTGGATTTAATATATGACATTCCTGGGAGAAGCATTTTGTTGGGAAATAAAATATAAATGTATATCTATATCTACATTGTTTATATTTATATATATCATAAATCAGATATTGTAAGATCTGCAAAGTGCCATCCTGATGTTATGTAACCCATTGAAGTCTAATTGTTTAACATATATGTCTACCACTTTGGTGGGGTAATGGGAACAGCTGAGACCACAATTCCCTATAACCTGTAAGTGGTTTAGAATTCTACACAAGCTGTTTGAATATAAGAAAAACAGCACAGTATAAAAATGTAAAAATAATGCACTGAAAATATGCCAGTCAATAAAGTGCTTGCCTTACATTCATCAGGCTTTGAGTTTGATCCCCAGAACTCACATAAAAATGCCAGACATGGTGGTGCACACATTCCCAGCACTGAGGTAGATAACCAGTCAACCTAGACTACTCTGTGATTTCAAAGAAAATGAGAGACTTTGTCTAAAAGAAAAGCGAGGGATAGGTTCTGAGGAACCTACTGAGATTGTCTTCTGAGTGTCGAATGCACAAATGTGCAGATGTGTGTCCATCTTCATCTGTACAGAAATGGGCATGCCTATATATTGCTTTAGCTTTGCTTTCTGTTTTTGTGATAAGACAAAAGCCATTTAGGGAGAAGAAATGGTTGTTTGGCTTATAAGTTATAGTCCATCATGGACAGAAACTAAGTCTACAAGCCAAGAGACCTTGAGTAAAGGACTGAAGTAGAGACCACTGAGGAATTCTGCTTACTTCCTTACATTCCCTGGCTTGCTCAGATGTTTTTCTTCTTCAGTCCAGGTCCACCTGCCCATGGATGGCACATTTCAAAGTGGACTGAGCCCTTTACATAATCAGCAATCAAGAAAAGACCCTACAGACATGCTCACACGCCAATCCAATAGAGGCAATTTCTGAACGAAGGCTTTGTCTTCACAGGTGTATCAAGTTCATAACTGAAGCTAAGGCACAAATAAATAGACACATCTATACACATACACAGGAAATAAAAACCAAACAAAATCTATTCCTTTTTATAGGTTTGAAGACTTTGTGTGTATAATGGTTCCCAGTGGGAGGAATTAGAATTACTGGGGATATTTATTTTTCTTTTTATAGCTTTTATAACCCTAGCATCATTTAAGTTTTTTCTAATTGCGTTATAAAATACAAATGAGTTATTAAATTGCCTTGGCTCTTTTTTTCCTGTAAAGATATTAAAGTTATCCTACAAATCCAATGAAAAGATTGCTTAGAGGTGCCATTGAATGTAGCCCAGTGCCCCTCTTGATGGAAAGAAATTAGAAGTATTTGCCGATGCTTCAATTAGTTTATCATTCAGTGTAGTCACCTTGACCAGATCATGAAAGTGTGACCAATGGTTAAGATTTTGGTCCAAATTGTGCAGACTTCAGAAAAGAGAAACTACTGTTGCAAGCTCTTCTCTTAGATGTGGTAACAATGCTCCTGGAAGGGACAAAATGAAAGAATACTGACAAATAACTGTGAATCCATTACTGCTTCAAGAGTTTAGGTCATGGCTAGAATCTAAGGAAGAAATACTCCCTGCACACGGCTGCTTCTTCAACCTTGTGTTTTCTACATGCACACTGAAGGTCCAGTAGTAATAAAAAGAAACTTGACTTTCTTTAGAAAAATCTCTCTACCAGTGAGGGATACATCACATGTACTAAATGTAACAGTCATTAACTTAAGTTTTCCTTCATTTTTCTTTTTTTCCTTGCATATAAATTGACATTGTTTATCACATAACTTCTAAATGATCTCCTGAAACTTAAGTCCTTTATTAAAAAGTGAAGAAAGGGGCCGAAGAGATGGCTCAGTGGTTAAAGTACTTGCTGCTCTTCAACAGGACTTCAGTTCAGTGCCCAGGACCCAACAAAGGAGTATGCAACCACATTTAACTCCAGCATCAGGGGATCCAATGCCTTCTTTTAGCTGATAAGGACCTGCGCTCATGTGGCATACATCCACACAGATGTATACACTTACAGATAAGTATTTAAAATTTTATTTTTAAACTTACATTTTACATACATACATTTTTGCATACAAGAGTTGGTATAACAGATAACATGAATAGAGAGCAGAAGACAACTCATGGGTATCAGTTCTTTTCACCATGTGGTTCCCAGGTATTAAACTTTGATGAATGGAACCGAAGAATTGCTTTACTATTTATTTTCAAGCAAAATCTATGCACAGTTATCATCACAAAATAAAACACAGAATCCTAACCAGGTCACCAGCTGTTCTGTCCTTAGCCACTCCTACTTCCTAGTTCCAAAAAGGCCTTGCATCCCTACATTCCTTCTTTTCATTCAGTCATTTCCATTCCCCATGAAAACCCTGCCCCTTGAACCAAAACACTGCTCTCTATTGACTGGGTGACAGAAATTCTGTAACAGATCTCAGATCATCGGGTTTGCCAGCAAGTACCTTTACTCACTGTCCTGTTTTGAATAGGAATTGCTCTCATAGGCTCCTGTATTTGAATACTTTGTCCCCAATTGGTATACCTATTTGGGAAGGGTCAGGGGTGTGACATGTTGGAGGAGAGGTGTCTCTGTAGGTGGGCTATCTCTCTGCCTCCTGTTTGTGGATAAGGATAGAAACTCTAAAGTACTGCTCTAGTACTGTGCTGCCAAGACTCAATGTGATGGTCATAACGCAACCCCTGAAACTGTAAGACCCCAATAAATGTTCTCTAATTTGTCTTGGTCATGGTGCTTTGCCACAACAATAGAAAAGCAAGTAAGACATTCATTGAACTGTCTCATTGGTCCCCGATTTTCCCTACAAAAGTGCATTTGATATGAACATCTTCAGGAGACATAATTTTAATAAGTAGATAGAGTTGTTTTGAAGCCTATCTGAAGTTGATAACATTATTCTCCCTCCAACTCTTAACTGCACACCATGAGGAAAAGGAAATCATATTGAGTATCACATTTTTTTATTCAAACAAAACACTAGTGGCAATTTCTTCTTTTATGAGTTCCATCTAATACTTTATTATATAAATATTTGAATCTCAAGTTGTCATTGAACTTCACATATTTTTATGAGTGCTATGGTATAGAAAATCCCATAATACTGCCTAGAAAATAGATTAATACAACATAGAATCTGTGTACATAACAGTTTATATTCAGAAAATTACCAAAGTCTATGAGTTTGAATCTCTTTAATGTATTGCAGTGATTACATAGTAATTACCTATGAATGTATTGGCATGATATATGCATTATATCTGGGTTATCAACTGTCATTTTTGTAATTTTTAAAAGATTTTATTTATACAGATCATCAATAGTCAATTATGCATTATGTATTTATTTAGAAATATACCTATAAAATATATAGATTATTCATATATTATACATAGATTTGCATATAAACATCTAATTTTAAAGATGTTTATTTTATTTTTAATTATGTATACCAGTCTTTCTGTCTATATGTGGTTGTATGCACATGAGTTCATGTGCTATGGAAACCAGAAGAGGGCACCACATTCCTCGGAGGTGGGGTTACCGATGATTGTGAGCTGTCAACATGAGTGTTGGGAACTGAATCCTATCCTAGTCTTCTGCAAAAGCAGTAAGCACTCTTACCTGCTAAACCATACCTATATCCAATTAAAGAACTATTTTATAGATGTATTTTATCTGTATGGGTAAGACAACTATGCTACATATATCAAATTTATACTTTATGTGAATCTTTGTGCATATGTTCCCTCCTTTTCTGGAAAGTGCTAATTCTGCTATTGGGGTCAGAAAATAGAAACAAACACAGCCTCTGTGGCTGCTTAACTTCAGGAAATACTGAGCCATTTTAATAAATGGTTAACATTGGCTTACTGTTCTGCATCTGTCCTCCTCATTTGTTCTCCTCGAGTGTGATTGCTAGTATTAATGGTACACCAAACAGACTCTAGAATGCTCATGGAGAGGATTATCTTGCTTATATTAATTGACATGGAAAAGTACATTTTACCTGTGGGTAGAAACACTTCTTGGGACTCAGATCCTGGGCTGTAGAAACTGGAGAAGGTGAGATGGCACTGTAGTTGTTCATTCTTCTGTTTCTTTAACGTGGATGAGATGTGGCAAGCTGCTTCAAGCTCCCTCTCCTTTGATTTCCCCATGACCATGGACTGTATCCTGAACTATAAGTTAAAGTAAGCCCTTCTTTGCTGACCTGCATTTGTCAAGAGTATTTTGTCATAGCAACATGAAAAGAAACTAAGATACCCTCCAACACACACACACACACACACACACACACACACACACACACACACACACACACATTCCCAGGTTTGACTAAATCCCTGGCAGATTATTTCCTTGATGTGGATTGTTTTATTGTGTTGTACTTACCCACCCTAATTTTTTTCTCCTTTTCTCTTGCCTACTTGTTTTCATCCACTCTATTTATAATATTTTTCACCTTTCTCTAAATCCCTTATATAATGATTCCACACACTCTCTATTTTTTTCTTCACTATCTCTTTCAATACACAGGTATGCTGGTGAGTTTTTGTCAACTTGACACAAACGCAGATCTATCTGGTAAGAAGGACTCTCAGCTGCGGAACAGCCTTCATCAGAATGGCCTGTGGCCAAGTCTTCGAGTCATTTTCTTTTTTTATTATTTATTTTTAAGTTTAAATTTAGATTAGAAACAAGGTTGCTTCACAAGTCAGTTCCAGGTCACTCTCTGTTTCCTTCCCCTCCTCCCGTGCCCTCTCCCCAACCCACCCCCCCAATATACCCTCATTTCCCCAGGGAGGATGAGGCCCTACATAGGGGTGTCCATAGTCTGTCATTTTATCCAGGGCAGGGACTAGACCCTCCCCTAAGAGTTCATGGTGAGAGTGCATCTCACATTGTTGGATGGGAGTCCAAAATCCATGTGTATACTCAAGATAAACACTGATCTACTACCCAAAGCTCAATAGATTACCTAGGCCTGCTCACTGACACCCCCATTCAGGGGTTCTTGATCAGTCCCATGCAGGATTTCCAGGCATCAGCCTGGGATTCAAGAGTTAACCCTTGTCAGGTCAGCTGTTTCCGGGGGTTAAACCACCCCTGTCTTAATCCCTTTGGTCATCAGTCCTTTCTCTCTGTTACTGGCTTTCTTGAGTTCAGCTCAATGCTTAGACTTGGGAGTCTGCCTCTTCTTCCATCAGCCACTGAATGAAGGTTCTGTTTCCCAGACTCTCTGGCCATGGGATTGTAGTCTGGCACTCCCAAGATCTATGTCTAAAATCCATATATGAGAGAGTACATGCCATGTTTCTCTTTTTGTGACTGTGTTACCTCACTCGAGATGGTTTCTTCTAGTGTCATCCATTTGCATACAAATCTCAGCATTCCATTGTTTTTTCTGCTGAATAGTACTCCATTGTGTAAATGAACCACATTTTCTCTATACACTCTTTGGTTGAGGGGCATCTAGGTTGCTTCCAATTTCTGGCTATTACAAATAATGTTGCTATGAACATAGTGGAACAGACATCTTTGTTGTATGAATGGGCATCTTTTGGATATATGCCTAAGAGTGGAGTTGCTGGGTCTTGTGGTAGTTTTATTCCCATTTTTCTGAGGAATCTCCATACTGATTTCCAAAGTGGCTGGACAAGCTGGCACTCCCACCAGCAATGGAGGAGTGTTCCCCTTTCACCATATCCTCTCCAGCATAAATTGTCATTGGTGTTTTTGATTTTAGCCATTCTGACAGGAGTGAGATGGTATCTCAGAGTTGTTTTGATTTGCATTTCCCGGATGGCTAAGGATGTTGAGCACTTTCTCAAGTACCTCTCAGCCACTTTAGACTCGTCTACTGAAAATTCTCTATTTAGTTCTGCAGCCCACTTTTTAATTGGATCCTTTGGTGTTTTGGAGACTTGCGTCTTGTGTGCTTTGTAAATTTTGGAGATCAACCCTCTGTCAGGTTTGGGGTTAGTGAATATTTTTTCCATTCTGTGGGCTGCCTTTTTGTCTTGCTGACTGTGTCCTTTGCCTTACAGAATCTTCTCACTTTCAGGAGGTCCCATTTATTAATTGTTGGTCTCACTGTCTGTGCTACTGGTGTTATGTTCAGGAAGCTGTCTCCTGTACCAATTCATTCAAGGGTACCACCCACTGTCTCTTCTAAGAGGTTCAGTGTGGCTGGATTTATGTTGAGGTCTATGATCCATTTGGACCTAAGTTTTGTGCATGGCGATTAACATGGATCGATCCACATTCTTCTACATGCCAGCCTCCAGTTATGCCAGCACAATTTGTTGAAGATGCTTTCTTTATTCTTTGTCAAAGATCAGATGTTCATATGTGTGTGGGTTAATATCAAGTTTATCAATTTAATTCCATTGGTCTACCTGTCTATTTTTGTGCCAATACCAATCTGTTTTCAGGAATATAGCTCTATACTAGAGCTTGAAGTCAGGGATAGTGATGCCTCTGGACATTGCCTTGTTGAACAGGGTTGTTTTGGCTATCCTGGGTTTTTTTTTCCATACAAAACTTATTATTGTTCTTTCAAGGTCTGTGAAGAATTGTGCTGGTGTTTTAATGGGGATTGCATTGAATCTGTAAATTGCTTTTGGCAGGATTGCCATTTTACTACATTAATCCTACCTATCCAAGAGCATGGGGAGTCTTTCCATTTTCTGAGGGCTTCTTTAATTTCCTTCTTTAAAGACTCAAAGTTCTTGCGATACAGGTTTTTAACTTGTTTGGTTAGCATTACCCCATGGTATTTTATGTTGTTTGTGGCAATTGTAAAGGGTGATGTTTCTCTGATTTCTTTATCAGCCCTTTTATCATCTGTATATAGTAGGGCTACTGATTTTCTTGAGTTGATCTTGTAGCCTGCCACTTTGCTGAAGGTGTTAATCAGCTGTAAGAGTTCCCTGGTAGAGTTCTTTGGGTCATTGATGTAAACTACCATATCATCTGCAAATAGTGAAAGTTTGACCTCTTCCTTCCCAATTTGTATCCCCTTGATCCCCTTTTGTTGTCGTATGGCTCTGGCTAGAACTTCAAGTACAATGTTGAAAAGGTATGGAGAGAGTGGACAGCCTTGTGTTGTTCCTGATTTTTGAGGAATTGCATTGAGTTTCTGTCCATTTGGTTTGATGTTGGCTGTTGGTTTACTGTATATAGCCTTTATTATGTTTAAGTTTGTTCCTGTTATCCCAGGTCTCTCCAAGACCTTTATCATGAAGAGATGTTGGATTTTGTCTAAGGCTTTTTCAGCATCTATTGAGATGATCATGTGATTTTTTGATGTGCTCTTGGACCTGATTTGCCAATATTTTATTGAGTACTTTTGCATCAATGTTCATGAGGGATATTGGTCTGAATTTCTCTTTCTTAGTTGTGTCTTTGTGTGGCTTGGGATTAAGGTTATTGAAGCCTGGTAGAAACAGTTTGGCAAAGACCCTTCTGCTTCTATTGCATGTAATACTTTGAGAAGAATTGCTATAAGCTGTTCCTTGAATTTCTGGTAGAATTCTGCACTGAGGCCATCTGGACCTGGGCCTTTTTTGGTTGGGAGGCTTTTGATGACTGCTTCTATTTCCATAGGGGTTATAGGTCTATTTAAATTGCTTACCTGTTCTTGAATTAAATTTGTCAAGTGATAGCTATCCAGGAAGTCGTCCATTTCCTTTACATTTCAGAATTTTGTGGAGTACAGGTTTTCAACCTATTACCTGATGATTCTCTGAATTTCCTCAGAGTCCCCCTTTTCATTTCTGATTTTGTTAATTTGCACGCTCACACTCTGCTGTTTGGTAAGTTTGGACAAAGGTTTGTCTATTTTCTTGATTTTGTCAAAGAGCCAACTCTTCATTGTATTGTTTTCCTAGTTTCTACTTTATTGGTTTCAGCCCTCAATTTGATTATTTCCTTTCTTAGGCAGAAATTTTGAATATTTTCCCTTGGACTTTTGGTTTCTTCAATGTTGACTTGTCTCTGAAAACTTTGGGTATTGATGTTTCTGGTTTAAGGGGATTTGGTTTATAAATTACAACAAAATGAGTTAGTTAAAAATTTTAGATTAGTGTCTTGGTGAAAATTAAAAATTAAAGTTATTTAAGATTAATGAGGGGAAAACAAAGATGTTGGCATAAAAATATTGCCCTTGTAATTATGTCTTCTTATATTAGGATAATAATTTCCAGCACACTTTTTGGTTATAGATATACATACTTATTGATTTATAATTTTGTAACCATTAGATTAGTTGTGAACTGTTTGTGCGTAATGCTCGTTTATTATTTTCTTATTTTTAATTTTTATTATATTGATTGATTCTGATTGTCAGTGCATTATGCATGTCTGTGAGTGTCCATACTAATGTGTATACATGAAGGTCGGAGGACAGCTTCTAGGAATTCCTTCTCTACTTCTACCTGTTTTTCCAGAGATCAAATTTGGGTTATCAGACTGGGCAGCAAATGCTTTTACCTGATGACCTATGTCTGACCAAGCCTAGTTCTTAAGTTGAGGGAAATCACTAGAGTTTCTAAGGTTTCCATTTCTTTCATAGTCTTTTCTATTTTGTCCCCGATCCTCATCTGCAGTGGAGATGTTTCATTTGTGACAATTCTTTTCAGTTGTCAGCTTGGTGAGATACAGTTAAGAACCACCTAGAAAATAAGTCTCTGGGCATGCTTTCGTGGGCTTATGTTGATGAAGCAAGTTGAGATAGAAAGACCTATCCACTGTAGGTAACACCTTTCCCTTGACTGAACTATATAAAAGTATACCACTCAATATTGTACTTTTCTATACAGTTGATATGATATGACTAGCTACTTCATTTTCCACTGATTGACATCCCATGATAGACTATGTGCTTGAATTATAGTTTTAATGAAGTAAACTGTCCACCCCTGAATTGCTTTTGTCATGGTATTTTATCACAGTAACAGGAAAAGAAACTAAGAATATCTGGAAAGGGTGACAATGGTATCTGCCTCAGATTTGGAGAATCCCAGAATGAGAAGCAAGGACAGTAAAAGACTGGCTGATTTCCTGTCTCCCAGTAGTAGGACAACACACTCTGGTGTACATGCAAACCTGAGACATGATGGCAGAGAATGCTAGTTTTGTCATTAGCCTTGACCATATATTTTGTCTTAGCTCATACTTGTCATTTTTATGATATTTATGACCCAAACTTTTCATGTACATAATGACTATCATGATGGTCACTGTCCTAAGTGGCCATACTGTCCCTCAGTGACATTCTTTTTTTCTCTTTTCAAACAGAGCTTCCCAACGCCAAATAGAACCCAGCAAATATGTTGACTGATACAGTCCTAAAACTTCCAATGTGTCATTAACAAAACACAAGCAAAGTAGGTCATTAGCCTGTGGAAGATAAAAGAAAAGAAGATGTATTTAATAAAGATATTGACACAAAGTGACAGATTGCAGAAGAAGTGTTCTTAAATCTGTTTAATGATTAACATGAAAGGAAATTTTGCTTTGAAAATGCAGTCTAGTAATGATAGTTAACAGCAAAAAAAAGAAAGAAAAAAATGATGATCAAAGCATTTCTAGCTGGTACAAAGAATTTAAAGTTTAAATGAGTTTGTAGACAGAACTTGGGATTTATTTGAGATTGACTGAAGTTTAAACTATGGCCTTTATGATGGAATTCAAAGGATACCCAACTTCTAACTGGGAAAGTTACTGTTGCTTTTTTATGTTAAAGCATTTTCTGGTGTAGGGCTTGGCTTCCTCTTTGTTATTTCACACAGGATCACCATGAAGAACTGCTCAAGTCCTCTAGTAAAGAAACAATCATAGGATGGTTGCCACACATAACTTTACCCAGGTCCCTTCTATGCTATATACATCTGATAGCCTACTGTACCTCAAGAAGACAACTTCTGGGCATTTATCACATCCTCTGTTACTTCCTGAATCATGTCTCCCTCCAACTCATATGTTGAATCCTTTGTGACTAGTAGCTCTACATATGTCTTTCGAGATAGACTTTAAAGAGATAAAATGAGGCTGTACAGTGGTACCTAATGGTGTGTAATTGGTGACCATTTTAGATGAAATGAGGAACCCAGACACATACAAAGAAGAAAGGACACGTAGAGAGCCTAGAAAGATTTCTATGTGTACAGCCTACAGCTCAAGGTCAGAGACCTTAGAAGAAATGAATACCCCAGTATTGAACTTCTAGCTCCCATAATTGTGAGAAAGTACACTTTTGTTTCATAAAGTAGCCAGTTATTGATATTTGCTGGCATAGTCTTAGTGAAGAACTAGCACTTATATGGATGCTAGATGTCATCAGAGCCATCTCCTATGTTATCTTTCAATGCATTCAATATTTAAAGGAGTCTTCAGACTTGGGTCTGTAGGAATCTAAGCAATTTTTGAAAACATACATATCATTTTTATAGATATTGCTAACATCATTAAACTGTGACTTGAATACAGTAAAGTTGTGACATGAATGTCTCATTGTCATCTTTTCTCATAATAATGGAGTTTTGGCTTGAACTTGTAAAAAAATCTTTTGAAAACTATATAATAATGAAAGCAGTTAATTTTGTAAGACAGTTTTATAGAATCTTTCTTTTATCCTCCAATATAATGTTTGATTTTTCTAAGATGAGTATAAAGAGAATCACTGTCTTAGGTGAAAGAAAGCATTTTGAGTCTGTCTCTAACTCTTCAGTACCACTTTTAAATTGATGAATACATTTAGACTGATGGCACATCTGGAAATTTAACAGACGATTGTCAGGATTGTTCTGTGTGCTATTCTAAAATGATACTTTAATTAAAATGCATTTTGGGAAATGGTAAATGGACATTATGTATATGTTTATTTATTCTGAATTTCCCACCCACTTTCAAAGACCAAGTTGCCTTCCTCTGAGAATGTTTTGGATAAAGATTCCAATGCCTGCTGCACTGACATCTTTAGCAGTTACTGTGGTATTAGGTATGGATTTAGATATTAATAAGGCATGTTTTTGTTGCTTAGGAAATTTACACTGTGATGGCGAAACACATATTTTTAATGCCATTTGTCATAGGTCTCTGCAAAAAATAAAGAGTATATGAAACTGGTTTCAATGACACAATTAATGGAGTAATCTGTACTTTAGGCAAAAACTGAATTTTCTAAACAGTTTTAGGTGCACCAAGGCAAAGGGAAAATATCCCACTTGTGAAACAGGAGAGTGTTGAAAATGGCAATGTGAACTTGAAAGAGATGAGAAACAAAATTGAAAGGAAACTTTACATGAAATATTACATAGAATGAACAGTTTCTAATGACTCTACTCCCAAGTAAAATAACTGAAATGGTGAGGGAAAATAAGTCACTGGGTAAAATTCCTACTGCATAAATGGGAAGATTTACATTTGGATCCCCAGAACCCATGTAAAAGCAGGTGAGGTGATACATGCATCTGCAATCCCAACATTCCTAAGGTAAGACGAGTGGTGGGCACAGCAGAATCTGTAGAACCTCATGGACCAGCTAACCTGGCGTACTCAGTGGAGAACATGAAGAAACACTGTGTAAAACAAGGCAGGAGGTGAGGACTGACTCCTGGGGTTGTATTTTTCATTCCATATGTACTCATGGTTTTATGCAATCCTATTCATATACACACACTCTCATGCATATGTGCATACATACACATCATGAACAAATACCAAAATGGATGAATGGATAAATAAATAGTCCTTTAAAAAGAGAACAGCTTGAAATAGATTCCCTACAAAGGGTTAAAAATGTTTAAATTGTATTCACAAATACAGACCACCCCCCAGATACTCAAGCCAACATCTCAAAAGTTTTATAAAAATAGACTACAATTAGAGCAACTTAAATTATCTTACATTTTTTGTTGCAGCTATAATTTGGATATTTATCAGCCTCATTCATTCCCAAAGCATGTATTTATGGCTTAGAATGTTTGCTGTAACTAAGTGACAAATGAAATCAACTTCAAAACCAAATGAGGTTCTGTTCCAGATATTGACTTGGAAGTAATAATATCTTCATTCTCTCTGTTTATTGAGCATATTCCATGAGTAGGGTGCTGTGCCAGGGTTCACTATGGACAAACACTTTGGAAAATACCTCTCGTGCTGAGAAATAATGAGTTCTGAGAAATCATGTCCTGAGGACATTTGATAATAGGCAAAACCAAAATGGAATATTTTAAAGAGACAAAGGGTAAACTAAACATTAGAAACATACCCACACATGAGAAATGCTCATCCCACTTGCTCCAGTGGGAAATATTTACAAGTGAAAAAAGGGGCCAAAGATCTTACTCGCTGTAATAGCAAGCTTAGTCAACAAAGGGTCAGGCAATGAAAGTTTGAAACAATTCAGGAATTGTGATATTTCAAGACAAAAGTCCTACAGGGCCACAGGATAAATCTTGTAAAGAAAGCATGTGACATACACATTTTGCCACATGTACTTGATGTGTAATAGAAGGAAAACTCTGATCATTTCTGCCCTTTAAAGATATTGTCAGCTTGATGTGTTTCCTAACATGCTAAAGACCCTTACTAGTGTGGAACACCAGAAGAACTATGAAGGCTTATCCTTGTAAGCTAAGCCTATCTGTATTGAGAGATGACTTGACAAAGAAGTTCAGAGAGGTTGCCTTCATTAATGGGAATGGGGAGTGAACTGAAGATGAAATATTCCTGATACTTTTACCAACATACAAAACAATTACCACCAGCAGTACATTTTGAATGCACTAATCAGGGTCTTAGGAAATGGCTCAGTAAATAAAGTCGTATCACACAAGTACAATAAATTTTTCTCAAACTTCAGTATCCACACAAGCCAGGTATGGAGGCATGAGCAGGGAATCCTAATGCTGGATAAGCAAAGACAAGAGGATTTCAAGGCTTGCTGGTCAGTCAGCCATGCCTACTTAGCAATCTACAGGTCAATAAAAACCTGTCTCAAACACACAGCGTTTACCTGAGGAACAACACATAGGGGTGGCATCTGGTCTTCACATAGACAGGAAAGCATTATGCACATGCAAGTGTTTCCCAGCCAACACAAAGATGCTACTGTCTTGGTGTTTTCATTGGGTTTGGTTTCTCTGTCAGCTGTAAAATTAAAAGGCGGGAGAAATCTCTGAAGCAGCAGCAAGGAAAATCTCAAGCACAGACAACAGATTTGGCTCCTAAAGAAAGGCTTTTATTAGGGGTGACTAAATACATAAATATGCCCATACAACAAGGCACGAGAGAGAGAGAGAGAGAGAGAGACATAGACAGAGAGACAGAGAGAGAGAGAGAGAGAGAGAGAGAGAGAGAGAGAGAGAGAGAGAGGGAGAGAGAGAGACCCAACTTCTATTCCCAGCTCTCATATTGTTGGTGCTCAATCGTGTATAACTCTAGCTCTAGGGTATTTAGTATCTTCTTCTGTGAGTTCTGAACACACAGAAAAGCACATATGTACATTAATAGTAAATTAAATTGAATTTTGTATATATACAGCTAATCTACTGGCCCTCACAGCTTAGGGTATTAGGGTAGTCTTATTCAAATGTGTGTAGAATAATTATATTAGTCTACAGTTGGGCAAAGTCATTTAACACAAAGCTTACTTTATAAATAGATGTGGAAATGTTTGGGAAATTTATTTAGTGTCTGCTTCTATGAAGCCACTGACAATGGAAAACCTTGGTAGTATATCAGTTGTCTGGCTTTGGGATCATATGGCAGATGGGAACCTGAAATCATGTTAGCATTGAGGTAGGGTAGCATGCTGTATATTGTTATGTCTGGGGAAAAAATACAACACAGAAATTTTAGTTACTACCAAGTGTGCATTTGAGTACATGTAAGTTGAAAACCAATTACGTATTGGCTTAACCATTTCCTTGAGGAAATTTTTTAAGTAGAATCAGTGGACCAAACAGTGAAACTCTTAGCCTTTCAGCATGAATTAGGGATGGAGTGGTAGTTTAGTTATTAAAGTGTTTGCATTGCTATCACAATCTAGGATCTAATCTTAATCCTAGAACCCATGTAAAAGTGGTGAGAGGGCAGTGTATCTCTGTGTGAGGCTGGCGTAGAGGGAGGGCGAATCAGGCACATCCTTGGTCTTGTGGAGCTAGGAGGCACATTAGTAAGTTCTAGGCTGCTGAGAGAGCCTGTCTCAAAACACAATGAGATGGTTGGTTTCCTGAGGAAGAAGATCTGAGATTGGCTTCTGCCTTCCATCTGTACACATGTATGTGCCCATGCACCCATGCAATAGTGCATGGGCACACCCAAGCACACACAGTTTTAGTCTACTGGGATGCTGAGACAAATCAGTTAAAGAAATAAGTGTAATTCAATCTGTTCTTATGTAAGCAAATCTAGATAAAAGAGCCACTGAGCAGGTAAAGGAAAGCAATAAAAATCACCAGTGACTTGGCTGGAGCCAGTGAACACAGGAACATTTGATCACAACCTGGGTGTCAGCGAGGCTCTTCAGTGTCTGGAGCAAGTCCTTCAGAAGTTCTGCGTGACAAGGAGTCCCATTAGCTATTCTCTGACATTTATTAATAACTGCCATCAAGACACCTACAGATGACTTCAGATTCTGTTCCTGCTTCAGTGTCCTTCCTACTTGAGCAAATGTCCTTTCACAAACTCAGACACAGGACAGATGTGTGGGCACAGGAAGGAAAACCCCCACAACAGGAAGTATCAGATCAACAGACCCAGCAGAAATCCTTAAAGCCAGGAATTTATCGGGTTAACAGATACAAATGAAACCCCATCGTCAGGGAGCATCTGGTTAACCAAAAACTAAAATTCTAATATTGAATTGGGGGAATTATTAAGCCAGTAGCCCCTAGACATGAGTGTTTTCTCCAGAGGATTTCAACAATATCAATATATCATTGGATAAAATGGCATATTAGTAAAAAATTAATAATCTCATAGTTAAACAAGCTTTAAATATTTTAAGTTCCTCTTGGGATGTCTTGGGGTTCTGAGCAACAAGGACTAGGGAAACATTACAATTTCCCAAATGTATATGTTCATACAAATCTTCTTCCTAGAAATATCTCAGCACACCAAATGTTCCATGGTACAGAGTTTATAAAATACGTAATATATTCACATTTATTTTGCAAGTATTATTAGTTAACCATAACTGTAAAAGAATAAATCAGAAAATGATGTAGAATTTAAAAAGAGAAAGAGTTCCAGTCAGACTACAGCAAGTTTGAAAGAAATGATTAGGCTTTGTCTTGAAAGAAAGATTCTGGACATTTGGGGATTGAGGTAATGAAGTTGAGCAAGGGTGAACAACTAACACAAGAGTCACAGCTCTGAGAAAGAATGTGACAAGGCAGAGAGCAGAGCTTTGATGTGCAATAGAAGAGAAAATGTCTAGTAGATGAATAGGGACATGGAAGCAACAAAAGATGCACATTCAGAAATGAAACGCGCATTCTTCCCGCCAGCCTGGAACCAGTGCCACATTAACCCCAATAACAATCAGAGAATCTACTAGTTACAATGCTGTTGACCAATGTCCAGGGCTTCTCATTGGCTAGTTCTGTCTTAAGTACTGACCCTTGACGACTAATATATATTTCTATAAGGACTTGTCATTCTGAGGACACTCTCCTGATGTGTCCTTTATTCCTGGGAGATCACATAATGACTCTCCACTCTTGACTACATTTCCCAGAATTCTCCTCAACTGCTAGTACCACCTGTCTTGCTTCCCTATTGGCAAACAGTGCTTTATTTATACAAATCAGACAAACATATACACAGAAGGACTTCCCCCATTGTCTCCTCTTTTCTGTCTCAATAAAAGGAAAGGTTTTAACTTTAACATAGTAAAAATATATAACAAGGCAGTTATTAAGCATGGACTATAAATACAACATTAAGTCCATCAACATTTAGTAAGATTTAAAGAAGATACCATCTATTCTATCTTTGTGAGTATAAAGTCTTATATGTAACTTATCTTCTATCATAACTAAGGAAAATTATAATTATAGCTATTTGTTGCAACTCCATCAAAGACCACAGAAGGATAATATATAAACACTAGAATTGACAGAGACATCTCACTACCTGGACAGTCACCCAAAATTCCTCTGTAATGTTGAGGCATCCATCTTCAGTACATAGGCCACAGTATTTCTGGTAGACTTCTTTGCAGAGCAGGAAATTTTAAACTGTCCATCTGCATTTGCAGTTTGTCAGTCATTTTTCTGTGTCCTGCAGAATGTCTGGCAGACTCTTCCATGAATCAGGAACCATTTAGGACTGTCCATCAAGTTCAGCAGTCACTTTCCTGTGAGTCCTATATGTCCAGTCTATCAAACAGTAAAGGCAAGAGCAGTTTCTTGACCAAATGGCTAATCTTGTCATGTTGAAAGCAAATTCCATAACTAATTTCTTTGATGTCCATCTTCCTCTCTGACATAGATTGGTGCTGCCAGGAGCAGACATTTCTCATTGTCAAGAAACACCCTGAACCATTTTAGATGCCATTTTTCAAAGGACTTTGAAAGGTTTGAAGAATATCTCTCTCCATCTCAAATATATCTCTGTATATCTAAAAAACCTAACTAACCTAACTGTAAGTTTTGACTATTAGAGATGACTATATATAATTTGTATTTAATTATGCATTACATTTTAAAAGGTCACTATAAACACAATACTTAAAAAAGAGGGAGAAACATACATATCACAAAATTGACCTTAAATTTGTATCAATAAATGAAAATCCATACTAATACAAAGTATTCATTTCTGTATTATATTCCCCCCTTATTTCCCTTTAGAAAGAGATTGATTGTGATCATTACCATTTATAAGCAACCCATTTTAATGAAAACAAAAATTTATGAACAATATTTGGGAATTAGGACATTGTTCATTCAAAAGTGCTTTCTGCTTACTTAAATTGTGAAGTCAAAGCATTTTCAAAATATATAAATTGGATTAATTTAGCAGCATTTATAACCAATTATATTTTAGCAGTTTTTCCTTCCTTAGCAATTGTGAAAAACCCAATAGCATACAGTATCCAGACTCTGTTTTTTTCCCTCATTACGTAGCTTTTTTATTTATCTATTTATTCTTATTACTCGATTTCTTTTACTTTTATTTATTTATTTTTTCTCTGAGACAGTGTTTCTCTGTGGAAATCCTCCTGCCTCCGCCTCTGGAATGCTCAGATTAAAGGTGTGTGTCATCACAGTCCAGCTTCTGTGTTTCTTTTACCACTATCCTGTTTCTTTTTCTCTCTCAAGCCTATGTATATTTTTTATGTTATTGTAAACCTTTTAGAGGTTCTAGTTCATCTGAATATGACTTTACTGTAAGTCTTTATATTTTTCTGGCCACATGTCTTTTATCTGCTAAAAACTGTGGTTGTTTTGACTGCCATCTTTCCAAGATGGCGGTTTTAAGTTTACCACCAGCACTGGCCATGCAAGTGTCTAGCAAAACAGAAACCATATGAGAAAAATGCTGCTACCAAACAGCTGTGCTTGCCTCTGTTCTTTTGTTTCTAAAACTCCATTTTAAGCTTTTGTCATTTTATGTGGAAATTCATGAAACCAACATTGGGCACCATTATGTAATGTGCTTCCTGCCAGCCTGGTCCCAGTGCCATGTCAAGCCCAAATAACACACAGAGAATCTATTAGTTACAATGCTGTCGGCCAATGTCCAGAGTTTCTCATTGACTAGTTCTGTCTTAAGTATTAACCATGACTACTAATACATATTTCAATATTATCTTTCCAAGGATGCCCTCCTCATTTGTCCTTTCCTTCCAGGAGATCACATGGTGACTCTCTACTTTTGACTACATTTCCTAGAATTCTCCTTGACTCCTAGCCCCACCTATCTTGGTTCCCTATTGGCCAACACAGGTGTAAGCTGTGGATGCCAGAGTATGTCCTTGGCTACCTTCCTGATTTGCCATCTCTCAGGTGCTTTCCACCTTGTTTTTGATACAACTCTCTCAGTGGCCTGAGACTCAACAAGCAGGCTGGCTGACTTAAGTAGCAAGTCCCAGGGATCCTCTATCTCAGAACTCAGATCACAAATGCACCACCATGACTGAATTTTTTAAAACGTACTTTCTGTGAATTGAATTCAGCTCCTTGTGCTTGCAAGGTGAGCACATTACCTTCTAATCCATCTTTCCAACTTTGTAGTAAGAGGAAGCTTCAATTTCATGTTATGGAATTAGCACTTTCATGATTAAAACAGTTTTGCATGGTACTCATAAGTAATGCATACCTAACATTTCATTTTAAGTTATAAAAACAGAAACCACTTGTGTTTGGGCACAGTCATTTTCTAAGCATTTGCAGGACTGGCTTGTCCTCTTCTCCTACTCATTACTAATTGAGGATTCCTTCTGCCTAGAAATAATTGCTGGCTTCTCTGGCATTCCTAAGAGATACCTCCCAGTTTCCTCCATATCTTTTATTTTCAGTCACCTGTGAACTTTTCAGTTATTGCACAATTTTAATAAATTTTTATGGAGGAAGTGTGTCCAACTGGAGACCCTTATTTATCAGTGGCTGTTACATAAACAATAAACACTATGTGTAACATCTTTTGCAACCATTTGTTTTGTCATTATAATCAGTACATGAAACAAATATTAGTACTTTCATTATTCAAGAAAGAAATCTAAAGTCACATACTCTTAACCAAATAACCAAGAAACTCCCTGCCATATCATAAGAACTGGTTACATTATTAACTTTCTGCTTGAAATTCATTTCTGAGATGACAGAAACAGTGTTGATTAATTCTTACATGCCTACTTAAAGGAACAAAAAAAGTTTAATATAGATTGAGAGTATAACTTAGTTTAATGAAAATTCACACAGCATTGGGAATGTGCTCACCTTACTGTTACTAGGCTACTGTCCTGGTTAGTTTTTATCATTAACTAGACACAACCTAGAGTCCCTGGGGAAAATGAAACTTCATTTGAAGTATTTTCTCTATAAAATGGTATGTGGCTAGGTCCTGATTGCTTCCATTGATGATTTATGTGGGAGAAGCCAGTGACCATAGGTGGCACCACTCCTAGGCTTGTGCACCTATGCCATTTAAGAAAGATAGCTGAGCATGAGTCAATGAGCAAGCCAGGAAGCATCTTTCCTCCATGCTTCCTGCTTCCAGGTTCTTGCATTGAGCTCCTGCCCTTACTCCCCTCAATGATGAATGATGAGCTGGAAGTGTAAGTATTTCCTTGCAAGGTGCTCTTAGTCAGAGTGTTTTATCACAGCAACAGAAAGCAAACTAGAATAACCCCTAACTATTTTTTAGCATTTTAGGAATTTGCTAAATATCATTCCAATCTTTTGATCAATATTCATTGAGAAATATTAAATATTCATTGTTTGTCTAAAGAATGTTTGGGAAAATTGGTATTAAAGGGACAGAGCATTCACTAAAGCCTGCTTGTTCTTTTTGGGATGATACTCAGTACACATAGTTTCCCATAACAACTATCTAACCAAAAATTGACACATAGATTACAAGGTTAATGTAAGGTCCTTAGTTAGAAATGAAACAAGCCTAAACTCCATAATTTAACAACAGAAAATGAAAAACTAAATGTGCCATACATATCATTAACAAATTTTAACAATATGAATTACATTTCTATAAAAATGTAAAAACATGCAAGGTTAATTAATTAAGTAATAATATACAACAGATGGAAAGTACATAGTTTATGAGAGAAAGGCATCATATATTGAAAAATAATAATTTTACTAATAAAGTGTAATAATTCTATTGTTTATCTTTCTACATACTAGAAATTGGAAAATAGAAAACAAACTTAAACTATATCTTAACTTCAGAATTTTGAAAAAGAAAATGTAACAGTCTCTATTACATGTATAGTTAATAATAGGTCTTAAGTAGTCATAATCATAAAAGATGAAGGAGGTAATTAGGTATCAATATTGCCTAGTTAGGTCACTATTACTACTGAAGGATATGAAAATAAGGACTATGATATTTCATGTTACTTAACAAAGAAAGTGATTATGCTGTTTAGTTTTAATGGTCATCTTAGCACAATCTAGAATAATTGTGAAGGTATTCTGAATAAGCAATTATCTAGGTTAGATTGGCTTGTGGACTTGTCATAGGGGGGTGTCTTGATTGTTAATTGATGTAGGAAGACTCCACTCATTGTGGGTGTCACAATTCCCTAGTCAAGGGGTCCTGAACAGACAGTAGCAAGCTAGCTAAGAGCAAGCAAGCAATGATGATTTTATTCTCTTTGCTCTTGATTGTGGATGTGAGGTCACCAGCTACCTTGACTCATCTTCAATGAAGAATGCAATTTGAAATTATAAGCCAAATAAACCCTCTCTCTCCATGTCAATTTTTGGGTATTTTATCTTAACAACAGAAAAGAAATGAGAACAGAGATGCATTTCAGATTCAGAAATAACTACAGTTTAATGAAGAATCATATTGATGTGTATTAGACCTCAATGCTGACAAACTGTGATGATGTATCAAACCGTGCCCTCCTCTCAATCAATCCCCATGGAGATTTCATCTTAAGGCTTACCACACTTAATGAAGAGCACATGGCTGAATTGTGACTAGTAATTAAAATCAAGAGACATGGAAGACATCCAGACATTCCTGCAGGGCACTCCATGCTCTCTGTCTCTCATTTCTCATCTCCTAAAAGATCCTAGGATAAAGAATATAGTGACTGATGTCACCATCACCAGCTTCTTTAAAGACCGTGGAAGTGCCATATGCCCAACAGAATATCCAGAATGTTGATTCAATATTAATCATGGACATATAGTCTGATGTCACTTACGTCTTAAGATGCGCACAAGAGTTACCTTAGTGAAACAGTAGCGTAAGGAAAGAATTATTCAAACAGGAGTTACCTGGGTGGAGAGATGCCTCAGGACTTTAAAAGCATTTATTGCTTTTTTTTCAGAGAACCAGAATTCAGTTCCCAGCACCTACAAGTGGCAACCCATAATTATTTATAATTCCACCTCCAGGATCTGACTTCTTCAGGGCTCTACAAGTAGCTGCATTCACACACACACACACACACATACACACACACACACACACACACACACACACACACGGATTCAAATTATATTTTCCCATGTAAATAATAGATGTATAACTTTAAACAAATTTATTTTAATCTCAATTTCCTTTCCTGTGCTGTGACACTCCTATTATAAAGGTTGTAAGAATTAAATTCTATAATTATGTGCTAGGTTTGTAGTAAGAACCCTGTAAAACAAAGATGAATTTACACTTAACCATAACTTAGTCCTCACAGTGCACTGAGTGATCTCTGTGAAAAGAATCTCTAGTTCAATCATCTTTTTGCAATCATGCAACCATTTAATAGTCAAAATTTGACTTCTCAATGGTGTGTGATGATTTCACAGCAGCTCAGATCTTAAAACATCATGCTTCTTTTAATGACTTTATTCGGAGACATGATGTTGACTTGCTAAATAAAAGGATAAGGTTTTATTTTCTTCCTTATGTGTCTGCACTAATTTATTCTATCTCTTTTCTGACAGAGTAGCCTGTGTTTAATATGCACAACTGTAGGTCATTAATTCTCAAAGTCTCTCTTAAATCAATCCTTTGGATGTGGAGTGGAATCTTAATACAATTTTGGTAGTTTAGACTCTCACCTAATTTATTGCAAGGGACCAGAACTGACACAGAAAGAAGTGTATATTAGCTATTTCAATGAATATATACGTGTATATATATTCATTTCAGAAATTTGTTTTCTTTTAAAAGTAGTTACAAGGAGAAAGCTAACCAAGAACAGCGGTACATACAAGTTTAAACAGGACACAAATTCTATGAATCAAAACATTTTGAGAAGTGCTTGTATTTCATAGCTATAGCTATCTGTTTTAATAGAGTCATCTACACTGTGGCAAAGAACAAGTTACACAGTTTGTTTTTAAACATTTTATAGGAAATAAATGTGTTGCAAGCTCAAAGGTGAATTTATGAGTAGTTAAAAGTAGCTTAAGGAGTAGCTCATAGTGCCCCACCCATGTTAGGGTCTACAGAGAATTCTCTGTTGCTAAGGGAAGAAGAGACATTTTCATCTCTGGTGTAGCTTCTTGCAAGGATCCCTTTTTCCTGTGAGTAATTATTCATCAATGTTCTGTACTGATCCTAATGAAACTCACTGGAGTATAAAGAATAAAATTTATCACAGCAGGTCAGGGATTAAGTGAAAAAGGGAAAATCAGCAGAAGTGGGGAGGAAATAGGAAGAGTAATGTGGAGATGAGTATAAAATTGCACTACATAGTGCGGGGTGTTGATGGCACACGCCTTTAATCACAGCACTATGGAGGCAGAGACAGGTGAATCTCTGTGAGTTTACAGCCATCCTGGTCTACAGAGTGAGTTCCAGAACAACCTCCAAAGAAAGAAACCCTGTCTCAGAAGACCAAAAAAAAAAAAGTTGTACTACATGTGTGCCTGAAAGTTCAGGGATAAAATCTATCGACTTGCATAATCCACACAGTCTAATAAACAAAATTTTAAATTGAATTAAACCGTGATATAAAGTTTAACATTTGTACTGAATAGACATGTGCAACAGCCAAATGCTACTGGAAACAGCCACTTCCTTCCCAGTTAAGGCCTACACAATCTTGAGACAAAGGTACTCTAGCTTTCCACGGTAGTGAATTTCTTTGTTTCACTGCACTTTTACCATTCTGTTGTCCATCTGTAAAAAAAAAATGATTCAGGGCTCCTGAGATGGCTCAGCAGGTGAGAGCACTTCCTGATTTTTAAGATGACTAGCATTGAGTTCTCAGCACACATACCTGGAAGCTCATATCTGTATGTCACTTCAGGGTATATATCGCCCTCTTCTGACCTCCATTAGCACTGCACTCACATATACATACCCTGCCCCCCCACACACAAAGAAATATGATACAATTTTAAGGCTTTGGAAACATATAATGGAATTATCCATGTTATTTTTTCTAATTTCCTTTTACTCGCCAACACATTTTTAAGATTTATTGATCTTCAATAACATGGTTGCAGCTTGTATATTTATAGTGCTATATCATAATTACTTAATGATATTAATGATTTTGTTTGTCAATAGTCAAGTTAATTTTCAATTTGCAGTTATTACAATTATGGTGATTTCAACATCCTTGTGATAGTCAATTTTAATGTATTGCCACTAAAATCATGCTAATACATATTACATGTAAAGTGAATTAAAATAATAAAAATAAAGAGACTGTGCATGTGGATTATTTGACAGGGGACTTGTTTAGCTTGAACGAAGCCTTGGATTCCAAGCCAGAACTCTTTAAAGTCAGGAATCAAGTTGTAGACTCATAACACCAGCAATCAGGAGATGAAGGCAGGAGGATCAGGATTTCAAGGTCAGTCTCAGTTACTCCTTGAGTTCAAACTAGAATGTAATACATGAGACTCTCTCAAAATAATAATAATAACAGAACAAAATTACTGCTGTGCACTTTCTTGTTGCTGGTACCTGTGGCCATATAGGTCCAGTTCCTGGTTCATAATTATACAACTGTCATTGTCAGATCACAAATGGCCCAGAGGCTAATTTTTCTTGTAAACATCTTTTATTATAAATATTAATATTTAGCAATCTATTAGTAGTGTTACTTTAATACAGTTTTGTTTCACTTGTCCAACGATTAACATATTTGACAGCATTTCACATTTCCAGGAATGTAGAGTTGCCCCATTCATAAAGCACCTACTTAAATCTTTGTTCATGAGTGTTTATTTGTCTTTCCAATAGATTTGGACAATGACCACATATCTCCTGGATAAAATTGTTTATCTAATACATTTTGTAAAAATTTTCCCTTTGCTACAGCTTATTTTCTATTATATTCATTTCTTTTATTGTAGTTTTAAACGCTTTTCTTCATTTTTTAAGTTATGGCGTTGAATATCTATATTTCCCTTCCCCTGGACCTCTGTAAGCCTTTGATTTTTTCACTGTCTCCATAGTTCTGCCTGCTTTGAAATGTCATATGTGTGTAATCACACAAAATTGAGGCATTTCAGTGAGTGATGTATTAATGTTTTCTTCATGTCTTGCAATAGCTTTGTATCTCATCTCTTTTCAGTCCTGAATAATGGCCATTGTCTAAATGTTACTGGCTTATTTATCTATCCATCTACTACAGAATATATCAGTCCTTTCCAAAGTTGGGCTGTTATAAATGAGGCTGCTGTAAGTGCCTGTGAGCAGAGTTTTGTTGAACATAAATTTCCATTTCCTTTGGATCAGGATAAACGAATCCAGAAGATATTGTATTAAATTTATATTTACACACATGGGGAATGACCAAATTGTCTCCTCTTTTAGATTTTGTTTAATTTTATTTATGTGTCTGTCTATGTATATGCCAAACATGTGTGGGTGTACTCAGACGGCAGAAAACATTTGATTTCTTAGAACTGGAGTTTGCAGGCAGTTGTGAGCCACTGAGCAATAATTCTGGGAATCAAGCTTACATCTTGAACAGTAAAGATCTTAACATGTGAGTATCTCTCTAGCTACTGGCAAATTATTGGTTGAATTTGGTAAATCACTTTGCTGTTCCTCCAGTAATACAGAAAGGTTTCTGTTTCTCCACATAACTTCTTGTCAGGGCTATGGCTATTGAGCATCCAAGTGTTGCACTTGCTGTTCTTATTTTCATTTCTCTGACGATAGACAGCATGGAGCACCTTTTCTAAAGCCTTTCAACATCTATGTATCATCTTAGGTGATGGGAATGTAGATTACTTAAACTGCACTACTTATATTTACTCTAAGAAATGCAACCTATGAGACATTGAATCATCTAGTCAGTGAGTCTGTATTATGGACTAATTCTGTCTCCTATATCACATAAAATGTTATTCCCAGTTTATCCCGAGCTAAAGTCAGCTGAGAGGAAGAAACCTCAACTAAGAAAATGCATCTGTAAGACCAGGCTGTAGGTAAACCTGAAGGGCATTTTCTTAATTAGTGATTGATGAGTGAGGGTGCAGCATATTGTGAGTGGTATCATCCCTGGGCTTGTGGTCCTAAGTTCTATAAGAAAGCAGGCTGAGAAGGCCATGATTAGCAAATCAATAACCACCCCCTCTATGGCCTCTGTATCAGCTCTTGCTTCCATGTTCCTGCCCTGCTTGAGTTCCTGACTTCACAACTTTAGATAATGAACAGCTACATGGAACTGTGAGTAAAATAAACAAATTCCTACCCAAATTGCTTAGGTTATGGTGTTTTAATACAGCAGTAGACATCCAAACTAAGAAATCCAACATGACTCTATTTGGATATGGGAAGTGAAGAAGGCAAGTAAGGTTCAAAGAATTTACTAAAATAGATCCGTAAACTAGGTGGGAATTTAGGATTTGTAAGAAGAGAACAATGGCTACATCAGCTTTATGTTTTGTAATAAATGTATATCGCTTCTGATAATCTTTATTAGAAATAAATCATTATATTTACTTTGAACTGTATCTCTATTTTGAAATGAGTTTGAGTGAATGATTCATGATATAATTGTAAACTGGATATGTATTTCTGCCAAAGTTGAACTTTATTCTATTCTTACAATGTTTACAATTTGTCTATAAAATTGGATAGATTCTTATTTTCTGTTTGGGAGAATTACTTAGAATATCTAAATTGGTCTAGAGATTTCCTCAACTAAATATTTTAAAGCAATGTGCTAAGTAGTTTTTACTATTTTGCTAGTCTGTGCTCTGTCTCAAGGATGTATACTTTATAATATATTATTTATAACCAAATGTACTTGTTGAAAGTTTGAATGCTTCATATTTGAGAGTATAAAGCCTTTTAACTTGATAAAATTTAACAGAATCCAGCAAATTTTGTTGTGAGTCAGTCTGAGTCAGAGTGAGTCAGGCCACGAAAGCTTAGAAAATTAGTCTCTCACCTGATGCTTTCCAATAGCAAACACATGGATAATTCATCATAACTACTGAATTTATGATGAAAGCTATTCCATACAGAAGAAAGCTGATAGTATAGGTTACTTAAATTCTAGATAGTAGATGAGAGACCATGAGAGAGGAGACAGATGATGCTTGGATAGATATATAGATGGATCAACAGATAGAGGATAAGAAACAGATCAAATAAGGCATAGGTAAATAGGGGGCATAAGTTGGTAAACCGACAAATAATCCTTGAGCTAGCAGGACAAGGTTTGTGGGAGTGAAAACATCCAAAATATAGAGTTAGCTTTGAACTTGAAACATGACAAAATTCTTAATGACTTACAAACTCGACAAAGCCTGCATTATAATTCGACTCCCTAGAAATACAAATTTCTTAAACTTCTGTGGTCCTGGTGGAATACTGGGAGAATCACCACCATGAAGATGTGGGAAAAGATATATCTGGATGGAAGAGAGAAACAGAAAGGTCTCAAGTCCTTACTTCAAGGCAGCAACCTCTAGGCTGTGGTTAGAATTCACAATGTTTGTTTCTTGGAGGAAGCAAATAACTCAAGTTTGAATTTCTGTTTCCAGTTGTTCCAAGCAGCACATGCAATCAGAAATTGTCTTTTCAGGAAACAATTTCAGTCTTGCTTGAGTGAGTTAATGTGGAGGAAGTTCAAATGATTTAAGTTTATGCTTCTGTGTGTGCATGTCTGGCAATATATAAAGTAATGAGTTGCCATAAGAAAGAGCCGGCACATGGAAGAACTCAATATGAGTCACAGACTGGAAATGACACAAATGTTAGAGCCT
This sequence comes from Mesocricetus auratus, assembly GCF_017639785.1. NCBI lineage: Eukaryota > Metazoa > Chordata > Mammalia > Rodentia > Cricetidae > Mesocricetus > Mesocricetus auratus. Next base: position 64,720,683 of record NW_024429266.1, read on the forward strand.
AGAGTCATACAACACTGAAAACAGTACATATGTCCTTGAATTATTAAAAACCCACATGACATGTGTTCTTGCTCACCTGTAGATATTAGCTTTCATGAAAATATACACACATGTGGACTTGCAAACACACATGTGCATGCTCACATATGAAGAGGCACACATATGCATGATCATAATAAAATAAAAATGAAATAAAGACACAAACATCCAAAAACTTTGTAAGAATATATCTTAGTTCACTACAGTTATTCACCTTCAGCTGTTTTTAGTATGACCATATGCATATGTGTGTATCTGGGTGTGAGTATAGTTATAAACCATGAAACTGGAAAGGGAACTACAGGAGCAAAGAAAAATGTATCATGAAAATGGGGAGAACACGAGATCAAATGTTACTTGAAAGAAGAAAGGAGAATAGTAGGGGTGACAGAATACAAGGCTCTCAGAATGATGGAGGATAAAGTAGTAAGAGGATCACCCAAAGTAAATTGTATGAAAATGCTATAATTCAGAGTAACACTTCTATTATGATAATTAATTGATGCAGACATGAGATGGCTCAAGAGGCAAATGAGCCTGCGGCCAAGCCTGCCAAACCAAGTGTTCAAACCCCCTCTGATTTTCCACATGAACACTTTATAGAGCTCTTCCCTATAAATAAATATATTTTTAAAAGGAACATAAAATATTAAAAAACAAGTGATGATGCCAGTGCCACTGTTGAGATTCTGGTGTGCTCTACTTAGGTTTGCTTTCCTCTATAATATATGCACTGGGATCCATGTAAAAGTATCATGAGTGCCCTGGGCCCATTGCCTATAGTACAGGGGAGTTAACAAAATTCTGTCAAATCCTGGATTTGTAGGGATTGAATAGAAGTTCTAAATTTTACAAGCTCCTCTTATAAAAGCTAGCATCTTAATTCATGATCCAACAGCAAACTAAGAACAATGGAAGATAGAATTACTGTTGCAAAGTAAGAGATTCTTAAAACAGTTACCATGGAGTTGAAAAAAGGAAGTCAGAAAATATAAAGATGCAGGAAGATCAAGAGGGTGACTTAGGAGGATGCTAAGTTAGGGTGAAGATCTATGGTATAGCCCCAGAAATGACAGCGAGGAAAAAGGAAAATGAAAAGTGACAAGAAGAGCCAAAAGTGGAAAGGAAGTAAAGAAAATAAAGTTAGGCATGAGACAGAATACTTGGGCAGCTGATGCGAAGATCTATGAATAAGTCAGTCTCGTAATATAAGTGAATCCCAGACACAGCGGGTAAGAGCATGCCCTGATGGGGAGGACCCAAGTTTGATTCTGACCACCTGCTATTCAAGCTCCTAGGGATCTGACATCTTTTTCATATCTCTGAGGACACTGATACCTATGTACCCCCCCAACACACAATTAAAAATAAAACAAGTGTTTAAACAACAAAAAGCAAGGTGTAAGGAAATGAGAATAACACAACAAACATACAAATCACCTTCAGCTGAAATCTGATCTCTATGTACATGCACACCACACCCACAACCTGACACAAATACAAAAGTAAAATTCCAGGAACGTAATTAAGAGTCACATGTATGTCTAAGCAAAGTTCCAAAGGAATGCAATAGAGAAAATGGCTCCTATGATTGAACAGAATTGTCTAGAATTAACTAATGAAATAAATATTCATTTGGGAGGGTGTCCGTGAACACTTGGAGAGATTACTCAGTAGTTAACGGTGCTCTGCTGCTCTTCAGGAAGACTGGAGTTCAGTTCTCAGAGGCAGTGTCTGGCAGCTCACAATTGCATGCAATATAGCTTCAGGAGATCTGATGCCCTCTGCTGACTTCAGAATGCAATTGCACGTTTGTAAACACATACTGCATATACATAAATAGAACAAAATGAATCTCTTGGAAATACTTATAAAAGCCGGGCATCGGTGGCCCATGCCTTTAATCCCAGCACTTGGGAGGCAGAGACAGGTGGGTCTCTATGAGTTCAAGTCTAGCCGGTTCTATAGAGTTCCAGGACAGGCTCCAAAACAATACAGAGAAACCCTGTCTCGAAAAACCAAACCCCCCCCCCAAAAAAAAGAAAAAGAAAAAGAAAAATACTTGTAAAAATAAAAAGAAAGCCGGGGACATCCTAAGAATTTAGAATTTTCAGATACTAATTTTATCATGATTGTTCAGAACTGATTAACAACATCTGTCCCACTAACTGTTGCTTACCTAAGTGAGTAATTCATATGACTCAAAGATTTCAACTTGACGCAATAATAAAGAAAAGGAGAAGGTAATGAAAAGAAAATCATTAAATGAATTTAAGTCAATACTGTGTAATTCTTAAGCTATATTTTGTGTCCATGTAAACTGATGCATTTTATTTTACCAGCTTTCCCTAACATCTTTTCAATGCCTATTAGAACTGTGGGGTTTAGTACGGGCCTGAGTCACATTGTTTTCCTTGGCAGAGGAGGCTTCAATATATTTTCATTTGCTGCCTCTTTTAGACAGTGCAAAGCTCTGTTTTTGCTTACAGCATCTCTTCAGATTCACCAAAAGCCTCTGAGTAAACCGTCTGCCCTTTATTCTGGAATTAATACTTTGTTGTTATTCTTAGCAGAGAACATCTGCCTCATACCCTGGAATCCTTTATCCTTCTGGCAATTACTGAAGCTCCAAGGAGGCACATTCTCTTTCCTTGAAAATTGATCATTTGTTTAAAAGTGTGCGTAGAATCCCTTACCTTTCACAATCCTCTTACTTACTTGCAGAACTGTAGATCTCAAAGAGTCCTTGGAGATAATTTAGTTTAGCCTTCTCATTTTACATCTGATAAGTCTGAATGATGAGGCTGTTAGTTCAAGGTCACCTCCTGTTTCAGAGACCAATCTAAATTCAAAACACATGTTCTCATTTCAAATCTAATAACTCTCTTACTATATTTTATTTTTAAACTAGGAATTTTGTAGGCATGTGGCAGTCATCTAGAGCCTAGAATTCTGTCCAGTAAGAAGTGGTAATACAACAAAATCACTACATATATTGCCCATCTAGTTTAGAGTTTCCCCAAAGCTTAACGTAGGAGTGCTGGCTCCTGGTCTCTGTTCTGCAAATAATGTTTAAAAATGAACCTTAAAAAGCTATCATTCAAACTATATTTATTTCTTTCTTTTTATCTGTTTTATTTTTATTTAAATTAGAGACGAGCTTGTTTTACATGTCAATCCAAGCTTCCTCTCTCTTTCCTCCTCTCCTACACCCCATTGACCCTATATCCCATCCCCTTTCTGTTTCCCAGGGAGGGTGAAGCCTTCCATGAGAGATCTTCAAAGTCTGTCATATCAATTGGAGCAGAGCCTAGACCATCTTCCATGTTATCTAGGGGAAAATATATTCATTTGTACTAAAAACATTGTCTAAGCCTATTCAGAATATCGGACTTAGTCATTAATGAATTTTTTAACTTTGCACTGGGCATTTATTTCTGGGGAAAAAAGTATCACTCCTTATGGTGTGTTCTTCCTTCACAGAGATAGTAAGTCTTACAGAATCACACTGCTTCTTGTGTTCTTTAGAAACATGATCCTTTTAAAGTTCTCTCTCTCTCTCTCTCTCTCTCTCTCTGTGTATGTGTGTGTGTGTGAGTGTGTGTGTGTGTGTCTCCCCATGTGCTTATGTTCCCATGAGTGCAGTGCCCATATAGGAAAGAGAAGGCATTGGATCCTCAGGCTCCCTGGTAAAGGTATTTGACCCAAGCCTGATTACCTGAGTTTGATCACTGAAGCACATGGTTGAAGGAAAGTATTGATTTTGAATGTTGTCCTCTTTGCAGGTACTATGGCATGCTTTCACACACAGCACACACATTACACACACAGGTATAATAAATGCATTGTAAAAACGAATGAGTTATAAAAAAAGATTTTATGTCTTTCCAGATTATATTAGGGTAGATGAATAGTAAACAGGTAGCAAATAGAATTGTGAGTTGGTTATCTGTGTCTCATAAGCGAAGACTGTGAAGTGGGTATCTGTTTCTCATGCAAAGGCTATGAACTGGTCATCATAAAGGAAACTCAGGAGCCTGTAGCTTCTTTAAACAGGGTTCTCAGGAAAGCCATTCTGGGTACTAATGTTAGTCTGGGTGTGGACACGCCAGTGCTAAGGGAAGAGCCATTTCCAGTGGAAGAAGAGCATTGGCCAAAACATGATATGCAGTCAGGCTGTTTACCACAGAGGTGAGATAAAGCTTCACGGAAGTGGCTTTCTATAGTGGAAGACTGAATTACTTAGGTCAGATAAACAGTGATGAAAGTTGTGTTCATATCATGACCAGTTCCTTGTAGAGAAGAGCACCAGATTTTTCAAGAGTTCTAACCAAAGAGTCACCCGAAGTTGGCTGCTTAGGCTGAGGAAAGAAAACGGGATTGCTTTTTCTGCCATCAGTAGTCACACAGATGTTCATGATTCCTAATGTGCTATCTAGATCCTGTGGTGATCAATGACATCACTATTCAAGAGAGAGCAAAGAGAAACTAAAGCAGTAACGATTTTTAAGAAGAAACCATCCCATTTTCTCAGAACCCTCATGCTACATTAGTAAAATTTTATTGAATATAAGTGCAGAAGGCATAAAATTAGGTTCTGAAACAAGACAAAAAGTAGCTCCTATTGGAACATGTGTCTGTGGAATGTCTAAAGAGAACTTTCTGGTAATTTAGGTAATGTTTCAAAGATAACACAGAGGAGTTTATGATGAAATCAATGTCTCTGAGTAAATTGATTAAGAGTGATGTGTATATTAAGATGAAGAAACACTGAAGCAGACTGTGGCCAGAGCAGTAGCATTCTGTTCCTATTAACCTCAAAGAAATACTCCCAAAAGATGCTAAGTATAAAATACCTGTGATGGACTTCTCAGGCACATACATCCATGAGAAGTTAAATAGATTGTAGTCTAATAGAGATTTAAAATCACTGTAGGTGTGGTTTGGATCTTATTTACCAAACACAATTAAGGTAAAACACAAAAACAAAACTAAGGAAAGTGGCACTGGAGATGTGACTCAGCTGTTAAGTGCACCTATCACCCTTGCAGACCTGAGTTCTGTTCCAGGTACCCAACCACCTGAAGCCCCCACACTACCTGTACCTCCAGTTCTAGAAGAGTCTGATGTTTCTGGCCCTTGCAGGCATCTCCATACATATACACATACACATACACATACACCCAAAGAGACACTTGTGCATAAACATAATAAAAAACAAAAACTTATTATAGCAGATGTTACCATAAAACATAAAATCCTACCTGAGTTGGACAAATCCACCAAGGCACAACTCCAAAGAGAAACTGAACTTTGCACAAAGGAACATTAATTGTAACATCTAATTGTTGCAACGAAAGTATGCAATTTCCAGTCTTCTTCTACTGTGATGTACATGCTGAGTTGGAGGGGAAGCTTGCAGTTGAAGAGGAAGTGTTTGGCCTCCTTAGGGGAAGTTTTGAAGTTGTAAAGCAAAATCTATTTAGGTTAGTGATTCTTTGAAAGATGGGAGGAATGCCTTGAAGGAACACCATATTCTCTGAAATACATTATTTGAAATATATGTGAAAAACTTTTCAAAGTGTTTTCCAGTACCTTGTGTTTTGTACATGTGCTTCAATACAAAGCTGAAATTCCTTTCAAAGCACACCATGCGATTCTTTTCCCTACTGTAATCATTTCTATTGTTTCATTTTATAATAGAACTTTGACTATGCATGAAGGGTATTAATTTAAGATCATAATGAAATATTTTGATGTAAAATGCATCGTGACAACAGTCTTATCACATTTGGGTTAAGAATTATGCCAATGAAGTGAGATGAGAATCATTGGTCCTGACCCCTACCATTGCATCAGTTTAAATTTATCAAATTGTTAATAGTTGGTTTATCACTTGTGGGGCTGCCAATTTTCTGCCGAGATACCCTCTGTCCAACATGTCTGTGTCTCTGGTGCTCACCATAATACCTTGCATCATGTCAGTATGTGTACACTATGTGACCTGACAGTATGCTCACATAAATGAAAATGGACATGAATGGACATAAACACAAGAAGAAATGTAGATTGAAGTCATCTTTTTCTCTGTCTAAAGTGTTATTTTTGATTTTTGTGAAACTCATACTAGTCTTCATTGAGAATCAAGTCCAATGCCATGCTATCCAGTTTTCACAGTTTTAAGGACATACTAGCAGAAGAGTATACATCTTACATGTTATATAGTTTACTATTTGAGTTTTGAAATAATTCTATTAAGTGGGGCTTGAGATGGCTCAGTGGGTAACAGTGTTTGCTGCCAAGCCAGATGACCTGTATCTAAACCCTGAAACTCACATGGTAGAAATAGAAAATTAATTCAGTGAGTTGTCTTCTGACAAACATACATATATGTACAACCATGGTAGATGCATCCCCCCCTCTTTCTGTCTCCCTCTCTCTCTCTTCTTTGCCTCAAAATCATTGGAATACTTTTTAAAATATAAGATTTGCATGCCACAAATTATCACTACTACTGGCTGTGTGAAACTTGGAGGAGTTTAGATACTCTAAGAACTCTGTATAATCACTGCTGCTCAATATGGCAACATTTTCAGCATCTGGAAAAGAAACCCTATAATGACTACCATCTGCATCCCTTCTCATTGTGAACAAGAACTCACTTCTGTGTGTAACTGCAGATGGCTCTAGATTCTGAATAATTTTATATTAATGGATCAAGTCATGTGTGGTCTTTCTAACCTATCTTTAGGTAGCATGTTTTGCCGTGTAAATCCCCATATGTATGTATTACTGCATCATATTAAACATTACTAAACACTATTCTACTTGGTAGAGGTGATACACATCATTGTTATATGTCATTTAAAGGACATGCAGACGATTTTAATTTTTTATTATATTACTAATATTATGAGCTCTGTGCACAGCCTTTGTGTGGATTTGTATTTCCATTTTTCTTTGGAGTATGCCTAAGAAGAGAACTAACTATTGAGCCCTGTGGTGACTCTAGCTTTAGTGTATTTAGTAAATGGCATCTATTTCTTGAGGGGCTACACCATCCTTACAATCCACCAGCAATGTAGGAGGCTTTGATGTTCCTTTTAATCTCACTATACCTTACAGGTTTTCTGTTTTATCATAGTTATGTTGCTGGCTAGGGGCTTTTGACTTCCATTTGGACAAGTGATTTTGAAAATCTTTTTTTATGAACTTAAAATCAAATTGCACCGCCATGCCTTGAGAAATGGCAATCAGAACCTTTGCCCATTTAACAACTAGGTTATGTGTGTGTGTGTGTGTGTGTGTGTGTGTGTGTGTGTGTGAGAGAGAGAGAGAGAGAGAGAGAGAGAGAGAGAGAGAGAGATGTACCTGTGTGTGTGCTTCCAGAGGTTTAAGAAGGAGTCTCTTAAATTTGGAGTTAAAGGTGATTATGGGAGACACCTATCTTAGGTGCAGCAAGTTCTCTGAACCACTGGGCAGTTTATATTTTTATTAAGATGTATTTCGTTTGCATATTCTATAATAACTCTCTCATTGGCTATATAATTTACAATATTTAGCTTCCCCTCTAGTATCTTGATGTAGTTTTGAGGCCAATAGCTAAAGGTTAGGTGCAATATTGCTTATATATTTTCTTCAGTTGTTCCTTGTGTTTTAGGACCAATATCTAAAATCACTATTTAATTTCAAATTAATCTTGTTGAAAATAAGTGCCAATCATTGCCTTCCTCAGTCTCTTGCTTTTTGGCTCCTCTCACAGTGGAAACCACAGCCATCTCCAATCACTAAGAAGAAACTCCCCCATGTTTTCTTTAACACAAATCCATCCTAGTACTGAGTCCACTTGATGTTCGGTTTCTACATTCCAGTTGATGCCCACACCCACTTAGCATAAGGGCTCTTGCTTAGGGAGCATCTTAAAAAACATACCAATGCACATAGAAGAGAAGAGGAGATACAGAAGAACTTAAGTGCTGACAGCATTATAAACAAGGATTAACATTTTACCAGGGGCAGGGGCACCATGAGGTTCATATAGGAAACCAAGACTCTTCTGAGGGTATACCATCCTACATCACTGTAAACATCCTGGCCCTCAAGGAAATAACATAAAACAACAATGAAAAAGGACTTTGCAAGAGTGATATTAGTTTTAATCCTTTGTCTTTTGAAACTCATCCTGGCTTGCCAGAGTTTTATATGGATACAGATAACCTGTTCACAATATGATCCTGACTCAGAGGGTCTGGAAGGGACATATATACTTGAGGGTTCACATCATCTCTGAAGAGGCAAGCTTACAAAAGTACCTTGCTCTTGTATCTGTTGAGCAAGGGTGGAGGCATGGCGTGGGGGGTGGCAAATAAGGGGATGGAGAGACTGAGAGGAAGACAACCCAGACACTAGCTTTGTGTATGTGTGTGTGATGTGTGTGGTGTGTTTGGGTATAGTTCCTGTGACAAATACTATAGCAAACTTTGGGCGACCTTTAAGCAGAGACTACCTTTTGAAACAGGGCTGAAACCATTGAAAATGTCCACAATGCAATATAGCATAATGGTAGTCAATCAAATAAACTGTGCCATCTCAGGAACTCCCGAATCCACAATGCATTCATAGTAAGATTTGACAGAGGTAGAGACCTTTCTACATTTCTGAGATCTGGACCACACAGTCTGACGTAGAACTGACAGATACCACAGCAAAATGACCAGGGTAGAATGCCAGGGTTAAACCAGAGTAGGCCAGTTCAGTCCTCAGAGCCCAAAATCTCAGAAAAAACAAACCTGTTCCTTTTCTTTTTCTGTGTCTTTATGTTTTCATACAAATGCATCCAAAAGAAAGGAGCAGAGACAGAATTAGTTGCTTTCCTCATTGTTGTGACAATATAGCAGACAAAAGCGACCTAAAGAACTTCTTTTGGCTCACAGTGTGAGGGAAGGCATGTTTTATCATGCTGGGTGAGGCAGCAGCAGGGTGAGGCAGCTGAACACACTCCATCCGCAGTCAGGGAGCAAAGAAGGATGGATGCTGGTGCTCAACTCCCTTTGTCCTTTCTGTTTGGTCAAAGACTCCACAGATGGTACTGCCAACACTCATGGTTGGTCTTCAGAACTCCCTTAGCCCAGTCAAGGAACTACCTCACAAACCTGTTCAAGGGCTCAAGGTTTGTCTCCTAGGTGATTCTAGGTCCTGTCACATTGACAATCAATATAACCATTGACGTAAAGGTCTCTTATTGTACGTGTGTTGAGTGTGTTGAGTTTGCGTTTCCAATGATCTTCCTGACTGCTAATGTTCTAAAACTCAAAACAAGCTGGGAATAATGCAGTTTCATCTATTAGAAGTGACTTTGTGGTGCAAAGGTCTATGTTAAATTCTTAACAACCAGAGAGCTGGGGTGACTGCTGACATTTCAAAAGCCAGGTGAATCCTCAGAAGCCCTTCCCTGGAGCAGGTGCTTGTGACGGGATGCCAGTCACTCACCTGGCCTTGCCTTGGACTCCCAGACTAGAGACATGCCTGGGGAAAGTGCTAACTGCCCGTAAAACCTCTGGAGCACAAAGGACTGATTTGTAGAATATATTTTCCTTCTATGGAGGAAAAAAAAGGATAAGCCCTGAGTTCTCCTTCCTGGCCTCTCTGGAATATGATTTAATTCAGAATAATAACCCTGGAGGAGTCAGGTGACCCCTTAAACAGTTGGGTCAGGCCTGAAAGGCAGCTGAGCTGAGATATAGAGGCAGGAGGGAGCATAAGTCATCATTAAGGGCTGTAATGTTTTCTTTTTCCTTTCCAGCTGAGGAGAGATGCACTTTTAAAGAGGCTAATGTGTGAATGTGTGCATAAAGTCCCTAGCAGAACCTAGATTAGCAGACTTGGGGTCTGGGGATGTGTCTCACTCAAGACTGGGGACCTAGAAAGAAGAGAATCCAACAGTATGTATGTAGTGTGTGGTAGAACTTATACAGACTGAGGCTACAAATCTTCAACGCCATTTACAGTTTTTCCAAGGAATAACATATGGAAAGTGTATTTAAGTCTAGAATGAAAAAACTGATAATGATATCTGTGTTTCCTGATAAACACTGTATGCTCACGAATATTAGTATTTTATATAAATTACATTTTAGTATAATTATGTATAAATTTAAATTCATATAAATACATATTTTATGAGTCATACTTATAGTATAAAGCATTCTGTGTTTGTCAGAAATTCCATAAGTGGAACTCACTGTATTTTCACTTGATATATCTGAGTAAGTTAGACTTAGCACACGACTGTTCAGGATGAAGTAGTATTACCTCAAGAAAGTCTTTGAAGTTCTTTAATTGTGTTCAGTTGGAAACTGAAAATAAATACAACATTTTAGAAACAGAGACCAACAGAACCAGACATTCTGGAAATGGGGCTAGCAATCTCTGTTTTAACTACCCATGGATATGACTCTGAAAGTCTATACTTCAAGAATTACTGCCCATATTTGCAACAGTCTGGAAGGTATGCACATATCTGTTCTATAATCTAGCAGTCCCACTAGTATGTATCTGATCAAAGACATGAGCAGCTCTGCTACTCAAGTGCATGTATGCAATATCCATTCTAGCATCTCACAACTCAAAACTGTTATATCCCACATATCTAATAGAAGAATGGATAAGTGTGTGAGTCTCTCTTACACACACTCTCTCTCTTTCTGTGTGTGTGTCCATGTGCGTGTGTATGTGTATGCAACATGCTTGTGTGTATATGTGTTTGTGCAGGTGTGCATGTTATATATGTATAAGCACGCGGAGGCCAGTGATCAATCTTGATTCACCTTGATTTTTGAGACAGCCTCTTTTACTGGTCTTGAAATCATAAAGCAGCCTAGGCTGGTAGGACAACAGGCTCCAGGGATGCACCTGTTTACACCTCTCCAGTGCTGAGATGCTAAGTATGCACCAGCATGTCCGGATTTCTTTGTTCACTATGTGTATGTTTACTCTTTACATTGTTTCTGAGATTGAGCTCAGATCCTTATCTTTGTACTGATTTACTGACTGAAGTACACCTAGCCCACATTTCTATTCATCAGTGTTTGATGGCAGCCATTTCTGTTCCTTTACTCCTTACTACCCAGTCAACATGATGGTTTTCTAACATGGCTGTCATTCTTCCCCCATTTCAGAAACAAACACCATTGTCATGCTTTTAAAGAAAGCCTCTCTCTCCATTCCATAGACCTCTTCAGCTTCCCTTTTCCCAAGGTCTGTTTACCTGCTGCCTGAATATGTCCACTCCTTCTGTCTCTAAGTTCCTCCAGGCCTAATGTGCCCATTAGACACCTAAATGTATGCTGTATTGGATTTGTATTGAACAATGTTAGTGTAAGTGGTACACCGCCTGCAATTTCAATCCATCAGAATCATAGGTAAGATTTTCTATCCCTCCATGGCATTATCTTTCCTCAGCAGTGTCATCTAAATTTGAATCATTTTATCATAGGTACTGTGATAGCAATTTGGTGTTAGCTTTGAAAGCTTAGGCTAATTTAATCATTTTCCTTATCAGAGGTAATACACTGGGCTGTTTGTCTAGTGGTGTGCTATGTGGTCTCTGTACATATGGTATGTGTATTTGTGATGCTTCATGAAGTGTGAATATATTATGTGTATCATTTATTTGGGATAAGGGATGTTTACTATGCATATGTAGTTTGTATGTATGTGTGTCTGTGTGTAATTGTAAGTGTGCAGTGTTTGTGATGTATATGTGTGGATGATGTATGCATGGTATGTTTATGGGAGGAATGTATAGTATATAGGTATGATGTATGATGTATTGTGGGTGAGGTATGCATATGATGCATAGGATATATGCTGTTTTCCATGGGCTTAATGACTGCACCTGAATCTACTGATATTCTAATTGCCTGTAGCCACAGTCAGTGTCTCAGTACTCACCTGTGACCTGGAGGGACTTGCAGGCACAGGCTCTGCTGCTGCCACCAGAAGTAGTTCTATTGTTCCATTTAATTAAGTCTCTATTATTCTATTTTTACATTTGGGAATCACATGTTGGGGTGAAAACCTGCTACCTCAGAGAGGCAGAGAAGCAACCAACTGACTTTCCTTTTTAGCTTGAGAACAAACAAGAGAGTGTCTATCTAGCTGTCCCAAAGAAAGAGGCCTTGAAACTCCACGTCCCTCCCTACTCCATTCTTTTTTTCTATCTGTCTTCTTGGCTCCTCTGTACTCTCTTTGGTTAATTCCTGTCAACTAGTTGTTGGCTCTGCCTCCTGACCCAAGGTTGATTTTTATTGACAAAGCATTTTGTTTCACAGTGCAACTATCTCACAACGTGTGTATGTATAGATGATGCTCTGTGGGAGATGGATGTCAGTGTATGGTGTGACATGTGTGATATTTGTGATATGTTTGTGTAAATGTGGTGTATTTATGTGTGTGGATTGTGTGTGGTGTATATAGGAATACAAGGTGTATCATATGTGTGTGTATATATGGTATTTATTTTTAGTTTTTATCTCTAAATCAACCATCTGAAAATTTCTGAATCAATTAGCCTGGCAGTCTAAACTTCAAAGTAGCGTCTCTGTGAGTTTTATGGCAAAATACGTTTGGGAACCTCCTAATTGCATGTTAAGTAAAGCAAATCTAAAGCATGTAAAACACACATCAGTATCACTGAATAAGCTACTTACTGTCTTTTGAGGATGAAGGTCTTCTGACTAAGATTCTGGACACTGTCTGGAATTCTAAAGGGCAGCCAGGGTAGAGAAATACAACAAAGTATAGTTATTATTCAAGAAATTAGGGAATTTTGTGCAAAATGTAGTTATAGATATTTCTTATGTATTGATGTATAGACTGTAGATACAAAAATAAAATATGTATGTATGTGTGCACACTTAAAAGTGTAGAAAACTAAAGTCATCATGCATGCAAATTATCTGTGGCCTCTACTCCTCCTATAACTACTTATAGCAAACTGCTTGAACATTTTAAACATTTTAGGCATATTCTTCCTGTTAATATAAAATATGTGGGTGAGCATGAGCATTACATGTGAGTCTACTTTTACTAAAATATGGCTTTAAAGAATGTACACAAATACATGGGTGTAAGCAGTTTCTTAGCTGACATATATTTTTGTCGGTTGCTAACAAACCACTAAAAATATTCTCCTATCATTCCATGTCTACACTAATCACTTGCCAGCCTGATACAGTGTGTAGATGCAGCATATCTGAGTCCAAAGTTGCTCATTCAGTTTTTAGTACTTCTTTAGGATGACACCAGCAAAGAATGACGTCATGACATTCCTGGATTTATTGCTGCAATGGATATGATTTATTATAAACGTATTTTATTTGCCTCATTTCTGAGTGAGAATCTTGTAAATATTTGTATCAATTTAATCAACAATATCAATAGTTTGGAGAAATGTATTAGTTTTGGACATACTTATCTTCTGTGGTCAAAATACAAATAGCTATTCATTTACTTTTAAAATTTCTGTGGCTTCCTATTTAGACAATATTTTTCCATGGCATTTATTTTGGACAAAGAAATGCATATCATCTAGACTATATTGAAATGTGTGGCTAAGGAATTACTTTATTTCTAGAATTACTTTAATTCCATGAGCAATATTTTCACAATAATTTTACTGTAATCTTGTCAGTTTAGGTAGTGTCTTTATCATATATTAAAATTCGTTTTCACTTTTTCTTTCCCATTTCTGTTTTGCTTAATTGGTCCAATCTTTTTGCCTGATTTCTATTTCATGCTGTTTAAATTCCTTAAGCTTAATAGAAGATATTAATATCAGAAAACATGAATCCTTCTTACTTCAGTAATTTCATGCCAGTCATTAGGTATTGTTTATATTTTATGACAATGAATAGTAAATCAACGTTATGGATAAGGTACAAAATTAATTTCTTTTTTAATGTATGCTAAATTTTTATTTAATTTAGAAACAAGCTTGTTTCACATGTCAATCCCAGCTCCCCCTCCCTTCCCTCCTCCCCTTCACTCCCCATCAAGTCCCCCAGCTCCCCCACCCAATCTCCACTCCAAGGGGATGAGGCCCTCCATGGTGGATCTCGAGTAACTGTCATTTCATCCAGGGCAGGTCCTAGGCCCTCCCCCAAGAGTCCCAGTTGAGAGAGCATCCCATATTGTGGCACAGACACTTAAAGTCTATTTGTAAGCCAGGGGTAAATACTACCAAAGGCCCCATAGATCCCAAGCCTCCTCACTGATACCCACATTCAAGGGGTCTGGGTCAGTCCCATGCTTTCCACACAGCCATCAATCTGGAGTCCAAGAGCTCCCCCTTGTTCAAAGTCAACTCTTTCTGTGGGTTAAACCAGCCCAGTCTTAACTCCTTTGCCCATCAGTTCTCCCTTTTTGACACTGGATTCCAGGAGTTCAATTAAGTGTTTGTGGGTATCTGCCTCTGCTTTCATCAGTCCCTGGAAGAAGGTTCTGTTTCCCAGACTCTCTGGCAGTAGGATTGTATTCTGGCACTCTCATGATTCATGTCTAAAATCCATAAATGAGTGAGTACATACCATGTTTCTATTTTCCTGACCGGGTTACCTTACTCAGGATGGTTTCTTCTAGTGCCATCCATTTGCCCCCAAACTTCAAGATTCCATTGTTTTTTTCCCGGTAAATAGTATACCATTGTGTAAACGTACCACATTTTCTCTATCCACTCTTCAGTTGAAGGGTGTCTAGGTTGCTTCCAGGTAATGGCTATTACAAATAATGCTGCTATGAATATAGTGGAACAGAAATCCTTGTTGTATGAATGTGTATCTTTTGGGTATATGCCTAAGAGTGGAATTGCTGAGTCTTGTGGTAGACTGATTCCCATTTTTCTGAGGAAACTCCATACTGATTTTCAAAGTGGCTGTGCGAGTCGGCACTCCCACCAGCACTGTAGGAGTGTTCCCCTTTCTCCACATCCTCTCCAGCACAAACTGTCGGGGGTTTTTGATTTAGCCATTCTGACAGGAGTAAGATGGTATCTCAGAGTTGTTTTGATTTGTATTTCCCGGATGGCTAGGGATGTTGAGCACTTTCTTAAGTGTCTCTCAGTAATTTTAGACTCTTCTACTGAGAATTTTCTATTTAGTTATGTACCCCACTTTTTGATTGGATCCTTTGGTGTTTTGGAGACTTGTTTCTTGAGTTATTTTAAATTTTGGAGATCAGCCTTCTGTCAGATGTGGAGTTAGTGAATATCTTTTCACAATCTGTAGCCAACAATAATTAACCTAATTCAGATTTTGTTTTCAACTTTGAAGAAATGACTTCAGATTCTTCTTTGCACATTGTCTGTGGAACTAGTTTTCAGACATCCTTATACTATTTATGCAATTGCCTCTTTCCTGCCACCTCTGCTTAATATTAACTTTACAAAAAGAATCTTAGTACATTCTGGATCATTCCTAATATATATTATTTAAAGCAATATGTTATTCCAATAGATAGTACAAATAAAACTTCAACTTGCAGCAAAATTTGCTAGAAAACATCTGTTACAAACAGAGGCACACGAGTCTATAATGATGTTCGATGCTATATAGGGAAAACAATATATTTATTTACCAGAGAGAGAGAGAGAGTCACACAAACCAGGAGTTAGAAGCCTGGCTGGCTTCCAGGAGAAAAGGGAAGCCCATTTTCCTTTCACTTCCTTTTTTATCATTTTTATTTTAATTTTAAATACCTTGTTTTACATGTCAATCCCAGTTCCCTCTCCCTCCCCTCCTCCCACACTCCCTTCCCCCCCTCCCTCCCACCCTATTGCCAAATCCTTCCCCATAGGGGATATCTAGAGTCTGTCATTTTACTCTTGGTAGGATCCAGGCACTCCCCTAAGAGTCCAGGCTGAGAGAGCATCTCTCTTTGTGCTATAGGCACACGAAGACAGTTTGTATACCAGGGATAGACACTGATCCACAGCTCAGGGCCCCATAGGTTGCCCAGGCCTTCTCACTGACACTCACATTTGGGGGTCCAGATCAGTCCCATGCTAGCCTCCCCACTGTCGGTCTGGGGTCCAAGAGCTCTCCCCTGTTCAGTTCAGCTGTCTCTGCTGGTTTTGCTAGCCCATTCTTTGCCAATTTGCTCACCACTCCTCTCTCTCTGTCACTGGGTTCCTTGGGTTCAGTTCAGCGATTAATTGTGTGTTTGCCTCTGCTTCCATCAGTCACAGGATGAAGGCTCCCGGATGGTTATAGACATCAAGTTCATTATCAGGGATGGGCATTCGAGGTGGTCCCTCCACTATTGCTTAGCTTGCCAATTGGTGTTATCCCTTTAGATCACTCGAGGTCACTCTGGTGCCTGATCTGTCTTCGAACCTATGATTCCCTCTTCCCCCTATTCTACCCCCACCCCCTCAACCCCCTGTTCCCCCATGACCAACTCCCTTCCTCTTCACCCCCTCTCTTCTTCCCAGGTCCCACTCCCCCCCACCCCTCGCCGTGTTCCCCATCCATTCAGAGGATCTTGTCTCCATCCTCTTCTCTTGGGTACTATGCATATATGCATATCTTTTAGGTTGTTTCCTGTTTCCCAGACTCTCTATCTGTGGAAGTGCAGACTGGTGCTATCCTGATCCATGTCTAAAATCCATATATGAGTGAGTACATACCATGTTTGTCTTTTTGCGACTGGGTTACCTCAGTCAGGATGGTTTCTTCCAGTGCTATCCATTTCCCTGCGAATTTCAAGATTCCATTGTTTTTTTCTGTTGAGTAATACTCCATTGTGTAAATGTACCACATTTTCTCTATCCACTCTTCAGTTGAGGGGCATCTAGGTTGCTTCCAGGTTCTGGCTATTACAAACAATGCTGCTATGAACATAGTGGAGCAGATGCCCTTGTTGTATGAACCTGCCTCATTTGGATAAATGCCTAAGAGTGAAATTGCTGGGTCTAGTGGTAGATTAATTCCCTTTTTCCTGAGGAATCTCCATACTGATTTCCAAAGACGCTGTATGAGTCGGCACTCCCACCAGCAGTGGAGGAGTGTTCCTCTCTCTCCACATCCTCTCCAGCATAAATTGTCTTCGGTGTTTTTGATTCTAGCCATTCTGACAGGAGTAAGATGGTATCTCAGAGTTGTTGTGATTTGCATTTCCCTGATGGCTAAGGATGTTGAGCACTTTCTTAAGTGTCTCTTGGCCATTTTAGCCTCCTCTACTGAGAATTCTCTATTTAGCTCTGTACTCCACCTTTCAAGTGGATCCTTTGATGTTTTGGAGACTTGTTTCTTGAGTTCTTTGTAAATTTTGGAGATTAGCCCTCTGTCAGATGTAGGGTTAGTGAATATCTTTTCCCATTCTGTGGCCTTCCTTTTTGTCTTATTGACTGTGTCCTTTACCTTTCAGAAGCTTTTTAGTTTCAGAAGGTCCCATTTGTTAATCGTCGATCTCAGTGCCTGTGCCACTGGTGTTATGTTTAGGAAGTGGTCTCCTGTACCAACTCGTTGAAGTGTATCTCCCACTTTCTCTTCTAAAAGTTTCAGTGTGGCTGGATTTATGTTGAGATCTTTGATCCATTTGGACTTAAGTTTTGTACAAGGTGATAGACTTGGATCTATCTGCAGTCTTCTGCATACCAGTACCCAGTTATGCCAGCACCATTTGTTGAAGATGCTTTCTTTTTTCCATTGTACAGTTTTAGCTTCTTTGTCAAAAATCAAGTGCTCATAGGTGTGTGGGTTAAAATTAGGGCTTTCGATTCGGTCTATAGAACATTCCACCCAAATACAAAGGGATATACCTTCTTCTCGGCACCACATGGAACCTTCTCTAAAATTGACCACATAATAGGAAACATAGCAAATCTCCACAGATACAAAAAAATTGGAATAACCCCCTGCATCTTATCAGACCACCATGGATTAACATTAGAATTCAACAATAACACAAATCGCAGACACCCTACAAACTCATGGAGATTGAACAATGCACAATTGCACCATCCCTTTCACTTCCTTTTATCTCTACCTTGTCACCACCCTGTTGGGCGGATAGCTTTGTGGGGTTCACTCCTACATGAATCCACAGTAGATCTGAAATACAAGTCCCCATTTTTGCCCTGGACTGCATAGGAAAGGACACTGTTGCTGGTCTCTTGAGATACCTCTTTGGACCACCTTTTAAAGCATTCTCTCTCTGTTTTAAAAGAATCATTTTATTTCTATATCTGTGTCTATATGTGCACATGTATGCAGGTGTCTGTGGAGGCCAGCAGAGAGTGTTGGATCCTCTGGAGGATGAGCTACAATTGATTGAATATCACCCAACAAGGATGTTGTGAGCCAATCTATGGTCCTCTGAAAGAGCAAAAAGAAACTCTTAGCTGTTGACACCTTTGTGTAGTCAGCATATGTTGTTATATTTAAGTCAAAACAGTAATCACTGTGATTCTAGACACATGACGCATTATAAGAACAAAAAATGTATCTGACTAGGAATCAGAGAGAGAGACAGACAGATAGACAGACAGACAGACAGAAAGAGAGAGAGAGATGCCAGATTTGACAGCCCAAAACCCTGAAAACGAGCTGCCCAGAAATGAAAATGTTTGCATCTAGCTTAGTTAGTGTTGTGGCAATCAGTTTATGTCTAAATAACAGAATCTCCACCAGAGATCAGTGAGGAAAAATACATTTTAATAAAATTCCTACACGTTTGCCTTGGTTATGTCAATTCCCAGCACAGTAGGCTCCATTTTCAAGTCCATAGTCCCCACATTACTGATGCAAGGCTGCACACCCACTGCTAAATATATTTAATGCATTTTTACCTTCCAGGAACTTGATTTACTGATCACTCAAGAAAGGTTTAATGGTAAAAGTGCTAAATGGAAATCCAAAGAGTGTGAAGTAAGTTGTGGGGTTTTTTTGTTTGTTTGTTTGTTTGTTTGGTTGGTTTGTGGTTTTTTTTTTTTTTTTTTTTTTTGGTGTTTCGGTTCTCTGTGACTTTGGAGACAGTCCTGGATCTAGCTCTTGTAGACCAGGTTGGCCTCCAACTCACAGAGATCTGCCTGACTCTGCCTCCTGAGTGCTGGGATTAAAGTTGTGCACCACCAATGCCCAGCATGTAAATTGTGTTCTTAAAGCATGTTACAGAGCCTGTGGTTTTCAAAACATAGACAGCATACAAACTATTCAGAAAACTCTGGGTGACACCAGTCTTAGGAACCAGTCTTGTTGTATGTACTTGTTATATGAATGGGCAACTTTTGGGTATATGCCTAAGAGTGGAATTGCTGGATCTTGTGGTACACTATTTCCCATTTTCCTGAGGAAAATCCATACTGATTTACAAAGTGGCTGTACAAGTTTGCACTCCCACCATCAATGGAGGAGTGTTCCCCTTTCTCCACATCCTCTCCAGCATAAATTGTTGTTGGTTTTTTTTTTATTTTAGCCATTCTGACAGGAGCAGATGGTATCTCAGAGTTGTTTTGATTTGTGTTTCCCTGATGGCTAAGGATGTTGAGCACTTTCTTATGTGTCTTTCAGCCATTTTTTATTCCTCTGTTGATAATTCTCTATTTAGTTCTGCACCCCACTTTTTAATTGCATTATTTTGTGTTTTGGTGACTAGGTTCTTGAGTTCTTTATATATTTTGGAAATCAGCCATCTGTCAGATGTGAGGTTAGTGAAGATCTTTTCCCATTCTGTGGGCTGCCGTTTTGTCTTGCTGACTATGTCCTTTGCCTTACAGAAGCTTCTCAGCTTCAGGAGGTCTCATTTATTAATTGTTGTTCTCTGTGTCTATGCTACTGGTGTTATGTTCAGGAAGCAGTCTCCTATATCAATTCATTTGAGGGTACCACCTACTTTCTCTTCTAAGAGGTACAGTGTGGCTGGATTTATGTTGTGGTCTTTGATCCCTTTGGACTTAAGTTTTTGTTTTGTTTTTGTTTTTCAAGTCAGGGTTTCTCTGTATTGTTTTGGAGGCTGTCCTGAGACTCGCTCTGTATACTAGGTACTTGGCATTAGATATACACACCAGAATCTGTTCATGCCAGTACTATTTGTTAACGATGCTTTCATTTTACCTTCTTTGTCAAAAATCAGGTGTTCATAGGTATGTGGGTACATATCAGAGTTTTCAATTCCATTCCTTTGGTCTCCCTCTCTATTTTTGTGCTGTTTTCAGGACTATAGCTCTATAAAAGTGCTTGAAGTCAGGGATGGTGGTTCCTCCAGAAGTTCCTTCATGGTACAGTGTTGATTTGATGATCCTGGGTCTTTTGGTTTTCCATATAAAGATGGGAATTGTTCTTTCAAGGTATGTGAAACATTGTGCTGGAATTTTGATGGGGATTGCATTGAATCTGTAGATTGCTTTTGACAATATTGCCATTTTTACTATGTTGATCCTACCTATCGTGGAGCATGGGAGATTGTTGCATTTCCTGATATCTTCTTAAATTTCTGTCTTTAAAGACTCTTATTATACAAGTTCTTATTATACAAGACTTTACTTTCAGCAATCATTTCTATAGTTTGTTACTAGGAAGACAGATTCTTACTTTTTTCCCTCAATATATGTTTTTATTTAAATTAGAAACATGAATGCTTCACATGTCAATCCCAGCTCCCTCTCCCACTCCTCCTCCCTTTTCCCTACACCAGCCTCCCCAGCCCCCAACCCCATTCCAACATCATTCCCCAAGGAAGGTAAGGCCCTCCTTGGGGGAATTTCCAACGTCTGTCATTTCATCCAGGGCAGGACCTAGGCCCTTCCCCGTGTGTCCAGGCTGAGATCACATCCCTCTATTTGGAATGGGCTCCCAAAGCTTATTCATACACCATTGTAAACACTGATCTACTTCCCAAGGCCCCATTGATTTCTGTGGCCTCCTCACTGACACTACATTCATGGAGTCTGGATCAGTTCCCTGTTGGTCTCAGTCATCAGTCTGGGATTAAAGAGCCCCCCCCCTTATCTTGTCAGCTGTCTTTGTGGGTTTCACTGTCATGTTCTTGACCCCTTTGCTCATCAGTCCTCCATCCCTGTGACTAGGTTCCAGGAGTTCAGTTCAGTGTTTAGCTGTGGGTATCTGTCTCTGCTTCTATCAGTCACTGGATGAAGATTCTAGGATGGCATATAGGGTAGTCATCAACCTTATCATCAAGGAGGAGCTATTAATGTAGGGGAGACAGATTCTTAAGCTTTATAAATAGAGAAAATGTAGCTCAATGGTCCTTAAAATCACTTTATTGCCATAGATGCAGAATTTTGAATTTAATTTAATATCGTAAACACTGTTTCATCTATTCATCTTTCTTTGTATGCATGCAAGATGAATGTGCACACTTGTGTGTGTGAATACAGAAGAACATATGAGCAGGTAAGAGAACAAATTTGTGTGTCTGTCCTTACTTTCTGTATTGTTTGAGCCATTTCTCTGTTGCTTTATGCTATAGTTGCCAGGGTAGCTGCCCGGAAACTTGCAGAGTCCTCTGTATCTGCACCCTATCTCTGTGTATGGGCACTAACGTCACAGACACTCCAACTAAATGCCTGGCTTCTATGTAGATTCTGAGAATCCAAGCTTATGAGCTCGTGCTCTCATGGAGTGTTTTCCCCCATGGAAATATTTCTTCAGCCCCAAAATACACTCTTAAACATGAAACAGTTAGGTATCTTTCGCTAACCATCAGTACAAGGAATAGAGCTGCTTTTGATGAGAATTTGGAAAAGCACATCTGTGTCTGTCATTGGTTATAAGGTTAGTGATGAGCAGCAATGACCTCCAGAATATAACACTAAGTTGTAACTATGCTGAAAATATGACAAGATGTTTCCTTCATCCTTTTTGGCAGCTTGATGGCACTGTGGATCTCAGGAGAACACTTTTGTAGATAATAACATTATGTTGCCATATCAAAAGCCTATATATATATCTGTTCTAGAAGGTACCAAGAAATACTAGGAGATGGGGAAGGTTTAGAAAATTCCATTCTCAAAAGAAATTTAAGTGAAAATCCTAATAAATAGAGACTAATGAATGGAGCACAAATGAATTTGTTCTGAATGCATTTTTGGACCAATGGTATAGGATTAAACATCTTAAATGGCTTCTTATAATGGAGAAAGTAGTGGAAGGACTGAGCCCAAGTGGAATATGTAAGCTCCCTCTTTTGATTATATTGATCATCTATTATTTTTCTTTATCACTTTTGTGCAAGTACAGTAACTATTTCTGTTAGGTTTCCAGTTTTGTAAAGAGACACCATGAACACAGCAACTTTCTTAAAAAATGATTTTATTTATTTTAGTTAATTAGTTAGCTATTTTACATCCCAGTCCCAGTCTTCTCCCTTCCTCTCTTCCCAGTCCATTCCCTTCTACCACCCCTCTATTCCTATACCCAATCTACTCCTCTGTTTCTATTTTGGAAAGGCAGGTCTTGCATGAGTATCAACAAAACATGACATATCAAGTTACACGTGTATTAAGGCTGGTCAATGCAACCCAGTATAAGGGCTAAGACCCTAACCATTGTTAGGAGTCCAACAAGAAGACCAAGCTTCACAACTGTAAAACAAATGCAGAGTGCCAATGTCAATCCCATGCAGGCCCCTAGTAGTCAGTTCAGTCTCTGTGAGCACTTATAGGCCCAGGTTAGTTGGTTCTGTGAGTTTTCTTGTGGTGTCCCCGATCCCTCTAGCTCCTTCTTTTCTTCCCCCTACCTTTTCTATTGGATTCCCTGAACTTTGACCATGGCAACTCTTATAAAGGAAAACCTTATTTGGGGCTGGCTTACAGTTCAGGGGTTTAGTCATTATTGTCATAAATGCTGGAGAGGTGGCTGAGAGTTCAACATTGGGGGAGAGAGACAGAGAGAGAGAGAGAGAGAGAGAGAGAGAGAGAGAGAGAGAGAGAGAGAGAGAGAGAGAGAGACTAGGCTTGGCTTGAGCATTTGAAACCCCAAAGCCAGCCTCCAGTGACACACTTCTTCAATAAGACCTCATGTACTCTAAAAAGGTCACGCTTCCCAATAGTGTCATTTCCTATGAGCCTATGGGGACCATTTTTGTTCAAACTACCACAGAGACACTCAGCATTGTTTTCCATAGGGAACATTAACTATTTTTTCTAATTAATGTGCCTAAATATCAGACAAAACCATCTTCATTATGGGAGTACTTATTTTAGCTCCCATTCTAAGAACATTGTCCACCATGGTAGAGAAAATTTGGGGGCGGGAGTGTGAGACAGGTGTTCACCTTGCCTCCCCATGCAGAGTAAAGGCAGAGATATGCTGATGCTCAGCTGGCAACCCCTTTTTTATTCATTTTAGTACTTAGGCCATATACATATGCACATGCTTACATACACACATTCACACATACCTACATACATACACACATACATTCCTGATTGTAGTTACTTAAAACTTTGCAGCCTATAGTTTGACATTTTGTTGTTACATCACTTTCAATAAAAGACATCCTGTAGATGGAGAGTTGGCTCAGCCTGTTCTTCCAAAGAACCCAAGTTTGATTCTTATAAATATAGCTCAAGAAGGGAGCTGATGCCCTTTTCTGGCTTCTGAGAATATTACTGTCATGTGCATATATACACACATACACGTAGACACAAAAATACACACATATACACACATGCACACATAAAATAAAAATTAAAAGATATTAAAGCTCTAAAACATCCCATTGTATTATTGTTATAATGTATTTTGATTTTTGTTGACCATCATCCTATAATCATTTGTAAACATCTTAGTTAAAACTACTTTTTTCTTGATTTCATTTACGGATCATATGTTTTGTCAGTAGATTGTTTTGTATCTGTGCACGAACAGCATACTTGGGTATAGCAATTTGTCTTTTTTTTATTCTGTAGCTGTAGGGAAACATATTTGCTCCTATTAATAATGCAACTTGTCATCACATTTATGGAGTAGAAGCCATTAATAATATGATTCCTTTTCACAATATCAGAACCTATTCTTTCCAATCCATTGCAGCATTTGCCAACATTGGATAGATTTTTGTTTTTGATAGGAGTGGAACAGCACGTTGTGATTTGTAGTTGTTATTTATCTTGGAGATTTTTCATTTTCCTACTCTTTGAGTTATTTTTTGTGGGTGGGGACATGCACATGCCTCCACACAGCTATGGAGGTCAGAGGACAAGTTTCAGATGTCAGTTGCCTCTTCTCCCCATGTGCCCTGGACACTGGATTTAAGGGATTATGGAAGCTTTCTTACCTATGGAGAGATCTTACAGTTTGAGCACTTCTGTAAGTATTTCTTTTTGACTAATGCTGGTAAACGTGGCCCATGACAATAAACATTCCCACATCATTTCAAATGTCATTTATTTCTTTGAATCCTTTACTTCTTTCTGATACTTTAAGACAGTGGTAAACATGTTTTCCTTACTACAGAACCACAAAATACTCAATGACCATCACAAAATTAACATTACTTTTTTATAAGAGTTTTTATAATTGGGTTCAAACCCAGGACCTTGTACATTCAAGCATGTGCTCTGCTGCTGAGCTACAATACCAGCAACAGCACTAATGATTGTTACCGGGCACTTTGCATACATTGTCTGTATCATTTAAGCATCAAAACTGTTACAAAATCAGGAACTGATTTTGGGGAACATTTACTAGCCATTTAGCATTTTGTGAGATTTTCATTTTTATAATGTTCTTATCCAATTTTGGAATTGAAATTTATTAGGTTATTTCTGTGATATACAAAAGTGTCCTGTCTTTTCTATATTATTTCTCTTCTCTATTGCCAATGCACTTACTTGTCTTGATTAATGGAATTTAGAATATCTTATATTTAGACTTTGACAATTTCATCTAGGTAATATTGGTAATACTAATTTTAATCATATCCCCCAATACCGCTGACCTCTAGCATGTTGACAGGTTTTATCATTATAGACTTTATGTAGGGAGCCATCCCTACAATGAGTTCAAAAGTACAGTGGACTTTATTGTCCAGAAGAACCCTTTTACAGCATGTCTACTCATCTTCCAGTTCTTACATTCTTTCTGCCCCTCGTTCACACTGTTCCCTGAGCTTTGGTATTTAGTTTAAGACTGAGCACTCAACAGTTACTTATTCTTTTTTTTTAAATTTTATTTTCCAGTTTAAATTGAGGTAAGAAACAAGGTTGCTTCACAAGTCAGTTCCAGGTCCCTCTCCCATTCCCTCCCTTCCTCCCGTGCCCTCCCCCCAAGCCCCCCCCCCGTTATCCTCTCATTTCCCCAGGGAGAGTGAGGCCCTCCATGGGTGTGTGCATAGTCTGTCATTTCATATAGGGCAGGGCCTAGACCCTTCCCCAAGAGTTCAGGGTGAGAGTGCACCTCACATTGTTCTATGGGAGTCCAAAGTGCATGTGTATACTTGGGATGGGTACTGATCTGCTGCCCAAGGCTCAATAGATTCCCTAGGCCTCTTCACTGACACCCAGATTCAGGGGGTCTTGATCAGTCCCATGCTGGATTCCCAGGCTGATGCCTGGAATTCAAGAGTTAACCTTTGTCTGGTCAGCTGTTTCTGGGGGTTAAACCAGCCCAGTCTTAATCCCTTTGATCATCAGTCCTCCCTCTCTGTTACTGGCTTTCTTGAGTTCAGCTTAGTACTTAACCAAGGGAGTCTGCCTCTTCTTCGGTCAGCCACTAAATAAAGTTTCTGTTTCCCAGACTCTCTGGCCATAGGATTGTAGGCTGGCACTCCCCAGATCTATGTCTAAAATCCATATATGAGAGAGTACATGCCATGTTTCTCTTTTTGTGACTGGGTTACCTCACTCAGGATGGTTTCTTCTAGTGTCATCCATTTGCCTGCGAATCTCATGATTCCATTATTTTTTTCTGCTGAGTAGTACTCCATTGTGTAGATGTACCACATTTTCTCTATCCACTCTTCAGGTGAGGGACATCTAGGTTGCTTCCAAGTTCTGGCAATTACAATAGGGCTACTGATTTTCTTGAGTTGATCATGTAGCCTGCCACTTTGCTGAAGGTGTTAATCAGCTGTAAGAGTTCCCTGGTAGAGTTCTTTGGGTCATTGATGTAAACTATCATATCGTCTGCAAACAGTGAAAGTTTGACCTCTTCCTTCCCAATTTGTATCCCCTTGATCCCCCTTTGTTGTCGTATGGCAATAGCTAGAACTTCAAGTACCATGTTGAAAAGGTATGGAGAGAGTGGACAGCCTTGTTTTGTTCCTGATTTTAGAGGAATTGCGTTGAGTTTCTGTCCATTTAGTTTGATGTTGGCTGTTGGTTTACTGTATATAGCTTTTATTATGTTTAAGGATGTCCCTATCCCAGATCTCTCCAAGACCTTTATCATGAAGGGGTGTTGGATCTTGTCAAAGGCTTTTTCAGCATCTAGTGAGATGATCATGTGGTTTTTGTTTTTCAGCTTGTTTATATGGTGGATTATGTTGATGGATTTTCGTATGTTGAACCATCCCTGCATCCCTGGGATGAAACCTACTTGATCGTGGTGAATGATTGTTTTGATGTGTTCTTGGATCCGATTTGCCAGTATTTTATTGAGTATTTTTGCATCAATGTTCATGAGGGATATTGGTCTGAAGTTCTCTTTCTTAGTTGTATCTTTGTGTGGCTTGGGGATCAAGGTTATTGAAGCCTCATAGAAAGAGTTTGGCAAAGACCCTTCTGCTTCTATTGTGTGGAACACTTTGAGAAGAATTGGTATAATCTGTTCTTTGAATTTCTGGTAGAATTCTGCACTGAGGCCATCTGGACCTGGGCTTTTTTTGGTTGGGAGACTTTTGATGACAGCTTCTATTTCCATAGGGGTTATAGGTCTATTTAAATTGCTTATCTGTTCTTGATTTAGTTTTGGCAATTGATAGCTGTCCAGGAAGTCATCCATTTCCTTTAAATTTTCGAATTTTGTGGAGTACAGGTTTTCAAAGTATGACCTAATGATTCTCTGGATTTCCTCAGAGTCTGTTGTTATGTCCCCCTTTTCATTTCTGATTTTGTTAATTTGCGTGTTCACTCTCTGCTGTTTGGTAAGTTTGGACAAAGGTTTGTCTATCTTGTTGATTTTCTCAAAGAACCAACTCTTCGTTGCATTGATTCTTTGTATTGTTTTCCTGGTTTCTACTTTATTGATTTCAGCCCCCAATTTGATTATTTCCTGGCGTCTACTCCTCCTGGGGGAGTGTGCTTCTTTGTGTTCTAGAGCTTTCAGCTGTGATGTTAATTCTCTGGTATAACTGTTCTCCTGTTTCTTCATGTGAGCACTTAGCGCTATGAACTTCCCCCGTAGCACTGCTTTCAAAGTGTCCCATAGGTTTGGGTATGTTGTGTCTTCATTTTCATTGAATTCGAGGAAGTCTTTAATTTCTTTTTTTATTTCCTCTTTGACCCAGGGATGGTGCAATTGAGCATTATTCAATTTCCATGAGTTTGTAGGTTTTCTGCAATTTGTGTTGTTGTTGAATTCTAATTTTAAAGCATGGTGGTCTGATAAGATGCATGGAGTTATTCCAATTTTTTTGTAGCTGCTGAGGTTTGATATGTTGCCAAGTATGTGGTCGATTTTTGAGAACGTTCCATGTGGTGGTGAGAAGAAGGTATATTCTTTTAATGTGGATGAAATGTTCTATAGATATCTGTTAATCCCAGTTGGGTCATTACTTCTATTAGACCTTTTGCTTCTTTGTTGAGTTTCTGTTTGGTATTCCTGTCTAGTGGTGAGAGTGGTGTGTTGAAATCTCCCACTATAACTGTGTGGGGCTTTAGATGAGATTTAAGTTCTAATAATGTTTCTTTAACGAATGTGGATGTCTTTGTATTTGGGGCATAGATGTTCAGGATAGACACTTCATCTTGGTGGGTTTCACTTGTGATGAGTATGTAATGTCCTCCTTCATCTCTTTTGATTGATTTTATTTTAAAGTCCAGTTTGTTAGATATTAGGATTGCTACCCCTGCTTGTTTCTTGGGTCCATTTGATTGAAAAATTTTTTCCCAACCTTTAACTCTCAGGTAATGTCTGTCTTTGAGGGTGAGGTGTGTTTCTTGTATGCAGCAGAAGGAAGGGTTCTGTCTTCGAATCCATTCTGCTAGTCTGTGTCTTTTTATGGGTGAGTTAAGGACATTAATATTGAGGGATATTAATGACCATTGATTGCTCATCCTTCTTCGATTTGCGGTGGTTGGTGGTGGTGGAATTATG
Organism: Mesocricetus auratus; assembly: GCF_017639785.1. Classification (NCBI taxonomy): domain Eukaryota; kingdom Metazoa; phylum Chordata; class Mammalia; order Rodentia; family Cricetidae; genus Mesocricetus; species Mesocricetus auratus. The sequence goes on from NW_024429266.1 coordinate 64,748,999, forward strand.
TGTGGAATTTCACCCCTTTGTTCTTTTGGCTGTTGGTAGAGAGGGATTCTCTAATGCTTATGTTTTTCTGGTTGTAGTTAGCTTTTTTGGGTTGGAGTTTTCCTTCCAAAATTTTATGTAGGGCTGGATTAGTGGATACATATTGCTTGAATCTAGTTTTGTCATGGAATATCTTGTTTTCTCCGTCTATAGTGATTGAGAGCTTTGCTGGGTATAGTAGTCTGGACTGGCATCCATGGTCTCTTAGTGTAGGTAGAATATCTATCCAGGACCTTCTGGCTTTCAGCGTTTCCATGGAGAAATCAGGTGTAATTCTGATAGGTCTGCCTTTATATGTTACTTGACATTTTCCCTTAGCTGCTCTTAATATTCTTTATTTATTCTGTATGTTTGGGGTCTTGATTATTATGTGGCTAGGGGTTTTTTTTGTGGTCCACTCTATTTGGTGTTCTATAGGCTTCTTGTACCTTCATTGGCATGTCTTTCTTAAGGTTGGGAAAGTTTTCTTCTATGATTTTGTTGAATATGCCTTCTGCCCCTTTGAGGTGGATTTCTTCTCCTTCTTCTATACCTATTATTCTTATGTTTGGTCTTTTCATGGTGTCCCATATTTCCTGGATGTTTTGTATTAAGGATTTGTTGGATTTAAGGTTTTCTTTGGTTGATAAATCCATTTCTCCTAGCATATCTTCAACACTTGAGATTCTCTCTTCCATCTCTTCTATTCTGTTGGTAATGCTTGTATTGGTAGTGCCTGACTGTTTGTCCAGGTTTCTATTTTCTGCCTTTCTTCAGATTGTGTTTTTTTAATGACTCTATTTCAGTTTTCAACCCTTGCAGTGTTTGCATTGCTTCTTGCAATTTTCTGTTTATCTGTTCGTCCGTTTGTTGCCTTTTATGAATTTTTTGGTTTGTTCTTTCTTCCATTTCTTGCATTTTTTGGTTTGCTTTTTGTTCCATTTCTCGCATTTTGTGCTTTGTTTCTTCTTCCATTTCCTGCCTTTTTTGTTTTGTTTCTTCTTCCATTTTTTTCATTTTTTGCTTTGTTTTTTCTACCATTTCTTGCATTTTTTGCTTTGTTTTTTCTTCCATTTCTTTCATTTTTTGCTTCATTTCTTCTTCCATTTCCTGCCTTTTTTGGTTTGTTTTTTCTTCCAATTCTTGCATTTTTTGGTTTGTTTTTTCTTCCATTTCTTGCCTTTTTTGGTTTGTTTTTTCTTCCAATTCTTGCATTTTTTGGTTTGTTTTTTCTTCCATTTCTTGCATTTTTTGGTTTGTTTTTTCTTCCATTTCTTTGAGGGATTTTCCTATATCCTCTTTTAGGGCCTCTATCATTTTCATGAAAGTGCTTTTAAGGTGATTCTCTTCTACTTCGTTCACATTGGAATGTTGGGGTCTTGCTGGTGTGGAGTCTCTAGAATCTGGTGGTGTCATATTTGTTTTTCTGTAGCTGACTGTGTTTTTATATTGTCTCTTTCCCATCTCTTCTTCTAGTGGGTGCAGAAAGAGCCCCTTACTGGTCTGAGGACCAGAGTTCCCTTTTGGTGGGTGCTAGCAAGTCCAATAATCTGGTGGTTCTTCTATTCCTTGTCCAAATGCTGGTCCCGTGGGTGGAGAAGAAGAACAGGAATCTGGGGCGCTTATCCTCTTACCTGGTCCCCTGGACCCTTTGCTGGGTCCTGTTGTACTTGATCCAGAATAGCTACTCCCCTGGTGTCCCTGGGTCCTCTGGTTTCTTGGTCTCGTTGGTGGGAGAGAAGACCTGGAGTCTGGGGTGCTTGGCTCCCGCCAGGATTGGGAGCTCTGTGCAGGTCCCAGGTGATCTGCAGGCACTGGAACACAGGCCCGGAAGCAGGCCAGTTTACCTGATGCAGCCCTAGGAACAGCTGCTTCCCTGGACTCCCAGCCTCCTCTCCTTTCCTGGTCTCGTTGGTGGGAGCAAAGATCTGGAGTCTGGGGTGCTTGGCTCCCGCCGGGATTGGGAGCTCTGTGCAGTTCCCAGGCGATCTGCAGGCACTGGAACACAGGGCGGGAAGCAGGCCTGTTTATCTGATGCTGTCCAAGGAACAGCTGCTTCCCTGGACTCCCAGCCTCCTCTCCTTTCCTGGTCTCGTTGGTGGGAGCGAAGATCTGGAGTCTGGGGTACTTGGCTCCCACCGGGATTGGGAGCTCTGTCCAGTTCCCAGGCGATCTGCAGGCACTGGAACAAAGGGCAGGAAGCGGGCCTGTTTACCTGATGCTGCCCGAGGAACAGCTGCTTCCCTGGACTCCCAGCCTCCTCTCCAGTTACTTATTCTTAGCACTTTGACCAAGTAAGAGTGAGACATTAACTATTATTCCCTGAAGGGAAAAGATTTTATGATCAAAGCTGAGAAGATAGTTCGACAACACATGGATTTAGTAGAACAGCAGTACTAGGTTTTACTCCCAGGACCTTTTGCCTTAATGGGAAAGGTAATTCCTGAGTGACATAGAATCAATCTGAGCTTCTGGAACAAGAATACCTTCTTACTCTTGTCAGAAACCAAAGGGTGGTGTCTATATCAACATATTTTTTATTATACTGATCATTTTTATGTTTCTTTATCACTTTTTGTTCATGTCACAAGGGCTGTCTTAGGGTTTATATTGCTGTAAAGACACACCATAGCCATGGTAAATCTTATAAAGAAAAATATTTAATTGGGCATGTTTATAATAAGTTCAGAGTTTTAGTCCATTATCATCACGGTAAGAAGCATGGCAGTGTACAGGCAAACTTAATGCTGGAGAGGTGTCGGAGAGTTCTATATATGAATCTGCAGGCTGCAGGAAGAGTGAGACACTAGGCCTCAAAGTCCACCCCCAATGACACACTTCCTCTGATTATGCCACTCCCTGATGACCAAGCACTCAAATCTCTGAGTCTTTGGGGGCCATTCCTAGTCAAAGCAGCACAGATGGCTTGCTTGTGTGCTCTTCAGCACGATATTTACCTGTATTTGTCAGATACAGGTCACAGTCCACTTTCTCTAAAGGTTGTGGTGGAAATTTATGTCGCACATTTACTGGCCACATCAACAGTATCAGGAAGTCTGCCCTCATTTCCCTTTGCTTGAGGGAGATTGGAAAGAATCCATATTATTTATTTCATGGGTCTTTGAAAGAGTTCTCTAACAAAGACTGAAGGGTCTGTAGTTTTTCCTCCATGCAAGATTCTTTAATGTTCATGACTTCCCAAGCATAACCTTGGAAAGTCTGCATTTTATAAATCTCATGCTATTCTTGTTAAATATTGCTGTTCAATCAACATGAACATTCTGTGTAATATTTTTAATGTACTGTTAAGTTTTTCTGTTTTATCACTTAAGTAGAGAAATAAATAATGTCAAAATAGTCAAGTAAAGCTTTAAAATTTGGGTCTGTTCTTTTGACTCAATGGTCACTGCTTCATTATGTTCTTGGGCATCTTAATGGCTTTTACAGATATCGTTGTGGGTATTCATTTCCACTTAAAGGTTCTGGGTAATTTTTATTTCTGTGTATGTGTATATATGTCACATTAATGGCTAGGAGGCTGGAAGAGGGTGTTGGATCATTTGAAACTGGATTTATAGGCGTTTGTGAGCCTCTGTTGGATATGGATCCTGGGTGCCTGATACCAAAATCTTTAGAATAGTAAGTTCTCTTAAATAGTGAGCCATTATTCCAGGCCATTGATGATAATATAGTATCCACTTAATCACTGAAAATGACAAGGAAATAGATAACCTAACTTCTTTTTCATAATTTGTTCCTATATGCATTTCCCCATCAATTAACATCTTGGTATTATTTAAATTACTTTTTTTAGGATAGCATCTCATTATATAGCTTTGGCACACATGGACCTTTGTAGACCAGGAAGGCTTCACATTCTCAGAGGTGATCTTGATATTCAGCATACACAAGGATCAAATAAACAATGCATTGCTTTATAATTATGTTTAAATGTTACACATCAGTTAATGTAGTTTAGCTTTTAATTTGAATTTTCCTATTTTCCTTTTGTTCCTTTCTGGTGTAGTCATATTTTAAATTCCTTCAAAGATGGTAAACTGGATCCAATTTGAGAGCCCTGGACACTCTAAAAACCCACTTATTTTTCTTGAACATTGGCTTTGATGGCCATGCATGTTCAGTTCAGTTTTTTGACATATGCTTTTTTGTGAATGCAAGCTGTTTTCTTCAGGAAGCTTTTAGAACTTAATTTTGGGATTTTTATGATGTGATTGTTCATTTTCTCTTTTCATATGTCTGCCCTCAGTCCTTACTCAGAGTGTTATGAAGCCTTCTGTCTCCTCTTTCAGCTTTCTTTAGCGCTCAAAATTCCAGCTTGTTATTTATTCAGTTATTCCCCTCTCCAGTGTTTTAACAGCTGGGACTTCTATTAATGAATGTTGACTTTTCTGTTTCCCATATCTCTTACATATTTTTCATTATTTCTGCTTTCTTTATCCCTTTAGCTGCTTCCTGGATTATTCTTAGACTTATTTGTTCAATGCACTAGTTTCTTTTTTAGCTGAATATGACCAGAGAACCCTTCAATTAACTACTTAATTCACTTTCATATTTAATATTCTTATTTGTTTTAAATGAGTTTAAAGTTCTTTTAAAATTTCTTTCTTCATATTAAGCATTATTTCAACAAACACATTTACTTAACCTTTTTAAAATTCTATTTTAATCTGTTATTACATTTTATTTTATTCTTATTTAATTTGTCTTAAAATATTTATTTATCCATTAATTATCTTGGATCCCTTCTATGAAAGGAGGTTTGTGAAAAAACCTTCTGCTTCTCAATATCCTTCTGCAAGGTAGATGAACTGACCAGAACTTAGACGGAATGGAGAGGTTTGGAATGCTGCACACTCAGCAGCGTGCTCCTGGTAGGGGGAAAGGGAAAGTCTGCTCCATGTACCATGATGTGAGCATAAGTCTGGACTTGATTGGAACACTTTGCATCTTTTAATGTTTTTTAGTCATTAATGCCAATTTGTCAAGTCGAGTGTATTTTTTAATGATTTAGGTGAGGATACAAAGTGGCTTGTTCTAGACACGCCCCTTGGCACTTCTTTTTATGTTGCCCTCTTGCCTCAGTGACCTCAGCTATACTGCCACATCTTGACTTTTTAAAGAAAACAATATCACTAAATAATAGTTAAGAGTTTAGCATCTATAAATCACATTTCATTCTCTGTGTGTGTCTGTGTGTTCATGTGTAAAGGCCAGATGACAGACAGTCTTGGGTGTCATTCCTCAGGCACCATCCATGTCTTTTTTTAAAACCGGGTCTTTCACCATACCTGGAATTCATTGTTTGAGCTAGTCTATCTGGTAAGTGTTGTAAGGATATGCTTGTCCTTGCCTCCCCAGTGCTAAAATTACACTCATGTGGCACCTGACCTGATGTTTTTATGTAGGTTCCTGGGATAGAACTCAGGTTCTCTTGATTATGAGGCAATCACTTTACTACCTGTACCACCTTCCATGCGCCTAGAGAGATATTAATAAAAGAAGAAGACATTTCTGCTCCATGGGAATTGCTTTTCCAGATCAATGGCAGGGTTGGCATCTTTTCAAATACTTGAAAATAAATGATATGGAAGAACAATGTAGGACAAGGAGACAGGTGCCAGCTCATTTCTGGTGATGAGCTTCAGTGGGCCACTTGTTTTGTGGGTTGGCCTGACATTTACATTTATGTCAATTGCATGGATTAGAAGGAGAACATCTCTTGTAGGGAAGATAATGGCAAGTTATGATGCCACAATGACACCTAATTGTCAAGAGCTATTACCCCAGAATGTCAGTGAGGGGCTTATTTGTTCAAAAGCTGGCGCCAGCAACGATATTAAATGTGTTTGTTCATAAGGGAATATAGTACATTAGCGAGCAATTCAGTCATGACTGAGTACATGCATTAGGAAGCATGTCTTGGTAAGTTTCTGACGTTGTAAATCAAAGCTAGATTTAGTGAGCAGCATTCCTCGGAAGGGATGATCATATATTTAGCAGGCTTTGCTCAAGGAAGCTCAGCTTTCAATCATATTTGGGTCGGTATTTCATTTTTATAATTTGGTTTATGCTGTTGTCATGTTTATTATATTTGGTTCTTGTACAGGGAACCTTGTAAGATGGGTATGATTAGAACTCAGTGGTAAAAACACAATCCCAATAGATTTTTATTGAATTTCTTTCATGTTTAGTAAAGAAGTAGCAGTTACATTTTTCTCTTAGTTTTACATTTTTAAAAACTGATTATAATCATCTGACTTTGGCTCTGAGCTTATTTCCCAGGTTGCTTCTATAAGTAATTAGCTTATTAGATATAAATCTCAACCTTATGAAATACTCTCAAACGTTAAAGGACAGGAAAAGCTCTTCACAATAAAGCACAGTTTTTTAAACAATAAGATGAACATCTTATTTACATATTTTTTAGAACTTAGTTCAAACAACCTTTGTTTAGATGGAGTATCTGTTTTGTCTAGTCCCACCCCTCTCCCCCCCCAATCCCAAATAAACGTACACAGACTTATATTAATTATAAACAGTTTGGCTGATGGCTTAGGCCTCTTAGTGACTAACTCTCTCTTAATTATTAATCCATAACTATTAATCTATGTATTTCTACATGGCGTTACCTTACCTGAGAATGCCAGACCTATTACTAATCTGGCAGCTACGTGGCATCTCCCTGAAGACTTTTCTCTCTCAATTCTCTCCCCATTATTCTCCCAGTCTGGTAGCACCACCTATACTGCCTGCCTGGCTACTGGTCAAGCAGTGCTTTATTCCTCAACCAATAAGCAATATATATATTCCCCATCACCCTTGCTTTCATCATGTTTGTGTGGTCTTTTCAATTAGAATAAATGTGATGTCTTTGAATTTCTTTATAATGCTTTATGTTTATTAATATCTTAATACTCATTTGATTTATATCAGAAATGTTCAACTATCTGCTGCCTATGTTATTCTGTTTGCCTGCTGAATATAGCTAGTTTATGTATTTATTTAAATACTTGAGCTGACAATAGACTCAGCTAGTGAAAGCTCTTCTACCAACTATGATGATGTAAGCTCAATTCCTGGACCTCTATGATTGAAGGGCAGAACCAAAAATTTATCCTCTGACTTACACTTATACTCTGTGTCATAACCACTCAGCACATGTGTGTGCCTGTACATACAAAACAAACAAACCAGCAAATAAATAAAATGTATTTATTTTTTAAGACTGTTATGAGACTTTTACTTCCTTTCTACTCTTTCCACAATTATATTCACACACATTGAAAAGTTCAATTTATTTAATAGGTAAATTAAAATTTATATGATATTAAAAATAATGGTTCTAATATTCTATCACATTTGTATTTTGGCTTGGATATAATTATGACATTAGACATGTATTCTAAGAATATTTTTAATAAAGGTGGTTTATTATGATTACATATACAAAGTCAATTACAGCTGAGTTTAAAATATTAAAGGAAGACATGTAAGAAGTATAAAATAGTATAAATAATTAATAAATTTGCATTACAGGTAAGAAATATCAATGTATCAAAATATTAGTGCTTAGGCATAAATCTCATAGTTACATGACATAAATTTAAGGAAATGTCCCATATGCAAAACAGCCCTTTCTACTACTCAGCAATACTTTTCCATAAACTTCCGTAAAACCCACCATGTTCTATATGATATCATGCATGAGAAAATTTTGGATATTCCCACTTCAATGAAGCTGATCTGGAGACTCCTTCACAGCCATCCTAGAGACTGAGTACAGATGATTCTTCACATATGGCTGGTGATTCTAGGTCCTGTCAGGCTGAGATTATCAACCAGTATAGGCCCAAAGGCAGAAATGGTATAACATGGGTAGTTCGTATACAAAGAAGTATAAAGTGCTCTCTTTAAATAAAAAGACAAATGTTCTCAAGACAACGATATGTATCCTCATGTTGACAAGATTATTTTAGGAATAACCCCTGCATTGGCAAAAGTATGAAAAGAAACTAGCTATTTTTGCTGTTGAACCCCAAACTACAAAAGTATGGCCACATTGTGATAACAGCTTATGTACCAACTGAAAAGGACATTAAATTTGTGCCATGCTGTTTACACAGGGGGAAATCAGAATATAAAATGTTTGGAACTAGCTGGAGTTTGGGGCAACCACTGGGGTGTTTAGATTACACCCCACACTGATGTGAGGTTGGTCTGCTGTATTAAGTCACCCCTCACTGATATACAGAACTGCAGCACAAAGCAAGACCCACTGTGACACACCAATCTTTAGTTTCTGTTTAAGTTTGTAAGGAAAGTTTCTCCGATTGCAGAACTGCTTCTCTGTGGTCAGTTTCAGCTCAGAAGATGCACCCAAAAGAAGCCTGTACCCAAGGAGGATGTCTAAAGAACTTGGGGTGTGCTGTAGCTCTTTACTGAGAAGGTGTTAAATGATGGATATATTCTGGCATTTTATTTCCTCCTATGTACAGAGAGGGAATTCTGTGTATATTTCTCTTACCTCCCTCTGGGAGTTTAGCCTCCTCCAGAGGGTCATGGACATTTGGTTCACAGTTGGGGACACTGTTTTGGGAGGTCATGGAACCTTTAGGAGTGTCAATCTTACTAAAAGAAATATGTCTCTGAGGGAGGGCTTTAAGGGTTTATAACCTTATCCTATTTTCTGTCTTCTTTCGTGGACTCCTGCTGCCATAGCCCTGCCTTTCCTACCATGCTGGAGTCTATCCTTCTAAAACTGTTAAAGTAACTAAATTCTTCTTTAAGTTGTTTTCAGTCCTGGTACTGGATTACACCAACAAAAGAGTAATTCATATTTTTCTCTTGATTTGTGACCACATATTCATTCACTGGTTTCCTTTCTGTCTGCCTCTGCCTCTGTCTCTGTCTCAAATTGTCTCTGTATCTGTCTGTTTGTATCTGTGTGTGTCTCAATATCACTGTCTGTGTATCTTTTTCTCTGTCTCTGTGTCTGTCTCTCTGCCTATGTGTATGTTTATCTCAATGTCTCTGTCTGTCTGTGTCTGTGTGTGTATCTGTCTGTCTCTCATGTACCCATGCAACACACACACACACACACACACACACACACACACACAGAGGGAGGGAAGAAGAAAGGGAGGGAGGGAGGGAGGGAGAGAGAGAGAGAGAGAGAGAGAGAGAGAGAGAGAGAGAGAGAGAGAGAGAGAGAGAGAACAATCTTGCAAATAAACTTTATATATTTGGGGGCGATGTTTTTAAGATCAGAGGGTTTTGTGATCTCAGTTTACAACACGGACTGTCAAAGACCAGTCTAAGCACATTTCTTTATGATCAGTAGCAGCTGTTAGAGTCACTTACACCTGAACTGAATGTCAACTCTCCAGTGATGGTCTGCACTTTCCAATGTGAACTAGGAGAAAGCCTTACTTACTTAAGTGGCCTTTTCAGGTATCTCTGCGAACAGTGAGGAAAATGATTCACATAGTACATCATTAAGGAAAGTGAAATTGTTTGTATGTAAGCACTTTGAACTCAATATAGCCAATCTGATAAGCAAGATGACTACTGAGGGTAATGGGTGGAGAGCATTCACAGCACAGATATACTGAAGAAAGTAAAGGTCCTTGTCTTGAACAAGAAAAAAGAAAAAGAAAGAAAAAACAAAGATGAGAGCTATTTATAAGGATATGAAATAGTAAACATGAGTTTTTTTTCTTTTTCATTATTATCATTATTTTCATTTTAAATAGCTTGTTTTACATGTCAATCCCAGTTCCCTCTCCCTCCCCTCCTCCCAACCCCCCCCCACTATCCCCCAGCCTCCCACCCTATTGCCATTTCCTTCCACATAGGGGATATCTAGAGTCTGTCATTTCACTCAGAGCAGGGTCCAGGCACTCCCCTAAGAGTCCAGGCTGAGAGAGCATCCCTCTTTGTGTTATGGACACACAATGTCTGTTTGTATGCCAGGGATAAACACTGATCCACTGGCCAGGGCCCCATAGGTTGCCCAGGCCTCCTCACTGACTCTCACACTCAGGAGGTTTGGATCAGTCCCATGCTTGCCTCTCAGCTGTGGGTCTGGGGTCCAAGTGCTCTCCCCTGTTCAGATCAGCTGTCTCTGCTGGTTTTGCCAGCCCATTCTTTGTCAATTTGCTCACTGCTCCTCTCTCTCTGTCACTGGGTTCCTTGGGTTGAGTGTAAACATGAGGTTTTTAAGATTTCTAGATGTTTTTCATTAATATCCCCCCTTCTTACTCCTGCTAACATTGGTTACCCATGACAGAAACTACACCAAGTCAACGGGAAGATAGGCTATCATAACTGTGCCCAGTAACCTAAATGTCTTTGAAAATAACATCAAAATATTAAGTAATTTGTTTCTTTAAATTCTTTAAGAGCTTACCAATCTTTCTCTGGGAAAAAAAACAGTGAACTTGAGTTCTGAGAGAATTCCTCCATTGCCCATAAAACTAGAGGTCTGAGCTGTGGATCCTAAGGGCATTTCAAGGTAATTTCAAGGGGGTTCCAGTCACAGTATTAGAAGTCCTTCTTGGGCTACGGATACAGCTTAGTGGCAGAGTGCTTGCCTAGAATGCAAGAGGCTCTGGACTCAATCTTAGCCCCACACAGAAATATGCCTTATAACAGAGCTAAAAGCTCAAATATGTAAAGAATCCAAGTAGTTCTACATCAAGCTAGTAAATAATCCAATTAGACAATGACTCAAGGCCTGAAGAAACAGTTTTCACCACCAGATGTAAGAAAAAAAAAAAAGGAAAGCTAATTAACTGTCACAAAATTGCAAGTTTAAAACACAGTAACATGTCATTGCATACAGGATGGAGTAGATGTTTTCTAGAAGACATGAGTAACATGTATTGGGCATGGTATGGAATACTGCTGGTGAAACCCACAAAGACAGCTGACTGGACAAGGGGGAGCTCTTGAACCCCAGACTGATGGCTAAGAGGCCAACAGGGGACTGATCCAGACTCCATGAATGTAGTGTCAGTAGGAGGACTCAGAAATCTCTGGGGCCTTGTGTAGTAGACTAGTGTTCACCATGGCATACAAATGAACTTTAGGAGCCCATTCCACATGGAGGGATGCTCTCTAGTCTGGACACATGGGGAAGGGCCAAGGTCCTGCCCTGAATGAAATGACGGACTTTGGAGTCACCCCCAAGGAGGGCCTCATCCTCTCTGGGGAAAGATGTGGGGAATGAGCTGGGGGTGGGGGGTGGGGGTAGGACTGGGAGGGAGAAGGGTGAGGAGCGGGGATTGACATTTGAAGCATGCATGTTTCTAATTTAAATTAAAAAAAGAAAAAGAAAAAAAGGAATACAGAAAATGCATTATTACTGGGAATGTAAATTTACACAAATTTTATGAGAAGCAGTTTAGTTGTTTTACTGAACAGTACAAATAGGAATTCAGTGATGTCCAGAAATCTCACTTCCGGGCATACAGGCAATGCAATTAAGACTATTATGTTAGAAGTCACCTGTTGTAGCATTGTTCACAACAGCCAAGGGATCAATGTTCATGGGTGGACAAATGGGTAAAAAAAATGTGTAAGTTGGGGGCAGTGGAGAAGACTCAATGCTTAAGAATGTTTCGTGTAAGCTGGGCAGTAGTGGTACATGACTTTAATCCCAGCACTCAGAAGGCAAAGACAGGTAGTTCTCCATGAGTTCGAGGCCAGCTTGGTCTACAGAGTGAGTTCCAGGACAGGCTCCCAATCTACAGTGAAACCCTGTGATGAAGCCCCCTCTGAAAAAAAAAAGTGCTTTGTGCCCTCTCAGAAGATCTAGTTTCAGTTCTCAGAAACCGTGTTTAGCAGCTCACAAATGCCTGTAACTTCAGCAGAAGAGTTCCATCTTCTGACCTCCACAAACACCTCCATTCATGTGCATATCTATACACAACTAAATGCACCCATATATTTAAAAATATCTTAAATATATGCAAGCGGTGTCATGCCCATTCATCTTTACAACACAAGAAAGTTTTGTCATTTAACTTCACAGACTGCTTATTCTGAAAATTTCTTAGGATTGGAGTCATAGCTGACTTTTGCATATCTTGTTTCTTTCATTTTCCATAAGTTTTCAAAGACTTTCTTGGCATATGAATGGATGGATCTGTAATATGCATCAATACTTCAATCCTATTATATTTTCTTTTTCATTGAGAAATAATATTTGCACATTTCAGTAAGGTATATTATAGAAATTTAATAAATGCTTATAATATGCATATAATAAATGCAATAATCAAATCAAGAGAATAAACACTTGCATTGGAATAAGCATTCATTTTTCTCATGTAATAGTTCTGTGTTCACCAAAATGACATGTGTCCCACACACTTTCACCAGAAGTTAACCTCTGAGCTGTTGGATCAAATTACATTCTTCCTAACTGCTTTGGAGCTCAATTCTTTGTGCCTTCTCTCTTGGCTACCCTGTTCCATTCCATTATTTTTATAACATTGACTGTTTTTATTCCACAAGTGAGTGAGGCTCTGCCCTATGTGCCAGATTTATTTTGCTTGCCATGATGAACTTCAGTGCCATTCATGTTGTTATAAAAGACAATGATATCTCTTTTATATCTTAAATAATATTTCATGTTTATAACATCATACAATGGCAATTCACTCATCAGTTGACTAATTTAGTGTTGTTTATACTTTTTGATATTATAATTATTTGTAATTTGTACATTTAATTTTCATTTTAGTGTTTCCTTATTGCATTCCTTATGTCTGGTCACATTTCTCTAAGGCATATGCCTAAAATTAGTATCATTGTAACATTAGTTACTTTTCATGTTGTTACGATAAAATAACTGTCAGGGGCAACTTAAGAACCAAAAGATTTATTTCAGCTGTACATTTGAAGGGATTTAGTTTATCTTGGTGGAGACAGAAGGTACAGCCATGGGACCTTCAGGTGTCTCTTCATGTGGAATCAACAATCAGGTAGCAGAGAAGAATTAATCCTAGTGTTAATTTGACTTGATCCATTTTCTTTTTTATCCAGTAGACAAATGCTAGCACATGGGAGGATGAATCACTCTGTCTCATTAAAACCTGTCTAGGAACTCCCTGCAACTAGTGATTGATCTCTTGGGGGGGTCTCTCACCAAGTCAAGTTGACTATGAAGATTATCCATTAAAGCTGACTCTTAGAGTATATTTGCATATTTGATGTGTTAAGAAACTGTCAACCAGTTTGTCAAGCTGGATGCCACATACTACACATATATTGTAAACTATGATGAGTCTATGTTCTCTGCATCTCATCACAACCTAGCAAATCTCTGTCTTTTTCAGTACAGACATCATAAGGTATGTGCTGTCAAATGTTTTTTGATTTTGAAATATATTATATTATTCCTAATGATGTCAAATAGCATTTTTTGAGACAAGTCTCACATACCTGACTTAGAACCTGCTTTGTAGACCAGGCTGATCCCAAACTCACAGAGATCTGGCTGCCCTGTCTCCTAAAACCTGAGGATTCAAAGAAGTATGCACAGTCACCAGTCCTGGTTCAATTGACTTTTCATATGCTTATTGTCCATTTGAAAAATAAGATCATTTGCCCATTGTTTTAACTCAATCTTTAACCTCTTTTATTGGATTTTATAATTTATGTCACATATGCAAACTTGTTTAAATCTGTGGCTATCTAATTATTTAAGATGTTTAATTGCACTTTTAAATGAAAACAAGTTGACCATGTGCATGTGCACTAAAAGAGGTGTCAATCCATTGATGCCACTGCTGGAAAATTGACTACATATTACCTAACAAGTTGATTCTCTAGCTTATATTTGGGTAACTTTCTAAAAGCAAGTAATTCATTTTCTAGGAACTTCCAGGTTGAAGTAGGAATTTGGGAACAGTGCTGACAGTCTATGTTCATATTTTTAAAAGTCTGTTCATAAAATAAAATGGTTGTGATGTGTGATAGAGGAGCATCTATTTTTGGGGAGAACCCACAAATCTCTGTGAATATGCTCTAGGTACATGGTATTGGCTTGCTTTTCCTGATCCCATATACCATGACAGTCTAAGGAAAGAACTTGTGCAACATTTCAGTATTATCATATTCTTTGTTAAGTCAATATGTGTCCTGCAGTTAATATTTTCATTTAAGGAAATATAAATCATTTTCTTACATTGATTTCAAGTGGCAAGAAAATGAGAAAACCAACACATGGTTTTGTGCTTTTTAGTTTAGGCATGCGGAATTTCATCTGGGCTCAAAAGTATTTAGATGAAAATCCAGTTTTGGTCATTGTAGCTCCATATCATGTTGCTGGCTTATAGCCATATATCTTGTGGTTCAGTGAAATCATGTTTTAGGAAAATACTGTATGCTGTTCAATCACTGAATGATTATTGTGATGCTATGTCATTTCTATACCCAGTTTCAATTGTGATCTCCAATCATGTGGACCTGTTTCTAGTACAGGTTGAATTGGAAAAATATTCTACATGTAGTGAATAATAAGATGTCATCTGACTGATAGCTAATTATGTTCACCAGGTAGTGCTGTCCAATATCTAAGTCATTCGCTTCTTTTCTCTTTTTTGTGATCAAATGCCTGAAAAGAAGTCAGTTAATAGAGGAAGGTACATTTTGACTTATAGTTGGAGGAAAGTCTATGAAGGCAGGGAAGGTATTAAATGAGCAGGAGGCATTTGTCACATAGAATCTTTAGTCAGGAATCAGAGATGGAACATCAACTACGGTCTGACTATCAAACCTTTAGGCCCACTCCCGGTATCACACTTATACCAGTGAAACTACCTTCTAAATAATCCCCTGTCTCCCAAGCACCATCACCAGATGGAGACCCAGAATTCAAATGTGAGAGCATTTGGGGGACATTTCACATTCAAACATCAATACCCTGTTACAAATAGTCACGAGTAATTCTTTATAAAGTATTATTTATATTATTATCCTGCATTTTCCCTGTAACATCTCATGAAATATAATGAATCCATAAATTTTTATCATTTGTGTGTTTCATAGTAAGTGTTTGTATTTATTTCAGAGAAGCCTAAGAAATAATTAATGGTATACTAAGTGTAGTTTATATTTATTTGCCTGCACCTGCTGTGGTGTCTATTCATAAAAGACAAATTGAACCCATGTACTGATTATTATAACTACTATAAGTGTTCTTGCTAGTACCACCATTTCATTAACTGTCATTTGTTGAGGCTCCGTTGTGTACTAGGTTTTCACATTGTCTCAATTCTTATCAATATATATAATATGATAACTGTAGTCTCAGTTTTATCAATGAGTTTTAGATATATAAAGTTGTATGTAAAGTGGTGCTGAAAGAGGTTGAATATTTTTTTTACATTTTTAAAATTTTTATTTTTAGAAACAGTCTTATTTACATATCCATCCACCCATTCCTCCACCCTACCATCCTCCCTTGCTTCACATGGACCCCCCCAGCCCACCTACCACCCACTCCCCAGGATTCATGAGGCCCTCCACAGGGGAATCTCGAAAGTCAATCACATCATTTGTGGGAGGGCCCAGGCCCTCCTTTCCGTATCCGGGCTGCAATAGTATCCCTCCATTGGGAATGGGCACCCCAAGTGCATTTGTGGCCTAGAAATAAACTCTGACTCCAATGTTAGAGGTTTCATAGACTGCCTTGGCCTCTCAGCTGGTACCCACATTCAGAGGTCTTGGTTTGGAGGTTGAGTATTTTTCAAAAAAGTTTTATGTTTATTTCTATGCTTGTGTACTGAAAGTATTTATATGCTTATATGAATGTAGGAATGTACATGCCATGGTGTGAGTATAGAGTTCAGGAGCTAATTTGTCAGAGTCTGTCCTCTCACCCCACCCTGTAGGTTCTGGGGATCGAACTCAGGTCGTCTTACTTGGCAGCAAGTGCCTTTATCTGCTGAATCATATCACTGATCAATTTTGTGTATTTTTTGATTATAAGGATGTGTACACAGTATATTCAAATCATGAAAAGATGAGGAATCTGGATGTAATCAAATTAGTCTTAACCTAGTGGGATTCAGACACACAGGGATTTTCCTATTCCTTGTGTATGTGTGTAACACAGAGATGAGAGCAAGTTTGTATATGTGAGAAGTCAGCTCATGCATTTGGAAGAAAACATGGCTCCTTCTATTATGCTTTCTGCTGCAGATGTCCATAGGAAAGCTTTTCCAAATGAATAAAGTGCACACTAAAAATTATTGATGGGTAGTATATCTGCCATGTTATCATCTCTGATAACTGAGTTATAATGATGATGCTTTGGTTTTTGATTTTTGCCTTTTGAGAGAAAGAAAATTTGAAATAACTAAAGCCTATCTCTGCATGTTGGAGGTATGAATCTCCTGGTAGCTCTTAGCATAATCTACTTATGGGAGGGACATAAACATGGAGTGAAAGTCTTGCCGATGCTATGGTAGCATCCTAATTTAATCAGCTTATGCTTTTTTTGCCCCCAATTATTATTCTAAAAACTCATCAGAATCCTTCTGACATTAAATGTACTTTAGAGAGACAATACAGCCCTATAACATGCAAAATCTTTAAAGTAAGATTCATATATCTTTGGTGAGATGGAAGAGAATAATTACCTTGAGTCCCGTTCCCTCCTTCAAGCAATGCTGTTACTAATTTGTACAACAGTGCAAATTAAAATGTCACAGTATATATTTCTGAGGATAACCACCACAACATTTTAAAATGTTCTTAAGCACAGAATTTTAAAAACCAAAATCCAAGGATTAATTTGGCATGCATTTGCACAAGAAAATGATGAAATTGACCCAAAAACATGAGTTAAAAATGGATTCCAAGTTCATTTTAAGACTGGGTTGATTTTTTATGCAGAAATAAATATTTCTTGAATATCCAGAGAAAATATAACTTAAGAATAGTTGAAGACATGCCTTTGGTCATTGGACAAACATGGGAAGACGCAGATTCCATTATTTCTTAAAGAAAATTCAAAATTTTTTTCCTAGCAGCTGGTAATTGAATTTTACTTCTTAGCCCTGATTACCATATGGCAAAGAAAGACTTTCTCTTCAACATTATTCTTACATAAATAAAGATGTTTAGATGGCCATGCCAGGGAGAAGGTACTGGTTCTATCATATAGTATCACTGAACGATTTGAAAACACTGTTATTTGGGGGCTCCAGAGGTGGCTCACTTCTGACTTAGTCCAGTTCTCAGAACTGCAAAAATGAAGCGAAGTTTTATTGCAAAGTTGTTGAGAAAACTGAACTGATGGCAGGTTAGGGCTATGGCAGGATGTGAGGCTTATTCAGAGCCTTCGTTCAATGGCTGATGGAAGCAGAGGCAGATTCTGACAGTTAAACACTGAGCTGAACTCAAGAAATCTAGTGACAGAGAAGGAGGACTGATGACCAAAGTGACTAAGACTTCGCTGGTTTAACCCCCCAGAAACAGCTGATGTGACAAGGGTTAGCTCTTGAATCCCAGGCTAATGGCTGGGAATCCAGCATGGGACTGATCAACACCCCCTGAATGTGGGTGTCATTAAGGAGGCCTAGGTAATCTATTGAGCTTTGGGTAGTAGATCAGTATTTATCCCAGGTATACAAATGGACTTTGGCCACCCATCCAACAATAAAGATGCACTCTCACCCTGAACTCTTGGGGGAGGGTCTAGGTCTTGCCCTGGATGAAATGACAGACTATGGACACCCCCTTGGAGGGCCTCACCCTCCCTGGGGAAATGAGGGGATGTTGGAGAGGTTGGTGAGAGGGTGTGGTAGGAGGGGAGGGAAAAGAAGAGGGACCTGGAATTGACATGTGATGCAACCTTGTTTCTAATTTAAATTTAAATTTAAAAATAAAATAAATGTGAAACAAAAAAATAAGAGAGAAAAGTTATAAGATTTACTTTGACCTTTGACCTCTTCTTGAAGTTGTTTTAGGTAGGAAAATGAATGGGCACAGGGACTGTAATTTAAAAATGTGTCTCAGTTGTACAGACAAGCTTGGCCTGTGATATATTAGGATAACAGAACATTCCATTTATTCATAAAACGGACTTGTTCCAAATGTCAGAGGTTTTGATAAATTCATCTATCCATTCGCTTTGATTCTAAAAGAAAAAAAAAAGTAAATCTGCGTTTCAAAGAAAGGTCATTTTGGGGAAGAACTCAACTCTAAAGGATTTTATTTTTTCATTACATGTGTGCACACATGAGTGAAGGAATGCATGGAGGCAAGAAGAGGCTATAGCATCCCTTAGAGCTGGAGTTGTAGGCAATTGTGAGTCCCTGGATTTTGATGCTAGGAAACAAACTTGAGTGCAGTATATACTCTTAACTGCTACGCCACAAAGAATTCAACTGAAATTAAAGGAAAATCCCTACAGCAACTATCTTGGTCAAATCATATTTTACCTCTCTATTTTATCTATCACTGATCAGTCAGTTAATCAGATCATAAACGACCAAGAGAGATAGGGACTCCCTAGCATTTAAGTGTTATCACAATCTGATAGACATACTGGTAAGGTAAAAATCTCATGGTAAACTTCCTTATTTGGGCCAACATGATTACTAAACAAGTAAAGGCACTCACCCCAAATATCCAGTGTCCTGAATTTGGTACCTGGAACTAATGAAAGTTGGGAAGAGAACCCATTCCACATGTGTGGCATGACAAAGGAACTCCCCCCCCCACACACATCATGCACAATAAAACAATAATGACATATTTTTAGAAGAGAATTAGTCTGCCTTAACTTTTGATCATCCAAGCTTAGCAACATACTGAAAATCATTGATAAGGCACATTTGTGACCACATCAGTGACTAGTCATCATAGGTATGTTTGCCTCTGACAGAATTTTAAGTCCATAGAGTAGACAGTTAGGAAGTTAAAGTTGGAGAAAAAAATCAGTTTGGATTCACAAGCATAAAGACAGACTAAAACCCAAGTCAGTTTTCTTTCTTTTAAACACTACTGTTTCAAGAGTCCTGTGGTAACCAGAGTGCTTTATGATCCCCACAGGTACACTACTTACCAATCAGGATTTAGAGTTTAGTGGTTTCCTTGAATGTTCCATCCTTGTCAACCAGTATACAATACAAGCCTTTCAGTTCAACCAATCATATTCATTTGTTCCTTCTGTGGGTAGGAACAGTCAAAAAGTTCCTTAAAATGCAAAACAACCATTTCTATGGTTTAAGGAGGTTGGTCAGCCATTGGAAAGTTCTTAGCTCCCCTAGACTTGGGAACTTGAATTTTATTTCACCCTGCAGGTAAAATGGAGGTGCTTTTGCTCCCTTCAAAATAAGGTCATAGGTAGTGTGTTTAATTTGCATGAATGTGTTTTAAGCCGGTGCCTCATGATTCGTGTTGGAGAGGTGATGACTGGATGCTTACAAAAATAAGATATGGAGATACTCAACCCCAGTAGTCACACTCAAATTTATACAAGCTGATATTTTGAAATATAGAGTCAAGGAAGGCATAGCCTGAAACTCGTTGCTAGTGGAGGAACACCCTGCTCCCCACAGGCCTAAAAATTAGTTGGGGGACATACATACATTCAAAGGTCAGAAAGAAGATCAAATAAGAGGAGAAAACATTATCCTGTCTGGGATATTACGGAGGTTTTCTTTTTCCTTTTATTTGCTTTTTCATGTAAAAGATCTTACCAAGCAATGAGTTATCTTTGAACTAGAGAGTGATATACAAATAGTGATATTTTACTCAGACAAGGATAAATGTTTGTATTATATACAACACCATGGAAACTGTATACATTAATGTACTTAATTATTTCTGTCATGAAACAGCTTGACTAAGGAAGTTTATAGAAGGATACATTTGTTTGAGTGGGGAGCAGCATGGCTGCAGGTGACATGGAAGCTTCAGCTGGAAGCTGGAAACACAAAAGTGAATTTGAAATGGTGTGAGTCTGTAAGTTCTCAAAGCACACCTCCCTGCATTACTTCCTCCAATAATTTCACACCCCTTGGACCTCCCCAAATGGCTTTACCATCTGGGAACCAAGCATTCAATCACCAGAGCCTGTACGAAACATTGTCATTTAAACCACTACTAAGACTAAGGCTATTGGCAGTCTTTTCTAGATAAGTGTCACCTGAGTGTAGATAACCATGAAAAAGTTAGTTATGAAGACCAGGAAAGAGAAAGTGGAGGCAGGGCTTTCAGTGACAATTTTAGAGTGTTTCTCAAGACAAAAAATTAAAATAATAATGATAATAAATGACTAAAATAGGATGTAAAGCATGTAAATGTAGCAACTACTTTTTTTAACTTTTCACAGTTTTAAAGACAATACAATTTATTTACATGAGTGTATATATATGTAACTTTCTGAGTGTTTGTGCGTGTGATGTGCATGTGCACACATATGTACCCTTCTGCATTCAGAGGCTAAAAGAGGGCTTTGGATGCCTGTAGCTAGAGTAACAGGCATTTCAGAGATGCTTAGGTTGTTATATCATTGCCGAGATTTGAATCTCAGTCTCCATAACTGAATAGCAAATGCTTTTAATGATTGGGCCACCACCTGACAACAAAGGATTCTATTTTAAGAAAAAAAATACTTAATGCAAACATCCATACAAAGGCAAAACAATTGAGGAGCATTACAGCAGTGTTTTTGCTAAAGTGGAAATACGTGAAGTTTTGGTCCTGGAAGTCAGGGTTGTCCTAAAACATCTGGAACGCAAGTGGGGAGCCATGAGGGAAGAAATATTGGTATAGGGTTTGAATATGCAGTGGGACAAATCTCCATTTTGTCTATACTGAGTAGCTCTGGATTCTCATTGATGTAAAATAATACTGGTACTGCCTATAGCACACAGTGTGAGAATAGGATAGAGGCAGGGCTGAAAAATAGAGGGTTAAAGTTACATTGCAACATGGACCATTAAAAGTTAGTGATGCTTTTTTCTTTTGCCTGTTGATAAAGTGGGATTATCTAATGCCTGTTTTTCTGGTTATAGTTAACTTCCTTGGGTTGGAGTTTTCCTTCCAGAACTTTCTGTAGGGCTAGGTTAGTTAATATGTATTGCTTGAATCTAGTTTTGTCATGAAATATCTTGTTTACTCCATCTATAGTGATTGAGAGCTTTGCCAGATATAGTAGTCTGGGCTGGCATCCATGGTCTCTCAGTGTTGGTAGAATATCTATCCAGGACCTTCTGGCTTTAAGAGTTTCCATGGAGAAGTCAGGTGTAATTCTGATAGGTTTGCCTTTATATGCTACTTGGCCTTTTTCCTTAGGGACACTTTGAAAGCAGTGCTATGGGGGGGAGTTCATAGCACTAAGTCCCCACATGAAGAAACTGGAGAATAGTTATACTAGAGAATTAACAGCACAGATGAAAGCTCTAGAACACAAAGAAGCAAATTCCCACAGGAGGAGTAGACACCAGGAAATAATCAAACCGAGGGCTGAAATCAATAAAGTAGAAACTAGGAAAACAATACAAAGAATCAATGCAACCTGAACTCACCCCTGGATTGTTGTGAAGCTCAGTTGTGAACTGTGGCTAACTGCCTCAACTTTTCCAGTTGGTTTCTTCAGGTGTTTGTAAGTCCTGATTTGATGATGTAACCTTTGCTTCCTCTCCCAGTCAGGTTAATCCAACCAGCTCTGTTGGATGTTGTAAATCCTGATTGGATGATGTTATGCTATCTGTCCCGAGCTTGCTATATGTTCTTTAACTTTTGCTTGCTATATACTTACTATACTCCTTCATACAAAGAAGTACACTGACTGACCATAGATCATTCTCCTGACAGTACAGAAAACAAGTGATTCTTCAGTCACTCTATACATATAGATCATGACCTGAGACTGTGAAGTGTAGGCAAGGACATTACAATGATTTCTGGAGCAATCTCCTTGTCTGTCGCAAGATGTGGAAAAAAGTGTCATGGCCAACAGCATGAGTATCACTTGAGAACTTAGTAAAAACATAAAATTTGAGGCCTGGATTTCAGTGTAAGGAATGAGACCTCCTGGGAGCAGCTTGAGTGTCTGCACTGCATATGCCCTGTGGAAATTCCTGCCGTTGATAGTGGACATTCTTCAGAAAGTTGTTCCTGTGGATTTTCAAATAAGTAGCACCGCTAGGTGAATCTCAAACTAACATCTTTATTGTTACTAAGTTATGTGGCAAAATTCTTCCCCCTTCCCCTCTCTCTGTGTGTATCTCTCTCTGTCTGTCTCTTTCTCTGTCTCTCTGTCTCTGTCTCTGTTTCTCTCTCTCTCTCTCCTGTGTGTGTGTGTGTGTGTGTGTGTGTGTGTGTGTGTGTGTAATAGTCTAGAACCTCCTCCTGGACCCTGATGCACACAGATTGGCTTAGGCTAGATGGCCAGAAAGACCCAGGCATCCCCTTTCTCCAGCTTCTGAGTTCTGGGATTACAAGCACATGCTACCATACCAGGCTTCCTCCTCTCTGGGCTCTAAGATTGAATTCAGATGCTCATGCTTGCAAGGAAAGCACTTTACCAGCTCAAGTATCTTCCCAGTTCACCCATCTTCGTTTTCAAACACTTATATTTAACCTCTGCCATTCTGTTTCCTCTTCAACCTAGCTATACAATCAGCAAAATTTTTTTCTTCCTTCATATTGAAGTTGGATCTGTTTCTGATTTTACTAGGGAAGTTCAGATCTCTCCTCTTAGTAAATATTCATTGAAGTTATAAAGGTCTTTCATTTACATATTTGTGTTATTTTAATGATACATTTTATTTTAGTTGAGTATACATGTCTGTGTGTGGTTATGTGCACATGAATGCAATGTACACAAAGACCAGAAAAGGGCACTGGGTCCCCTTGCAGTTTGAGTTACAGGCTGTTGTTATCTGCCCTGTATGGGTGCTGAGAACCTATTTCAGCTTATCCACAAGAGCTTTCAAGCACTCTTAACATCTGAGACATCTCATCAGCATGTGTTTTCTAAATTTTTAAAAGTTAGTATATGAAGTGTTAAATATCCTAATTACATTTGAAGAAAAGTACATTTTAACCAACTTTACTCCTCCTGATCTCCGCCACTTCCCTGCTATCCTGACTTCTGCATTATAACCTTTCTCCAAGTCTAATTTCCTAGTATGTTGTTTGTGTCATTTTGACAACCCAGACTGCCTCCCAGGAACCTTATTTTCCTTATCTCTCCTGGTCTTTTTCCTTATGAATGGAGGACTTTGGCTGTATTTGACCATATAATAATTCATTGCATCATAAATTTCTGTATGCACGAGTCCACCAAAAAAAAAAAGAAGCTATTCAATGGTAAGGATATTTTCCCAAATCTTCATTGTCCAGTATATCTAACATTCATTGGGAGTTCATGGGATATTCTTGGAGGACAAATGACTGAATATCTTACTCCTAACTAAAGTGGCCTCTGAATTCAAATGCTGTACAGTGTCTGAATCATCTACACAGAAATTTATTACATGTTGAACACAGCCAGAATAATGAGCCATCTGCTTATGAAATCCATTTCCTTGTACTCTGGTCATTTGTAACTACATTATTTATATTACTTACCTTCTTCATATGGTAAAACCAAACATTTACTAATATGTTAGCACGAATTTGTGATTCAAATAAGTTATTTCTCTTTAGCTATGTAGAGCTTTGTTTTTTGACTGCTCAGAATCTCTTCTCGGGGTAGCATCATGCTTTCCTGCACTGCTGGCATACAACTTTTTTGAAATTCTGCATGCTTCTGGCTGATGGTTTTTACTTATAAAACAATAATGCAAATTGTGAATGCCCTAAAATGGTTCCTACAAGTGTGTGGCTGACTTTAAGAAGCAGAACTATGCAAAACTCTAAGGATTTAAAGCATGTGAAAATTACAAGACAGCTTATCTTAGAAGTGCACTACAAATGCACACAAAGGGATTCCCATGGCTACATTAAGTAGCATTTTTACCATATTAATTCTTTAATTTGGATTTTTCTCATTTACACAGAAATAGCAGCAAGACAATTATAGTTATAATTGCACATAGAGAAGGTTAGAAGACCCTGTAAAATTGATACTGCTAAAGACTAAATGATTTACTTGTTAAAAATTTCAAATTCATGTGGTATTTTTGAATGAACACAAGAAAGCTTGCATTTTCCAGTAATTTTATGTTTAAATAAGACCATATTGCTGGGTCCTGATCACTCTGAGATGCATGGAAAAGAGCTTCGTTTCTTTCAGGAAAGCTCACCCCTCACTCGCCTTGTTTTTTCTGTCATTTGACTCAGTGAGAAGCAGTGTAAAGTTAAGGAGATCACCTGCCCTAAAGTAGTTAAGACAAAACCTCTCTTTCCCTCAGTTCCCAGCAGCCTTGAGAGATTTTGATGTGTTATTTAGATTTATCTTTTAAAAAAGCTGGGAACATTTACTCCAGTTAGCATCACTGATATCTGCTCTGGATAGTCAACATCTGTTTTCTGCCATTCTTGACACTTCCTCAAGTATGATTGAATGTCTAGGTTCCACTGGAAAAGCAATGTTCGTAGAAAGGGATCTGGAGAACTTGGGAGGCAGAGGCAGGCGGATCTCTGTGAGTTCAAGGCCAGCCTGGTCTACAGAGCGAGTTCCAGGACAGCCTCAAAAGCCACAGAGAAACCCTGTCTAGAAAAACCAAAAAAAAAAAAAAAAAAAAAAAAGACAGGGATCTGGAAGGTTGAGAAGGAGTGAAGGCAAGAATTGCTAAGCTTCCTTTGGAACATGTAAAAGGTTTACTATAATTGTAGAAAGAGTTAGTTTTGGCCTTGTGATGGAATGGCAAGAATATAAAATATGGAAACATATTCAGGCTTAGGAAGCCAAATGATATATACAGTCTGAGGCAAGTCTGAAAGTAGAGTCCTTGAAGTTTTGTGTCCCAGATTTATTAGTCAAAACAATATTCCAGGACCTCTGTCCTTATTAGAGCACCATGGCTTATTTTATTTTGATTTATTTTATTTTTATTTGTGTGTATGCATGTGTATGTATGTATGTATGTGTGTGTACGAGTGTGTGTGATGTATGTGTATATTTGTGTATATGTGTGTGTGTGCCTATGTGTGTATGAGACAGAGTGAGTATATGCCACATTTGTGAAGGTTATTGCAGAAGACAGAAGACAGAGTATGAAATCCTGGATCTGGAGTTAAGTTATAGGTGTTGTTGGAAAACTAATATGGGTGCTTGGAATTGAACTCAGATCCTGTGCAAGAACAGCAGGTTCTCTTAGCCACCAAGTCATCTCTCCAGTCCTCAGTACATCTATCTTTCAGAAGTTGTTTCAGAAGTGATTCTTGGTTATATATAAGTTGACATTTAAAATTAACCATCAAATTCTATATATCAGTTTTCCTATGGAGGTATTCCAAGGTTCATACTTTTCAGTAGTTAAGTGGATGAGAAGTATTCTCTGGTTCATGTATATTGAAGAAAATTTAAGCAGAAAACATGAATTATCTAGGAACTCTCCCATGAATCCACTGTGTTTAAATAGAGCTCTTTAATAACAACTCTTTTAATTATTAGTTACTCTTTGGGCTTTATGTTTACTATTTTTCTAGAAAAATCTTTAGTCATAAACCTGAAGTCATTCAAGTCATTTCCTAGAAAGTGCCATTGACAGAGAATGATGAATTGACGAGGCTGTATTTGAGGACCAACTCGTCTAAAGTAGCTTAAAATTAGCAAGAGACCCAGCGTAAACTTTCAGTGTGGCAGGCATTTTACTCTGCTGCAAAGACTATGCACAATGAGGTAGTAGGATCCTGGTTGTTGTCACACTCAGGTACAGAGTTAATGCTAGTATGCTGTTTACCAAAAGGGCTGATACTCTGTAATGTCCAGCAGTGTATCAGTGATATGCTTTAGTTATGTTGGTCAACCTTTATACACAAAAGAGCTCAGGCGCACATAACTGGAATCTAGAAGTATGATGGATCATCACGCTAGTATAATATTTTTTGCAGTGCAATCGCATATCTGATTAGACAGCTCAGCAAAAGGCCAATTTCTTTTTTGTTGATGCCCTCAAGATGAAGAGTGGTTACTAATAGCAAAGGTATATGTATGTGTGTGTGTGTGTGTGTGTATGTGTGTGTAATATGGAATATATCTGTTCAGGTTCAGATATAGGAAAGTGTACAGAAAAGATTGAGCACAAAGCCAATACAGAGACCCACACAGACAAGGAGCTGAGAAGGGGTGGTTGAGGTTTCAGCCCTGAATGTGAGATCTTATCAACCTCCAAAGGCTAAGGAAAATCATAAAAGAAAGAACTTAAGAGCCACAGGTAGGAAGAAGTGTCATGAAATGCTGTCTTCTGAGCAACATATGGACATCACACTCATGGATTCTAAGAAGCTATACGGACCTGCACAAGATCAAGCCAGTCAAGATTCCAGGATGGGTCAGGACAAAGTTTTCAAGGCTCCTCCATTTCTGAGGAAATATTGGCAATTGCACAGAGAGTCATATATATAACAAAGAAATAACTTGTAAGATTGAGGTGAGGCTACATGTACAGCAGTCCTTCAGTAGAACCATTGGATTCTATAAGCCTCCTTCCATGTCTGACATCCTAAGAGAGCAAGGTTGCTAAGATGCATACAGTTGATAGTCCTATCTGCAGTTCACTCATGCTCATTTGGGGTGGATCAATCAGTTCCCAGTCCATTTGTGCAGGTTGTATGTATTATTTTAACTCAACAATTTAATGAAACATAGCATATGATGTAGAAAATATAAAAGTTGCATTTACTTAAAGGTAAATGTAATTCTCTTGCAAGAATGACACAATTAAATTGTTAAAGATAATATGTAGAATTTTGTAAGTGAAGAAAATATACATCATTAAAATAATACAATATAGAAAAAATCTCTATATAAAGTTGTAGTTGGACTGTGTTGCAAACAGATTTAATGTAATTTTCTTGTTTAAAGAAAATGCACATTATAGAGAAGATGCTTTGGTGTGATTGTTTTGGAAGGAAAACACTTACCTCCAATCAGAGCATGTGTACTCAAAGGAAAGCTGAGCCTATGTCTGGTAACTAGTCAATGGTGGCTAATGAAGATGGTCTTCAATTACATAGCCATGATGATAACCCTATCACTCCTGACTTAACTGGATATTTATTAACTCAGTGGTCAATTGCTTATGAACAATTTCAAGTTTTCAAATAGATACCTAAATACTTCAAATTTTATTTATTTATATTTTAAAATTATGTGTGACAGATGAGGGTCCGCTGTGTGCCTGCCAAGGTCAGATGACAGTTTGTGGGAGTCAGTATGCCCCCTCCACTATGTGAGTTTCAGGGACTGAACTCTGGTCATCAGGCTTAGTGACAAGAGCCTTTATGCTGAGCAACCCAAAACAACACCTTTCAGAGCACCTTAAAGTAGTATTTTAAAACAAATCAAAAGAAACTAAGTAAATTTTATTGATTTTAATGAAAATGAAATAATTTTAAGGGAAGCTAAAAGTTTCTGAACTTGACATGAATGCTTTTATTCTGGGAATTTTTAAATTCTAGTAAATTTTAAATGGAAAAGAACTAAGTGTTATAACCATTATAATTAATTTATACTACATATATCTTTTTTAAAGTTTAACAGATTCTCCTGACTCCTCTGGAAGATGGGAGTTGGCACCTTTCCCTCCTTACTTCTTTCATAGGTATCCATGATTTCTTAATTAGTATCATTATACCATTTTATTGTACTTTCCTTGCCATTTTGTATAAGTCTTGCATTTTCATGAGTCAATTGCCTCATACCCCATTTTCCATCAGTGTGCTAACCTTTGTTAATTTCATTTTTCTTAATTGAATCTCACTATTACGTGGCTAACTATATTCCAAGAAAAAAACGAACGCAACATTTGCTCAATACTGTATTTGTTTGTAGAAATGTTTTCTTGTTTCCTTTTGCCAAATTAGAATGTAATTGGAAATAAGACCAAAGTATTGAATGATACTCATGTTTTTGAACGTTAGAGAAATTTCATATTGTACATTAAACATTAACATTGGAGAAGTGGGAACTCAAATGATTTTTTTCTCTTTCTTTTACATGCTTGTTCTGAAAAAATACCTTTTATTATGATTGAAGTTTGATTATGGAATAAGTATAAACAAATACACATGGACACACAATACTGGCATTTTAATAATAAATATTTCTATTATTTTATTTATTGAGTTTATTTTATTCCATATGCTAAGTGCTCTTATTTGAATGATTTTTTGTTATTGTCCATCTTTAGTACCATTTTTATTCTGTTTGCTGGATTTTCTACTTTAAGGATGCCCATTATCTTTAAAAAATATTGAGAATTTCATACACGTATGCATTGAAATAGCATCACACCTACCCCAACTCTCCTTAAGTTCCCCACAACACATCATCCTCTCATGTCCATTTCCTCCTGTTATTATTTTTTGTTCATTTTGAACAATGCCCCTCTAAGACCACTTAGTGCTGTCTGTATTTGCATGGGAGTGGAGTTATCCATTGGAGTGCCATAGCCTCATCCTTAAAGAACAATGACTCTCTGTGCAATTGCCAATATTTCCTCAGAAATGGAGGAGCCTTGAAAACTTTGTCCTGACCCATCCTGGAATCTTGACTGGCTTGATCTTGTGCAGGTCTCTATAGCTGCTTACAGTTCATGAGTGTGATATCCATATGTTGCTCAGAAGACAGCATTTCATGACACTTCCTCCTACCTCTGGCTCTTAAGTTCTTTCTTTTATGACTTTCCTTAGCCTTTGGAGGTTGATAAGACGTCACATTCAGGGCTGAAACCTCAACCACTCCTTCTCAGCTCTTTGTCTGTATTGGTCTCTGTATTGTCTTTGTGCTCAATCTTTTCTGTCCACTTTCTGTATCATCATCTTCTAATTGCTCACATTTCTCTGCATTTTCATTTATGGTTTTTTCCATTGTCTCTATTCACTATTTTATTTGTTTGTGATATTGTGCTCAATGCCCACTCCAAATATGTTTATATAATCATTTCACCTTTTAAAGTATCTTGTTCCTTAGTCAGATGACACTGCTGTTCTCAATTTCTATTTCTTTTGATATAATACAAATGAAGGCTTCATCCATTAGCCATCTTTTCTGTAAGACTTATCTTTGTTTAAGTGTGTCTATATGTGAGTATGCTATATGAGTGCAGGTACTCACAGAGGACGGGAGGGCATCAAGTCCACTGGGGCTGAAGATAAAGGAAGTTGTAAGTGTTAGGACCTGAATTTCTGTCCTCTACAAGAACAATATATCCTCTTAATCATCTCCGGCACCTACTTTGAACATCTTATGAAGTAACTTAGTTTTTTAAATAATATTGTAATTTAAATGGAGGATGCTTTATGTGGTCTGATCTCAGGAACATGTTTTACATGTGCTTGTGGTAGTCTACTAGGAAATTATGTTCACTGTTTTATAATAAAGACTACTCTCTTAACACATCTACTGACACTGAAAACCAAACTTCTATCTTTTCCTACTTTTCACCAATTTTTGCATGATATGTACAATCTTCTATTCCTCCCATCCAGGCACAACTCTGCTTTGCTTCTGACATCAGACAAGGTCAGATAGATTCAAGGTAGTATGGCCATAGACACAATCTTCTATTCCTAATAGTTAGCTTCATTCTTAGGCCGGGTAGTGTTGGCGCATGCCTTTAATCCCAGCACTCAGGAGGCAGAGTCAGGCGGATCTCTGTGAGTTCGAGACCAGCCTAGTCTACAATAGCTAGTTCCAAGATAACCTCCAAAGCCACAGAGAAACCCTGTCTTGAAACATCAAAAAATAGTAGCTTTATTCCATTTTTAACACATTGCTTTGCAAATTATAAAATGTTATAAAAATATTATAAAATAACTCTCTATGTCAGTTTTCTGTTGCTACCATTGATACCATGACCACACCAAGCTATAGAAAAAAGAGTTTAAACTAGAAGTTTCCAGAGGGGTGCAAGTCTATCACTGTGGAAAAACATCATAGCAAAAGAGCACAGTGGCCATAGGAGTAAGCTGAGAACTCACATCCCAACCATGAGCACGAAGCATAGAGCAAACTGGAAGTAGGACACGAGTAAGCACTCTTCAAAGCCTGCCCATCCATGATCTCCTTCTTCCAGAAAGGTTACAAATACTAAACTCCACAAATAGTGTCCTTAACTGGGAACCGAGTCTTCAAATACAAGAACCTTTGGGTAACACGTTTTATTCAAGCCATCACACTGTCCTCTCCTTGAAAGCACTGTGCTCAGTTTTTACCCAATCTTGATTCTCCTGTCTCCACATCCCATCTCACCATAGAAGCATAAGGAGTACAGGTGTGTGCTGCCACATCTGCACACCCAAATTCAACCTGATCACTCTTGTGTGGCAAGCATGTCACATATTAAACATCTACAAAGCCCAGGCTTTCTGTCCTTACTTACCCAGATGGTAATCACCTTCTAAATGTGGATATAGAGTGCTTGAGATTACAGTTTTATGTCAGAGAGCTTTTCATTCTAATTAATGGAAACCAAACAAAGTAGGCCTTGTAGAATTCAGTGGTTCACACACCTATCCCTTCACCCTACTTGTGTCTTCCTAAGCCCTTTGCCATTAATGTCCACTTGATGCATCTGGTATATAGCCAATGACTTGATGCCTGTGTGGGGTTAGATGAACACACTCCTGGCCAAGTCAAACTACATGCAGTTGACAGAGCTCTCCTAACAAAAGTACTAGTTGTTACAAAGCAGTGATACTTAACAATTTAATAATTTTTAAGAACCACAAGACATCTATTTCAGAGAAAGAAAAGAAGTACAAGAAATAACCTACATTTCTATTTTTTCTGATGGAGCATTTTGATTCTTCCCTATGCTTTTCATTTTTGTCCTGGTATCTTTTGGACACGGGGTGACAATCCCTCACGTTCTGGTTTGATCTTCAAAAGAATTTTTGAAATCACAATTGGACTTGTTTCCAAGTAGAAACCTGGCATTTTTTTTTCTTCCATCATGTTCACATGTCACACATTTATCAGCTTCTCAGTGCGAGAAGTCCTCGGAGGATAGGGAATATTTTATTTTGTACGTGTGAATCATCATCAATAATGAAACTACTACAATTTCTTTGCAATTCCATGTGATCATACTCCTTCATCATCTCATGCCTGCTCCTAACAAATTGTTGCCACTTTCAGTTGTGCTGACTCACTTAACTCAGATACCTTCAGACCCTATGTGATATTCAGGCATCAAGAAAAACTAAGTCCATCATTTCCTAGGAAGGAAGGAAAGTCCAGCAGTTTCGATCAAATAGATATGGCCCAGCAAGTTATCATATGTTATAATATATTGGTACTGGAATCATTATTCAAGAACATCTCTTTAGGGAGATTCCCTCCAGTCTGAATAGTGAGTACTTATAGTAGGATACTTCTTCATATGACTTATAATGTTTTTAAAAGATCACAGGGAAAAGACCTCAAAAGATCAGGACAGTTGTTTAAAGTGACCTGTTAATTTAGTTGGTTTGTGTGTGTGTGTGTGTGTGTGTGTGTGTGTGTGTGTGTGTGTGTGTGTGTGTGTAAGCTAGAGGAAAACTGTGACTGTCATTCCTCGATTGCTATTCATCTTGTTTTGCAGTAGAGTCTGGGACTAACCAAGAAGGCAAGCCTACCTAGCTCATAAACTCCAAGGATCTGCCTGTCTCTGACTCCTCAGCCCAGAGATTACAAGCATGTGCCACCCAGTATTTTTTTTATTTTCAACATGGTTCTAAAGAAAAAAACTTGGATCTTAATTCTTGCAAGGAAAATTTTATATATATGAATATGCATATATATGTGTATATATGAATGATACTTTATGTAACTTATATTTATAAACTATAAGATATGAAATACACATACACATGCGTACATCTTGTGTGTGTGTGTCTGTGTGAACACTTGCATGATTTCCACCATGATGGCCAGAGGAATACTTGCAAAAATCAGTTTTATCCTTCTGCCTCATAGGTCTTAGGCATCAAACTCAGGTCATCAAGCTTGGGGCAAGTGTCTTTTCCTGCTTAGCCATCTCACCAACCTTATTTATATTGTTTTTAGAAAGAAAATGACTATACTGTAAAGAGAGCAGCAAGCCTGGCAGTACCAAAAGAGCTACCACCCAACTTTTTCTTTTTAATATTGCAGCAGGCCCTATCAGTTCCTTTCAGCAATTTTATGGTTCACATCATCACTGTTATTTTTTGGCATCTCCTATGACATTCATTCTTACTGCTTGCATTATTTTTGAGTAACCTCTTTCTATTCTTGGTATAGATTTCTGTTCAGTGATCTTAGCTTTGTCATTAGTTGAGTGAGTATATTTATTACTTGATAATGATTATTGAACCGTCTGTCACACTTGATAATTTTTAAATATTATGGATAAAAATAACATACTTCAAAAAATCCTTTACTGTGGAAGATTCCTTTGAAGCCAAGCCTTCAAGTAAGATTTACTCATAGTATGCACAAACTGCTTAAATATTAATTGGTAAGTACTGAAAATTAATTGCCATCATTAGTAAACATGCCAAACATTTAGAGGAAAATACTCACTTAATATGTATAAAAACTATTCTAGTTATTTGAGCTTGGTATTTTGATACATTTGCTTTTTGATTTATGTCAGGAAAGATAAACATATTTGTTTTGGACAGAGATCAGTTCAAAGTTTGCTAAAAAATTTTAAACTTATCTACAGTCTTTTATAATTATCACAGACATATAAACTTATGACTTTTGATGTTATTTTGGCTATGATTCTTGTTGATTAGCCTATATAAATTAACTAAGATTATGATAGACGCTTTTAAGTTTTTAAATTTATTCTAATATATGTGTATGTATGCATGCATGTATGTATACATGTGTCTGTGCATGTGTGTGTGTGTGTGTGTGTGTGTGCGTGTGTGTGTGTCCCAAATACAAATATAAGCCATTCAGTCCATAATGGTAACTCTACATATTTTTTTTTATTTTATTTTCCAGTTTAAATTTAGATAAGAAACGTGGTTGCTTCACAAGTCAGTTCCAGGTCCCTCTCCCATTCCCTCCCCTCCTCCCGTGCCCTCCCCCCAACCCCCCCCCCGTTATCCCCTCATTTCCCCAGGGAGGGTGAGGCCCTCCATGGGGGTGTCCATAGTCTGTCATTTCATATAGGGCAGGGCCTAGACCCTTCCCCAAGAGTTCAGGGTGAGAGTGCACCTCACATTGTTCTATGGGAGTCCAAAGTCCGTGTGTATACTTGGGATGGGTACTGATCTGCTGCCCAAGGCTCAATAGAATCCCTAGGCCTCCTCACTGACACCCAGATTCAGGGGGTCTACATATTTTTTTAAGGCTAACCATTTGATATTAGATAACCAGTTGGTGTTCTCTTCTCAAGGAAGACTATTTCTCCCTCTCTCAGCATTCCCTAGCTGTCTCTTTTTCATTGTGTAAATGTGTCTACTTGTGTCATCCTTTTTTTAGCTCATGTTTATGCTGAAATGTTAGTAAAACTTTGGTTACTCCTTGTGATATCCCTAGAAGACACAGTCCCACAGCAAACTCACTGTCCTTCTGGCTCTTATATTCTTTCCACACATACACACCCCTTTCCACACTGATCTCTGAGATGTAGGTGTAGATGTAGGTTATGTTTGTAACTTTTAGCAATAGGGGCCACAGCTTTGTATTTTTAATCAGATGTGGTATTTTTCAGTGGACTCGGTTGGAAGAGACTTTTTCTTTATGCGAAATGAATACTACATTTACTGTGTGTATAAGGACAAACATTTAGGATGTAGTCAGACATTAGGCTATTTTAGTAACAGGCAATTGTAAGTACCCCTCAAAGATCCAGGATTTTACTAGTCTTGGGTGGTTGGCTAGGTTTCCAGGACCAGGATCAGTTCCTTTTTGTTGAGACAGCCTAATTCCAACAAGGCATACGTTCCACATCTTGTCCTTAGGGTTATCTCTTAGTTTTCAAAGGAGCAACTTTATTCTTTACATACTAGAATTTCAAGTTTTTTAATTTTATCAGTGTAAAAGTGACAAAATTCAAAGCATACATTAAGGTGTCTTGTTACATATTTATATCATGAAATGTCAATAATTTTTCTTCATTGCTGATACTGGCCTGTCCAGAACAGGAGTATGGTGTGTTTCTGTCTGTGTGTATTAGTGCTTTGTTTGTCCTTGCTCCTAAGAAAACATGGGAAAGCAAGTGAGAAAAGTAAATGACTAGCAGTCTTATCATAATTGCATCTTAATAATTGATGTTATTCACAGTTTTCTATCCTCTGTGCTTCCTAATAAGTATAAACATCACTGTAAAATTACACTGATCCTTAAGTCTTGCCTTAGGAGACCTTGCTTTATGTTACCACAGTACCATAAATAAATTTAAAGGGTCAATTTGAACAAACTGTCTGTCATCTGCATAATATACAAAAGGGAAGAAGAAGCCATGCTTCACCAAGAGGTCCTGGATTTAGACTGAACAAAAACCAGCTAAGAAAAATGGATGTGATTACAAAATTTCCTTAAATGGAAAATTAAATTGCCAAAACCCAATACTAGTTTCAATTAAATAAATACGTCTTGACAGTAGTAGCACAATGATTTTACCTAACCAGATTGAAAAGGTGTAAAGATGAATGAAAATTCATGCTTCAGAATGCTATTTAACTGTATTTCTCAAAAGTTGAAATGTTCACATCCATTAACTGCTTATTTCTGCTCTTATGAAATGGTCCTGCAAATCTTGTCACCTCCTGCTTGTAAGGTCTGAGCAGATGTTTTTTTGAGATAATGTATTTGACAATCAAACACTGGAATTACATCTGTGTTCATCTCTGAATGGGCAAAACGTCCTGTTAAACTGCTAGTATGGGTTATTTATAGTCATTAGCAAACCTGAAAATTATTTGATAAAACCCAGTAATCTGAAAACAACATATCTAGTTCTATTTATTTTGTAAAATAATAAATTTATGATCTGTGCCTTACATGAATGGTAATTAGGTAGGAAACGAAGTAGATCAATTCGTCACCATTGAGACACTGGAATTGAGAGGCTGAATGACAGTTCTCCTTTTTATTTGTGTTTTTACCTATTTTTGAATGAATGTGTGTGTGTGTGTGTGCGTGTGTGCGTGCATGAGTGTGTATGTGTGTGTGTGTGTATGTGTGTCCATGCTCAATTCATATGTGTATGAGTGAGTGCACTATGGGAGAGGACAGAGGCCAATGTCTGGGTTCTCCCTAGGAATCTCTCTACCTTACTCATTGAGTCTTTCCTTGACCCTGCCTCTCCCTGACTCAGCTAATTTGACTAGCTCAGCTTGTTGTAAAGATATTTTTTCCCTGCCTCCCAAGAGACCTTCCTTACCAGAAGGCTGTCATATGTCACGTGCATTTACAAGGATCCTGAGGATATGAACACTGGCTCTCATGCTTGAGTATCAAGAACCATACCTGTTTAATCATCTCTCAGCTGATTTTCTTCGTACTAGTGAGCATTTCTATACTGACAAAAATAGTGATAATTTGTAACAAACATAGTGTCAATAATATTTTATCCTCCATAGTGTAGGACAGCATAGCATGATTGTTATAATGATTAGACGAAAAGTTGATTAATGTGATGCAGATATGCAATGACATTTTATGTATGAAAGGTTTAATAGACTAAACATACTAAATGTATATGCCATTAAAAATCATTCAATAAGTATAACAGGTCTTCTAATGTATATCAATTTACATTATCAACTTCTATATTATATATTTTTTCATACATGGTCTCACTATATAGCTTTGACTGACCTCGAACTCTATGTACATTAAGGCTGTCCTCTAATTCAGAGAGCCACCTGCTTCTCCTTCCCAACTTTCAGTATTAAAGGCATGTGTCACCACACCTGTCTCTAAATTATCAACTTATAAGACATTGTTAATGGAATAAGTTTTAGCTTATTATTTAGATTATTTACATTTCTGGTCTAATTTACCCCAATAAATTAAGCTAAGTTCTATTAAAGATTCTTCACCTCTTCCTTTATAGTGCAAAATTTTTACCTCTTTACGGAAAAGGAAAAAGAAATTCCACAATAATAGATCCAGGATAGGGTGATAAGAGTACCTTAAGAATACCCTATTGCACTGTTCTTACAGATTTCACTGTTGTAGTATTAGAGAAGACTGTGATACAAGGACTAATGTACACTGTTCAAAATTAGTGAAATTTCTACAAAACAATAAAACATCAAGGGAAAGGTTAGGATGATGGTTCAGAGGGATTGAGCAATATAATGATTCACAATACAAGAAGCTGAATTCTAATCCCTAGCACTTCTGTGAAATTTACATGCACAACTAAAACCCAAGCACCATGGAGGTGAAAGATAAAATATATCATTAAGGCTTGCTGTCCACCAATATAGCTACAAGTTCAGTGAGAGACCTTGTCTCAAAAACTAAGGCAGAAAATAATAGATACAATACCCTCTCCGGCTTTTGAGAGGAAGCACACATGTGCTCATGTATACATCAAAAAGTATATTAGAGAAATCAAGATTACTTTAGTTCAAAAGCTAATTCAATTCTCAAGTTGAGATTTCAAATTAAAAAAGTTTTCCTTTATAGCTTCAATATTATGGTCATAATATGATATTATTTCTAATACTAAATATTCTCCAGTGACTATATTTAATTCAAAATCCATCTTCTTTGGTATGGCACTAAATGTTCTATTCATAGTGAAGGCTGTATACTACCCTTGATTGTGAAGTCTGTGTCTTTTAAATGAATAGAGAAAGTTGGTATGAACAGAACACTGTGTGGAGCAGTCTTTTCCATGGTTTTACATCAGAGTTACCACATGATCCAATTTCCTTCCAGAAAGGTTTAATTAGGTACATTTGTTGAAAAGTTTGACATAGTTCCTGGGTGCTCTATATTTAAGACTATTTTATAATTAAATGTCATCTTATAAAAGCTCTCCTTGCTTCTCCATTAATTTATTAGTGGACATTGAATTAAAAATCATAAAACCTAATACTTACTAGTGAATAAATTTAAAATCATGACTAATAAACAGTTGGCATATGGACATTCTTGCTAAAATATAGAACATTTTTACTGAGGAATACATTTTTCCCATTTAAAAGTTTTTATGCTGATACAATATAATTGGTTCCATTAAGCCATTATAATATAAATTGCATTTCTCTGAGGTCATCTTAGCCTTTGCACATGGCTGAAGACTTTCATCAGCCCCAAATGATACTCACTGCTATCAATGAGCTTCACTATTGAGTTGCAGAAGACAAAATTACAGGAGAAAAGGTAGGACAGAAAATGGTAAATAGTGATTTGAAATAGAAAAGACACATAATTTATACCCCTCACTCACTCTTTGATTCTGCCATGTCATTGACCTATCCAATTGTCAATGTTGTCTAGGAAGTTGGTCTCACTAATCCTACCATCAGATTTGGTGAAACTGAGACACGGAGAGGTTAAATGCCTAACCTAGAATGATACTAGATGTAAGGAATTAAGACAGAGTTTGAGGGGCCAGAGAGTCTGCACTTTGCTTAGGAATATGTATTGCTCTTCCAGAGGATCTAAGTTCTGATCCTAGTACACACATGTGGTGGCTCACAGATGTCAGTAACTGCAGATCCAAGGTATCCAGCCCACTCTTCTGACCTCTACAGGCACCTGCACTCAGATGTACACACTCGCACACACACACAAACATGCACAGAAACACACACACATTCATAAACACATACACAATTGAAATTGAAATAGCCTAGCTTTCCAAGCCATGTTCTATCTCAACTGATTGTTTAGTGATCTACAAGGCCTATGTAAACTATCTTTATGGTTCAATAAGTGATAGACCATATCTGGTTCTCAGAGGTGGGGAGTAAAGTGTTTGCTTATATTGCAAGCATGAAAACTTAAATTAGATTCCTAAAACCCATGTGAATGAGTTGTGTGAGGTAAAATTCTTATAATCCCAATGATGAGAAGTCAAAGACAGGAAGATGGTTCCCTGCCTTTCAGTGGCCAGTCAGGTTATCTTACTTGGTGAGTCCCAGGCAACTGAGAGAGCCTGTATCAAAATACAGGATATTCAGTGGCTAAAGAACAGCTCACGCTGGGCGGTGGTGGCACATGCCTTTAATCCCAGCACTCGGGAGGCAGAGGAAGGTGGATCTCTGTGAGTTCGAGGTCGGCCTGGACCAACAGCCTCCAAAATAATACAGTGAAACCCTGTCTTGTAAAAACGAAAAAAAAGTAAAAAAATAAAAATAAAAAAATAAAAAAGAACAACTCACAAGATTGTCCTCTACCTGCACACAAACAAACATGGCGATTATCCTTTATAGTGATATGAGAACAATCTGAGTCTGTGTCTTTTTGCTCCAATAGACTGTCACTGGCTTATCAACCACATTAGGCCACACCCAGGTATAGTTGGCCAACACAAAACAGACTCCATGTATTTTTTGTACTATTTTTGTCTTATTGCTATGTTTTCTCTTAAAAGTTGAAGTTTTCTCACACTTTCAATAGAATATGCATTTTTCTTCAAAATATAAAGCAGATTGTAAAGTTGGATGAGGCTGGTGTATTTGTGGTCCTGCCTTTGACTTCAGGGGGTCGTGTGGATGTAAGAAGAAAATGATTTAAAGCGACTCTTGGACAAATGTGTTAAGAATTAAAACAGATAAGTGCTGGTGGTAGCTAATATTGTTCATCACTTTAATGGAATCTAGAACCACCATAGAGATTAATCTATAACTGTGTCTGAGACAGGGTTTCTAGATTAGGTTAAACGAGATGGGAAGATCCACAAGGAATCATGTGCTGGGATCCTGGGATGAACAGTAAGGAGAAAGTGAGTCTAGCAGCAGAAATAATGTCTCCCTGCTACCTAACTGTGCATACATTGTGACCAGATGTCTCACACTCCTGCTGTGGTGTCTTCCCTAGCATGGTAGACGGTAGCCTCAAACTGTGGGCCTTAATAAGCCCTTTCTCCCTTATCTTGCCTTTTGTTAGTCACAGCAGATAGAAAGTTAGAGAACACAATTCAGCCCATCAACGTGTGAGTATGTTGTGTGTGTTTGTGTGTGTGTGTGTGTACTTGCACATTTGCACATGTGCACAAAAATAAATCTTCTGTAGAAATACATACTTGAGTTACTTTCATCCTAGCATCCTGGTTATTTATCCCAAAGAGACTGCTAAAGTCTGAATTACCTTGCTTACTCTTAAGATGATGTCCATATGGATGCCTTCAATAGTCCAAAGTTTTGCCCATCTTTCCTTGTTTGAACTCTGCATCTCTGCCCAGCTCTATGAGTGAAAGCAATTGTGTCTATCACTCACTCAGAAATAGATTAAAAGGGACAGCTTGCGACTGACACTGTAGATGATAGAAAGGTTCAGTATACTATTTGTGTGGAGACGAAGATGGACTGGTGAGCCCCCATTCAATAGAAATCCACAAATATAATATGCTTGAACTAGTAAAGTGAAGATGACACCATAAAAGAATGAGTCCTTATCTACCAATGCAGGCATCCATTATCTATGCTTCAACACTGTGTATGCATTATCATTATAGTATATGCAATATATACAACACCATCCAATCATCAAATGTACAGCATATTTAGTAATATCTACATTGAGTAATACCATGCCCATAATTAACCTAGGAAAATAAATTTATAAACAGCTCAAATAAGGAGCACACACTTTCTGAGTATTCAGAAACTGAAACTTTTATTTATTTATTTATTTTGGTTTTTCTTTTTTCTCAATTTACGTTTATAAATTTATAATAAATTAAGTTAGAAATGTGAATATTTCACATGTCAGTTCCAGCTCCCTCTCCCACCACTCCTCCCTTGTCCCTCCATTAGCCCTCAGCCCACCACCCAATCCCCAAATCATTTCCCAGGGAGGATGAGGCCCTCCTTTGCGGGGATCTCTAAAGTCTGCCATTTCATCCTGGGCAGGACCTAGGCCCTTCCCCATGTGTCTAGGCTGAGAGAGCATCCCTCTATTTGGAGTGGGCTCCCAAAGCTCATTCATAAACCATGGTAAACACTGATTTACTACCCAAGGCCCCATTGATTTCTGTGGCCTCCTCCCTGGCACTACATTCATGGAGTCTGGATCAGTCCCCTGATGGCCTCTTGGGCATCCGTCTGGGATTCAAGAGCCCCCCCCCCTTATCCGGTCAGCTGTCTTTGTGGGTTTCATCAAGATAGGGTTTCTCTGTGGCTTTGGAAGCTGGCCTAGAACTAGTTCTTGTAGATCAGACTGATCTCGAATTCTCAGAGATTCACCTGCCTCTGGTGGCACACACCTTTAATCCCAGAAGTTGAAACTTTTAAACGGAGTATATTGACTGTCAGTGTCAAATCAGCAGAGCATAGTCTGTGGGATATGGCTACCGATAACAGAATCCAACAGTATTTACTACTGAAATGCCAACAACATCATATGCATGTCATACTTTAAAATAATTAGTCTCTGAAAGGAAAGGGATCCATTTTGGTTAAAACATGGTGTATCTTTGTGGAAGTTTCATAATTAAAATTGTAAATGTCACTCTAACAGATGCCACCTTTCCTTTGTGGCTTTTTAGACACCAGTGAATCTATTCCATAAATCTGATAAAGCATGGAAAGGTGAGGCAAATACAAACTAAAATGGTTATTATGGTTGCCGGGGAGGTATTTCAGTGGATCAAGGCCCTTTCTACAAAGCCTGATGATCCAGTTTTGATTCCTGGGACCCACATGATGGAAGGATGAAAGTGCAAATGTCCCGATATTCCAGTTCCCACCACAGCATGTTTCTTCCCCAAATAAATGTAATCCAAACATAATTTTGAGGGGTCACTATCCATGCATGTAGGCTTTGTGAGTGTAGGCATTGTAGCATTGGTACTGGGCCTTGCATCTGCAGCAGCTACTACAATCTTTAGAGCTCATCTGGTCTTTAAGGAGGAAGCCATTTCATGCCATCTTCAGTTCTAAGCAGGAAGCTCATCCTCTCCCCTAAGGTTTCATTTCACAGGACTTTCAAGACACAATTGTTTAGGGACCAAAAGAATGTTTATAGATTACTCCAAGAGGGTGATTATGGTTTTGATTTTGTCCTCTATAACCAAGCCAGCATCACTAATGAACACAAGCCTAAACAAAAAGAATTATTAGACTCTCAATTTAATAGCAAAAAAGTAAGTAACAAAAAATCTACATAGGTAAATAACAAAAATAATTGATTGTGAGCATAAAGTTCAAGATAACTGTTATGACTTCATCCCTGAAGATTTTCTGTCTTTAGGGGTTCTTGTAAATCATGCCTCTGAGCAACTCACTGAGCTGTGCATTGGTTTATTTAAAAAAAACTGCAAAAAGTTCTTTATAGCAGAATATTTTCAAAATTGCATCTTTAAGTGGGTCCATCAATGCCTATGTTTTCCAACTTTCTCCCAAGCTAAATAATTATCTTGTTTACATTTGCTACATCCGCTCTACCATGGATCATGTTTTCGTAACCCATTCCTTCACCTCTTGATTTGAACCTCCCCTCTTCTTGTTTCATCTAGTCAACTTATGTCTTTTCTCTTTCCTTTTTCTTAGTTATTCATTTGTCTAAAATAACACATTCATTCTTGTAGACTGTTACATTTCTTCATGTGTGTGAAACATGGAGGGCTAGCACTTTCTTGAGGTTGCCTTACTTTTTTACACTTTTAGTTTTTATTTTATTAATATGCATGTGCCAATTCATGCAGATGCCCATGGAGGCAAGAAGAAGGCAACAAATACCCTGGAACTTGACTTACAATCAGACGAGTTTTGCATCCACAGGTTTGGGATGCTGTCAATGGAGTTAGGGACTTCTGTAAGAGCAGTAAAGGCTTTTAATCTCTAAGGAACTTCTCCAGCTCCAACGTTGCTTTATATTAGAGGTAGTAAGCATTTTCTAATGCTGATATAAGTGACAGTTATCATTTATCTTGCTCATACCAGAAGTGTTAGCAGTGTCTTTGACTTCAAAAACAAAAGCTGCCCCTCAATGATGACACTAAACTCCCCTCCTTGTGAACACATTGGGTCTTAATTTTCTTCACCTGTACCACTAGTAACTAAATGTCTGCATATGCAGAAAACAGTTAATATCCACTATACTTTATATATTAAATAGTTTTGGAAAAATATTACTTAGTATCGCAGCTGTTTGTACATCAGAACAAGCA
The DNA here is from genome assembly GCF_017639785.1 of Mesocricetus auratus. NCBI lineage: Eukaryota > Metazoa > Chordata > Mammalia > Rodentia > Cricetidae > Mesocricetus > Mesocricetus auratus. Next base: position 64,791,463 of record NW_024429266.1, read on the forward strand.
CTCCCAGTGCCAGTGTAGTTTGTCATTTGTACATTGAAGCAATCATGACCTATTGCCATTGTAGAATGCTGTCACTCACTCCATCTGATGCTGATAAGTCACAGCTGTGTGTGGAAATGAATTGTCAGTTCTGTATCTTTAACAACAGTAATAAATAACCCATTCATGCCCTCAAAGAAAGGTAAGATGGTACAGATCCACGTCTGCTCTATGTTCTTATACTCTTACCTCAAGATCATCACCTATAACCTGACATTTTTCTCTTACTCCTCTCTCTCCTTACTCATTTATCATTCTTGAAAGTAAATATTCATTTATTCATTTATTTATTGTGTGTGTTCTTGAGTTGGGGAGGCCTGCATGCATCTCATGGTGTGTGGTATCAGAAGGCATCTTTCAAGACTTAGTTGTTTCCTTCCACCTTTTGGGTTCCAGAGATCAAGTTCAGATCATCAGACTTGAAGGCAAACATCATTATCAGATGTGCCATCCCCTGGGCCCCGATCTGTCTTTAAAAAATCACATGCAAATCTCCCCATCTCAATAAAGGAAGAAGAGGAGAAAACTTTCCCTGACTTTGTAGGACTCTATACACCTTAGTAAAATCCCTTTCTCTCTCTTATTTTTATTTATCCTTTATACCACAAATTGATCTATAGTTTCTCACTCATCAACTTTGATTTAGTTTTTCTGCTTTATCATTGGGAAACTAATTTTGAAAAAGTCACACAGAGCTAACATTAAATTTATATGATTTATTGTTGTCTTTCAAATTCATCAAGATGCATTACTATTCATAATTTACATAAAGTAAACATATGTATGATTTATAATAATTGGAATGCAGCAAAATTCATTGTGCCTTTTCAGACTTGTTCATTTTCAACAAGTAAACTTCAGCTTGATTTGTCAGTTAATTAGCTAATTTGTTCAAAAGCATTCATTACCACCTGATACATAAAAGTTTTAGAAGAACTAGAGAAATAGTTCAGTGGTTAAGAGCACTTGTTCCTCTTGCAGAGGACTTGGGTTTGGTTTCCAGAACCTGCATGGTTGTTTATAAGCATCCATAACTCCAGTTGGTGGAATCCAATCCTCCCTGACTTCCACGGGACAGGAACACTTGTGGTGCATATATATGAAGGCACAAAATTCACACAGATAAAACATAAATAAAACAAATAAATCTAAAAAATATTCAATTTCCTAAAATTTAAATTTCAGATTTTAGTTTCAGAGGAAATGAAGAAGAAACTAGTAAGCAAGACGTACTCTGCTAAGATAACTATGTATTGATACCAACAATGGTATTACTTTAAAGTGCATTATGAACTTGCAAACCAGTCTGGAATGATGGAGTACAAGGGGGTGCACATCAGAGGGAAAGGTTACTCTGACATAAGGTTAGTGTAATGGAGGAAGAATGTGTCTTCATTTCTTTTCTTTCATTCCTGCTTTTATGTTTTTGGTGTTACTGTGTGAGTGGAACCACTGTGCTCAGAGGCTGCCACCCTGATGGGTCTGTGCAAGGCCCTCTGGCATTCTGTCTCTTCATTTCCTCACTTCTCCTCTGCTTTCCACAGAAGAAAGCTATATGAAGCTAATCACATAAGAATTGTACCTTTGTAGCTGCATTGAATGTCCACAGTAGGAGTAAATGAAGGATGATCCTAGAAGGAGAGAAATGGGACTAAAGAAGTAAGAAATGATGGTTGCTAAGCTGTATTCTTTGCAGCAGTAACTGAATTGATGGCCACAAACAAGCTGAAAAACCCATGTGATCTTGGGTTAGAGGAACAGCATCATAACCAAAGAACTATGAGCAAATAGCTTACATCAGGTTAGGGCAAGATATTAGCAGATCATCTATTTGAAAAACAGGGCTACTGAGATTAGTGCACAGGTACCTTACTACATAACTTTTAATCAAAATTTACATCTGGCTTGTTTTTGTATGAAAATTTACCCCCATGGTAGTATACAGTTTGACTGTGTTGGGAAATACATAAGAATAGACTGATTTATTGTACTCATTTCAACTCCTAAGACATAATGATATTTATCACCTATCTATCTATCAATCTATCATCTTTGTATCTATTTATCTATATCTCTTTGTAACTATTATTTATACCAATTACCTATTATCTATCTTAACAAATATCTATGTATCATCTATCTGCCATCTATTTTATCTCTCTACTCCCTATTTATCTAGCTAGTTCCTTCCATTTATTGTACTCTCATTCTTACTTGAATTTATTGATGATTTTCAAATTTTGAGCTCCTTCTACCATTTATGCATTTATCATCAACTCCCATTTTAGGCTTGGTTTTGCTGTTTTTTTTTGTATTACACACATTACATTTTCTATACATAGTAAGTAATGTAGCAACCTCTACCCATGTATCATTTATTCCCTGCTTACATGCTGGCTTTGCCTTTTGTGTTTTTCTTGCCTTGCATATTTCTTTCTGAAGGGGATTGGCTAATTTTCTTCATGGATATTCCTGGTCCTACCATTAATAACACTGTTGCTAGCATCATGATTTTTGTTCTATTATTGTTAATGATTTTGTACTAGAGAAGTCTCTCACTTTTTAGGCAAATTCTATTCTATTAATCCATGTCATTCTCCATATCTTGTTTTCAGTGATGGTAATTTTTTTCAATTTTCATTGTCTTTGATCTGATTCCTAGCTGTTAATCCTGCATCACACTTCTTTTTGTTACTACTTTTGCTGATATACTATTGTTGATACTTTTTACTCTGGACAGTGAGCTAACTCTTAATTATTCCAAAGGTATTTTAATAGACTTTAATAGTTTTTGTTATTTAGAAACACTGAAAACTCAAATGTGTTTCTGGTGCATGTAGTAATAAAGTAAATACATATTCTGCATGTTGAAGAATACTTTTTCGGTATTTTTGTACTGTAGATCTAACACAGGGTTTTGTGCATGCAAGTGCTCTACCACTGAACTTCAGCTCTCAGTGAGGACACATTTGACAAAAGTCAACTATAATTTATATACCGTTTCTATGAGTGAAGAGCAGATAGCAAGAGGGAAATAATGATTGTAGTGTTCTTAAGAAACATGTAAAATAGGTTTCATGTTTTTATTAAAAGTTTACAACCTAAGGCAAAACAAATTAATGACTCAATGGTTAAGAACATTTGCTGTGTAGGCTTAAAGGCCTAGGATTGACTCCCCAGAATCCACGTAAAAATTCATCAATGGTTGCACTAGTGCATGAAACCCTAGTGCTTTGGAGACTAGAGACAGAAGGATCACTGAGACTTGCTGGCCACCAGCCTTTTCTCAAAATTCAATGAGCACTCTGCTTTAAAGAAGTAAGGAAGAGATTAATAGATCGAGAAAACTGATGTTCCCCAGTCTTTATGTGTACATATACATACATGTATCCCACACCCACCCCCCCACACACACATGTAAGTATTTGAGTGCACAAACTATGTGGTTGGTTATACTACCACAAAACATAAAATTTGAAATACCAGTCTCTTAAGGCAACAAATTGTTATTTACAACAACAGTCTGCTACTGCTCCAGCCACCATCCAAGTCTATGTCCTCCCAGGCATCTCTCAATAGTCCAATACCACGCTTATCAAAAAGGAGGATGTTTCTCAAGAAGATTCACATCGGGAATTTAAGACAGTGTCCTAATAGTAATAAAATATGATTTCCTCTGAAAGGTGGCAAATCATAATTCCTCACAGATTTTCACCAAGTAAAAGGGAAAAAAGCTTACCAGAAAGGCTAATTCATTGGGGCTGGATACAAGGAAAAGATGCAAGAGAGAGAGCGCGCTCAGATTACCAGAGGTCATGATGGAGACATGCTTCAGTGATACAAGGAAAAGATGCAAGAGAGAGAGAGAGACAGCTCAGATTACCAGAGCTCCTGAATAAAGCTGGTGACATGTGGGATCTGACTTTAATCTCAGTACTTAGGTGACAGAGACAGGGTATCCCTAGAGCAGACTGACCAGTTAAACTAACTGCAAGTTGAAAGGTCACATGTTAGTGAGGTCACATGTAATGATTAAGATGTCAAGCTCTAAATCCATATGCTTGTATGTACATGTGTACCTACACACACATTCACATGCACACATATACACATAAACTTGACACATGAGTACAAGATACAAAAAGAAAAACAACTAATTCCCTTAAATTGCTTTGGAGACTGAGAATGAATAGATGTTTCTATCAAAACATTATGCAGGGGACTTGTAGCTCAGTGCAAGCATCACATTAGCTATGTTTGATTCCATGCCTACAAACCCCAGGAGGTAAGTTGAGTTATTAGCAAATATTAAAGGCAGAAAGAGATAATTTATTATGGATGAGGTGTTCTAGGCTTAATGAATATAGATAGAGCATCAGCGACCAGAATAAATAATGCAAAGGAAAGGTGAATTAAAGAAGATATGTCAACACTGGGAAAGCAACATTCTAGTGCTTTCTTAGAAAGAGACATCTGATGTCTAGAAAGACAGAAAAAAAGGCCATGCATGGAAGATGTTGTATGAAGGCTCTATATGGTTAATGTCATCATGATAATGCACTAACCTCTGAAATTGTACAAGCCCACCAATTAAATGATTTCTTTTATAAGAGTTGCCTTAGGCATGGTGTCCCTTTATAACAGAAGAACAATGACTAAAATTATTTCCAGTTTTTCACACTGAAAGTAAATAAATGTGTGATCTACAAGTTAATATAATACAAAGACACTCAAACTATGGAAGCTATCTCTCGAGTCCCAACATATGATTTGCAAAGTGAATATTTCCTCTTAATAATTCATTTTCATGGATGTTTAGTTGCATATGCATGATGACTTTACCATACAAATGTTTTACATGAGTGGCTTATGGAGATGCAATTGCAACTTACAAGTGATTCACACTGGTTTCTCTAGTGTGTCCTGAGTTCCTGAGTCAGGAGTTTCCTCCTTGAGTGCCTTGGACACTCACAGCCTCTTGATCAAACATTGCTCACCCACCCACACTTGTGCCTCACATCCTTCCCTTCATGAAATTCACTCTCATTTGACAAAGTCTTTATTTTGAGCAATAACTTCATTTTCATTAAAACAAACCAGAAAGTCAGTTCTTTAAATACCCTTGGTTTTGTTATTGCATTTCTTAATTCCCAATCTGAAGATTTTGTCTTGACTTTGAACAATCTAGATGATACCGTATGTGCTTAAAATATTTTAAAAGCTTTTAAAGGTACATCTGTATAAAAGATGGAGGGTAAATAAAATTATTATGTAAAGGAACACAGTTAATCTCAAATTCATAGAAAATATATTTATAAGTACATCATTTACATATAAACAACTCATAAATCATGTACATTTCTCAACTAAAAATGACCATAATAGGATCTGTGTATAAAAACCCTGCACAGGAGGAGAATTTATAATAGGCATAGACAAAGTTGTACCTCTGTCCAACTCCTGTAGAGCCAGTTGCACCTAGGTTTCCTAGTCATCCTTAACTTATATATTAATTAAAATTAATTGAAAGTTAACCACAAAGCAATAAGTCTCTGTTGGGTGGGGGCCCCTGGTTTCCTGTCTCTTGGCTGCAAACTCTATACTCCATCCATGAAGCTCTGTCTTCACACCAGCCCAACGTTTGATATGCTATCATTTTTTCTGTGCTCATAGTTCCAACTAACACACTACATAAACTGCCCATATATTCACAATATCTGGAATTTTATTCTCCTGCAAGCACACTAATCTTTAAGTCTCCATTCCTCAGAGATCTCCTGTTTCAGAAACATTCATATAACTTCAGAGGAGTTGTTCAAATTGCACTAGGTGTCATATCTACCTGAGGGTTCTAGCTTCATTTCTATTGCTCTGATAAAATGACCTCAATAAGAGCAACTTAGGAAAGACCAGGTTTGTTTTAGCACACAGCTTCTGGTTACATTCCACTGCTATGGGGAAATCAAGACATCACAACCGTAGCCAAAGGTGGAGAGAAATGAGGCTACACAAGCCCACTTCCTTGCTTCCTTGTCCTCAGCTCAGCTTCTCCACTGATACAGTTCAGGAACCTGTGCCTAAGGAATTGAACTTCCTAAAATGGACAGGGTCTCCCCACATAAATTAACTTACTGAAGGCAATCCTCCATTGACCTGTCCACAGGCCAGCTGTATATAGACAATCCCCTGCTGAGATTCTCTTCCCAGATAATTCTAGGTTTGACAATTGACAAGTGTTGACAACTAAAGCAGGCCATCATACTAATGAGTTGTAATATTGATCTTAGCACATTGATTTATTTCATTATTTTTGTGTTTTAGAATAAGGAAAATTCTGCGATCTTTATTTACCTTCTGGGTATCCTTGGCCATTGTGACATACTTTAGAATGTAGATTTTAAACAGATATGATGTAGGCAGAGACTTGAAAGGGATGCATATTGAGAGTCCTTTCTTCTTTCATTTTTCTCAATGTTGGGAAAACTTTCCTGTACCAGCCTATAGGAGGTTGATAGACAGGTAGAGTTAAGCCGTGTTCCACCACCATCTCAGTTGTAGATATCCCATGTTAATCTATCTTACCTTCATTATGCAATATTACTGTGGGAACTAACAACAAATATGACTGCTTTGCATTCGTGTTGTGATTTATATATGAGTAAAGATTCTATATCTGATTAACTATCTTTCCTTGATACCCTGGACAGTGGATGATCTGATATGTTTTGATTAGTTGAACTTATGAATGATATTTGTCCCCTATACAAGGAAACAGGTTACATTTATTATTATATCTTATTTCTAGTAGGTACTTGAAGCATTAAATTCTGTGCTTAAAGGAACTCCACACACAAAGATATTGATAGAGAATATATAAGCTTTCTAGGGGAATAAATATATACAAGAGACTAATTCACCTACCTCTGTAGGTTATTTTCTGTGTGTTGAAAGAGAATAAAAAATATTTGCCTCAGTCATCTTCAGGTAATGAAATTTTCCTTCTCTGAAACTGCTTAAAGAAACAGCCTGGTTTCAGAGGGTATGGGAGCCAATGGGACACCATCACAGTACCATTATTATCCTTGTTTTATAAATATTTTGGGCTGTGGGCAAATCTTAAGATGTAATTTGAATGTAATATATGTGTATATATATATTAATATCTCTCAATTCATCTACTTCAAATAGTATCATTTCTCACAGAAATTTTACAATAAAATTGCCTAAACATTTTCAAGTTGCAGCTAGCTACTACCAAATATAGTCACCTCCAACTTTTCTATAAAAACTGAAAATCACACACTCAAGATTTAGATGTGGAGAGATTAGGATTTCTAGGACGTTTTAGAAAATGGTTCAGACCTAGTCACAAGCCACTTCTTCAAGCTCTGAAAGAATCAATCTGTGTAAGGATATGTCTCTAAGCTGCTTCCAAAAGTAATAAACATCAAGCTTACAGACAAGAGTGAAAGCGGAATGGCTCCGCTTTCTTCCAGGGGATTTAATTTATTTTTAATATCACAGGTGGCTTCAGGCGCATTGAAATCATCTGTCACTCTGAACTTAAATCATATCCTCTCACTTCTCAAATACTCTTTGATCAGCCTACCAGTAAATCACACCCTACTCTCTTTATCATAATCTCTAGTGTACAGATATAATCAGTGTTACAAGTTGCTCAAGAGGGTGGGGATTACAGTCATTTAAAAGACTATAAAGAGCCTGAATACATACTCAGTGGTTAGGAACAATGACTCTTCTTTCAGAGGATCTGAGTTTGGTTTCCAGCACCTATGTCAACTGGTCACAACTGCTTGTAAGTCCAATTCCAAAGGATCCAGCCCTCTCTTCTGGCATACACACACACACACACACACACACACACACACACGCACACACACACACACACACCTACAATGAAATAAATGATAAAAAGTGATAGAGCCACAAATGGTACAAATGGTAGCCCTGATACTCAATGGCTGATGCTTGTTGACTCTCTCTAATGCCAATTTCAGAAATTATATGTTATGAAAAACTGAAGTCAAGCCAGGTGTTGGTGGCACACACCTTTAATCCCAGCACTCTCTGAGTTCAAGGCCAGCCTGGTCTACAGAGCGACTTCCAGCACAGCATCCAAAACAATACAGAGAAACCCTGTCTTGAAAAAAAACTGAAGTCAAAGCTTAATTTATTTAATTTAAATGTCATTGGTATTTGTTAAAGTCTTTAAATTTTATGTGATATTAGTTCTTTAATGTATAAATCCATTGTTCCTTTAATCTATAATTCCATGATTTTGAATAAGTAGGTTTATGTTTAGGTTGTTCACATATACATTTTGTGTGTGTATCTAAACTCACACATATGCATATATATGAAATTCACACACACATATGTATGAAATTTTCCATATCTGTTAACTCATATTTGACTTATGGTAGCTTGTTTTAGTTCACAAAAATTTCTTTAAAGACTCTTTTGGTACAGTACACATTACTAGTTTATGTTAAGAAAACTGATACACTAGTTTTTATTCAATTGAGAATTTTATTGACTCTGTTTCAATCTAACAATTAGGTAGTTAGAAAGAAATGTATTTACAAGTCACATCAAGTCTATTAAGTGAAGATAAAAAGACTAGAAGATCACCTAATGTGACTAGAAGTTCTCTGTAGGTTTAAAATCTGCACTCAGCTATAACTTAAATCTGGGTGAGTATAAAACACAGCTTTATATTGCTCATGTAAGGTAGAGAGAGGCTTCATAATACAAACTAAACCTATAGTCCTCCATAAGCAACTTACACTTACCTAACTTTGATATAGTATTAGAAATCTTGTTTTGAGTACTCACAGTCACTATGTGGGACAGGCATTTAGAGCACAGTAAATGATAACTATCATGTATTGGGGGTGGGAAGGGTGTTGTTATCCATGTATGTGTGCGCAGAGGACCAAGGAAGACACTGGATGTCATACTCTGTCACTCTCTGCTTTATTCTCTTGAGACATAGTCTCTAAATTAACCTGTAGCTGTGTTGGTCACCCCAGTAATCCTACTGTATCTTCCTCTCACATGACAGGAGTTTCTGGCATGCATGGCCATATCAAGCTTTTAATATGGGTGCCAGGAATTTTAACTCCAGGCTTCTAGCTTGTGCAGTAAACAAGTAGTAATAACTATCCTCAAGTTTTAATTGTTTTGTACACATGAAAATGAATGCCTTGTCCAGATGTTCTGGCTTGTTTTGATGTCAACTTGCCATATGCTAGGCTGATCTGAGAAGAAGGATCCTCAAATAAGAATATGCCTCCATAACGTTGGCCTTTATGCAAGCCTGTGGAACATTTTCTTGATCGGATGATGTAGGAGGGTCCAGGAGTGGTGATCCTGAATGTATAAGAGAACTTGCTGAGCAAACCACAGGAGCAAGAAAGCCAGTAAGAAGTGTTCTGCCATGGCCTCTGCTTCCATTCATCTCTCTAGATTGCTGTCTTGTTTGAGCTCTTGCTATGTCTTCCTCAGTGATGATCTGTTACCTGGAAGTGTAAGGTGAAATAAATTCTTTCCTCTACATGTTTCTTTTGGTCATGGTGTTTTATGACAACAAGGAAAATTTTAACTAAGATACCAGGTAACAATTGTTCTCCATCTAGCCTTCAAGGCTCTGCTGAGTAGTAATTAGCCTTCTGTCCCACTGTCATTATGCTAAATTAGACTGCAAAGGTGGCTGACCAATACCGGCATTGTTGAATTGCTGTATAATCCAGAAATAATAGTCATCAAGAGACACAGCTTTCCATTTTCTTGGAATTATGATGGTATTTTTCATGGGTAATGGACTATTTCCAGAACATATATTAGAATACAGTGCTTCATTACATCCCCATTGAAGAGATCCGTGATCTTTTCTTGTCATTTCCTAGTAAATATTTCTCTTCTGTGATGGTGATGTGCTAATACTTATGTTGTTTCATTAAAATGGATAAAATACTAAAGACTCTTGAATTTTCAAATCGATTTTTTATTACTGATGCCTTAGTTTTCCAAGCCATACCATTTCCATTCCTGGTGCTTCACACTATCCCATGACACGCTGCTTCCAGGTCTTTCAGTACATTAATGACTGGATTTAGTGGAATTTACTGTTGTATTATGAACATCCTTTAATAATAGTTATAATTATTTTCAAATGAGTTAATTTGATCAAAAGGGAACTATATTGTGAGGATTTAATCAGATCTCAAGCTTAGCCTGAGATGTAAAATCTAGTCTATCAAAATAATCTAGTATTTTATGGCTCATATCTCCAATCTAAATATATTTGATCACTCATTGTCTTGTTTGAAAATAAACAGCAGAGTCTGAAGACATAGATCAGTGACTAAGTGCATCTACTACATGTGCCTAGGGCATGAGTTAAGTTCCCAACATTCATGATGCAGAACTCCTAATCATCTGTCACTCCAGTTTCATGAAATACAAAGCCTTCTTTTGACCTCTGTAGGTAACTGCTCACATGTTTGCATGTGTGCATACATCCACATACCCAAACTTCTAAGTTAATTAAATAAATAGTGTATTTTGAGAGGGGAATCTGAGTAGAGTTCAATAAACAGTAAGGCACATGAGAGCAGCACTGACAGAGAGAGAGAACAAGGAGTCATTTCCACATAAATGCTCAAGATATTAGAGTCAGAAGTATAAACTCCAAGAGGAACTGATGAAAGGTGAGCCTGCTGGGCATGTTTAGTACTTTGTAGCTCAAAACCTACAACAAAAATACTTCCTCCAGCAAGATTTGTTGACATTTTCTTCCACTGCCATATCTTCTGATCAGAGTAAGAGAAGGTTGCTTTCTTTGTTAGGATTACAGGATTGAATTAAAAACACTTGAATAACCCAACATAATTTCCCTCCTCAAAATTTCATAACTTAATTACATTTACAGAATGTCTTTAACAATGTAGCATAACACACCCTTAGGTCCCAAGATTGAGACATGGATGCCTTTCCAGCGGTCATTATTCTGGCTATGATGGTACTGAATGGATGAAGTCATTACAAAGATCAAATGAAATGATGCATATTGAGTGGTCAATTTAGAACTCTGCAAAAACTATATCATTAGCACATGTGAAAGTTTTAATAATTCAAGAGATGTTTGGAACAGAATGTAGTTAGCTGACTGTGATATATTTTCAAACAAATGGAGAGGATTTTTTGTTTGTTTACTTGGTTGGTTTCTTTTTTGATCCAGAACATCTCATCCTTTGCTTTAGATGTTGAAATGTCATGAAAAGTCGTGTTTTCCTCAGGGTGCTGAAAAATGTAAATTGCCCTGAAATAAATAAACGTGGAAACATTTATTCAAAGTGCTTTGACGTTGTCCTGTAATGATGCAAGCATGAAAGTGGAGATTTGGTTTAAGCTACTTCTCTTCAGTGTTTAGTGTAGACTTTAGCACATAAAATGAGACAGGATATACTAGTAAATAAATAAATGATGAAAGAAAGAATATGTAGTGAGTGAAAGAGGTGTGAAACCTTGGGAGATCATATTGGAAACATCAGGGAATGCAGCAAAGAAAATGGAGAGGTGAGTGTGATATTTAGTTTTAATTTAAGATAGCACAGCCTACAGTCAACTGAGAAAAGTGTTTCTGAGGAATAGCTGGGATCGGTGTGGTTTATGAGCATACCTGAGGATCTTATTTCTAAATTTGGTCAATTGAGGCAAATATAGGCACCATTCCCTAAGTTTGGGTGTGGGGCTGTGTAAAGCAGAGAATGTGAGCTGAGTACCAGGCATCCGCACATTTGTTCTCTGCTCTTCACTGTGCATGTAAATAGCTACGTTCAGTTCCTGACACCTTGACTTTCAAGCCAACTAAGCCTTCTTCCACCTAAGTTGATTTTTGTCAGGGTATTTTCTTAGAGCAACAGAAATGGAAGTAGGATAGTGGACATCACCATCAGGGCCATCCCTTGAGATTATTAATACCTCTGTTCCAGATTACTTCCCATTTGGAGTGATTGCTTAAGTAATCCAAATACTTTTCTTGAAATGGCTCAATGAGCACAAATGCTTGCTGCTAAGCCTGATGACTTTCGTTCCGTCTCCAGGACCCAATAGAGGAGGAGAAGAGAACAAGTTCAGGAAGATTTCCTGGGACCTCCTGCAAACATACATGTCCTACTCCACACAAACACATAGAAAAATTATTTATGATATTTAAATGGGTACATTTGTGGTATATGAACAATACCACAACAATATATGTCTTTTAAATGTGCGAAAAATTTTAAAATTTTATCCCCATCCATAAACACGCTCAAGTAGCACTCAAGAAAATAATTCAAATTGATAGATAAAAGGCCATATCAAGACAACAAACATTCCACCTTTCATATGCATAAGCTCTACTCTACATTCATAGGTTCAAACATAGATAGGTGGGAACATTTAGATAAACACTGCATTTTTATTGGAATTCTTAGGGTTTTCTGTTCATTATTCTTTACATATTATAGGACAAAAATAACCACACACATTTATTTTATATGGGTTAAGACAAGTAATCTAAAGTTTATTTAAATATATAGGCATGTGAATAGTACATAATATTTTTGGTGGCATGTGTGTCTGTGTTTACATGTGTGTGCAGGCATGTTTGTGGCACATTAGAGAAAAACATCTTATGATTTTCCACACCTTCTACCTTGTTTGAGAAAAAATCAGCTCTAGTTATACATAACTGATTGTGTCTTTATTTGTCAGAAATTTTGATGTCTTTACTTTCAACTTCACTGTGGGCATGTTAGGATTACAGATATGTTACTACTGTACCTTTTACATGGAACCTTGAGTTTTGAACTCAGGTCCTCAAGCTTTCACTGCAAGTACTTTACTCACTGAGTTATCTCTCTAGCTCTATGATTTTAGACAACAGATGAAAGCATGAAGGTTTGAGTCTTTAAGGGCCCTAAATTTAATGCCCAGTGATAAGATAGGAAAATCACATTATTCTTGCTAATTCAAGTCAGTTTTCCTTCTGGATATTCTATCCTTGTGTGCATGTATGAGTCTTCCTCTGGAGTTTGCATTAGTTTGACAAATGATAATTTTACAACTGTCAATCTCTTTTTGACCTTGGCCATTTTCAGGCTATAATCAAAATTATAGCTCAATTACATTTAATACAGTGTATGTTAGGAGCTTTACATTTCTGTTTTCTTATCCACTGTTGTTATCTGTCCTGTAAAAACTCTCCTGTCACGGATGCCCTATTTTGACTCGTTTTGCTTGTTCTATAAATTTTGTTCATGTAGCTTTTAAAATATTTCCTCAAATAATTTTAAGAAATAATAAATTTTAAGAAATAACCAAACTTTAGGTTATTGACTTTTGTGTGTCTAAGTTGCATGTTATATATAAGAGAACAATAGAGAAAAATGGCAAAAACAAAACTGTCTGTCATTTTGTTATGTGTATATGCGAATAGTTCTATGTACATGAGTGTAATGCCTTTGAACGCCAGAATAAAGCTGACTCCCCTTGAGGCATTTATAGATGGCTGTGAATTGACCATTGTGGCTACTGGGAAGCATAATTGTATCTTCCAGAAGAGCAACAAACATTCTTAAGTGCTGGGCCATGTCTTCAGATCTCAACTATCTATGTCTTATAAAATTTTAGCATCTATCACTTTTACAAATTACGAAGTCTAGAAGATAAATTCTTCCCAAAAAACTATTTTGTAATGTTGAAAGAAAACCATATCTACCTAATTCTTTAAAATGACTTGTATATTTTATATTTATCTGTTTATCATTACAGTAAGTAGCTTTGGCTGCAAATAACTCCATCTGCTGCTCATAAAATTAATTTTATCAAAGCTCATCCCTTGCTCTAAAACCAACCCTTCATTTCTATTGGTTGCTGCCTTGGATGTAAAACACACCATTTTAACTAAATAAACAATAGCTCTGTAAAACAATATCTTTGATTATTTAAGTAATCTTAATGCTGATACAAAATAATTCAATTCCTGAACCATATGGTGAAATGTTTCCTTTAAGTCATTTAAAAACACTGAATCACCCATTCTTGAAAATTCTGCAGAACTTAGTTGAGGCTTAAGATTCATTCCATACCAGAAAATTATCCCCAGTAAAGAAAACAAAACATTATAAGTGAATGGCAACTTTTTCCTAATGTCCACTATTTTTAAGTTGAGAAAACTATTTTTCAGCTCTGCTTGAGTGATGTCTAAAAGAATCTGTAACTATATCTAACAAGAAAATGAGCTGAATGTTTTGAAACAAGATTTGAGACCTCTTTATTTCTCTGATTCTACCTACTATGTTTTCTAAAGTATTAAATTTATTTAATTTAATACCTGTGTTTTCTTACTTCCTGGCTATTACCATTTAAGATGTGGTTAACATTTTGCCTTTCTATAAGGAATCATTAAAAATGTTATTAGGAAGTATTTTGTTTGTAAGTTAAATATAACAAAGATATGTAAAACAATATGGAATTATTCAAAAATCACATCACTTTTATAGTTCACAAATAAATAATTGGAAGCATGTAAAATTCTCCAAACAATCACAAATCAATATTTTGCATTCATGAAAATAATCCACCAAACTTTCAAATATGTGGAAATTGGTGTTAAATTTAAAATGTCTAAAGGCATTTCTAAACTTAAGTGTAATATACGATGAGATTCTTGTTGTACATAGCTTTGCATACATTATAAATGTTGTATATATTATTTATATGGAGATATAAGTATGTATCACAAGTTATTTTATCAATGGAGCACATATTTTATTTACTCTTATGTAATATCTGGCACTGTTGTTTGTGTTGGGTATATGAAATTCAGGTAGCCAGTGTTGCCTGCCTGCAAGTGTATTCTGCAAGACGGATGTTTACACTGAAGTGTGGTGAGGGGGTCTAAGAGTAGATGTTGAGAGGTCTTTGGAGATTTTCCCTTTTATCCTCAGATTTCCTTCCATGTATAAACATGTGTGTGCATGTGTGCATGTGTGCTTGTGCCTGTGAAGCCCAAAGGAAGTATTTGATCACACTGAACTGGAGTTACAAGCAGTTGTGAGCCAACTGATATGGGAGCTGGGAACCAAATATTAGTGTTCTGAAAGAATAGCTCATGCTCGGGAACACGTCAGCCATCCTTCAGTCCCTAGCTTCTACTTCCTTAATTTCTCATAATAATATGTGATTGGATAGATATGTATCTCTTGATAATTGTCTCTGCCACTTATGTTTGATTTCTACAACTTTGGATTTTAATAAATCTTCAAAAATTCTCTTGATAACCATGGAGGACTAACCCAGGAACCTACAGACTTACATTGCTATAGGAGGTGACACATGTCAAAAAAATGTGTCCACATAAACTCAGAAATGGAATTAAGTTTTTAAGTTGTTCCCTTGGGTAGATGATAAGAGCATGTCAGGAAGATTGATGAGCAGTTGCTCTTTATCCACTCACACATTGCTGGTGAGTAAGCAGGGTGTGACCTCTTTTAAGCCTCATTAAATAAGTTAATCATATAAATCAGAAGGAAAATTCTAGACAACAAGGGGAGCAATTAAATTTAAACAATGCATTTTTCATTGCTAAGGTATAAACAGATGTGACAGTGTTCAAGTGTCAGTAAAAAGACATTGTCGTCCTTTAGAGCTAATGTGAAGAACAGGAATTAAAAGGTCATTGTTCCAGTTTTATTACTGTTTCTGAGATAAAATACTGTAGCAAAAGAAAAATATTAAGGGAGGGGCTGTGAAGAAAGCTCAGTGGTTAAAAATGTGTACTGTTTTTCCAGGGTACTCGAATTCAAATACCAGCACCCGTGGGGGTACATTATAACCTTCGGCAACGGTAACTCCAGGTGATCCAACACTGACTTCTGGCTTCCACATGCTCTTCTTGTACACACATAGCAGAACCCCTCCCCAACACATATACTTGTAAAACATAAAATAAAATTTAAGGTAAAACACCAGGTTTATTTTAGCTCATAATTCCAGGGTATAGGCTATCATAACAGGAAACTCAAGGCAACAGGAACTTAAAGCTAGCTACATCACACCCACTGTCAAGAACAGAGAGAGACTGAATGCATGCATGCTTACTGACTAGCTCCTCTCTACTGGCACAGTATAAGGCCTCCAAACACTTTCATGCTTAGTCTTACCACATCAGCTGAGCAATCAAGACCACCCCACACAGACATGCTTGATCTAGAGGGTCTCTCATAGAGACTCTGGTTCAATTGTGTCTCAAAGCCATAGTGTGTGTGTGTGTGTGTGTGTGTGTGTGTGTGTGTGCGTGCATGCGTGTGCGCATGCGTGCAATTGCACATGCCAGTGCCTGTGTGTGATTTATGTATGCACACATATATACACATTGTTAATATGCAGAAGATTAGCAATCAACTATGAAAATTGTTCCTTAGAACTAAAATGCTTCGAAGATTTGAAAATGATATGCATATCATAATAGCAAATTGCACTGAGATGCCTTTTGAATGGAAGCTGCAAAAACCCATCGGGTCAAGGAAATAACAGTCAATGGACATTTAGTCAGGTCACAGCAATGAGCTGGGCATGGATGAATCAGTTTACTTGCTCCAGCCCTCACAGAGTGCCCCATTTACTTTCGTAAGCACCACTTGTGAGACAGCACTTAGAACATCAGAGAAAAGTAATGGGGAGCCATGGGATAAATGAGAGGGTAGATGTAGAGAGGTCTCTTGTACGTGGAGAATTTAAGGATCTCTGGAATCTAATATTGCCACTAATTCACCAAGATACTGTATTTTCATTTTCTTTATTTACTTCAATGTATATTCTCATTTGCCTATTTGTTTTCTAAATGATCTACTGATGATTTAAACATTTTGTTTGGTTTCAAAAATACAGAAGTTTTTCCAGGATATCCTCTGACTCACTTTTAAATTAATCCTTATTTTTCCAAAGAAAGTGTCTTCATATGATTTTAAACATTTCAGACCTATAAAGATTTCTTTCACCCTGGAGATGGTGAAATTAAATGTTCTGTAAATATCAACCAGCCCATGTGGTTTGTAGTGTTATTCTCATTTTTGTTTGTTTTTATATTTCCTCTATATTCTGTAAGCTCCTGTAAAAAGAGTCTTCAAACCTTCCATTACTCCTTATGGAATATGTCTCAATTTTAATGGAAGATATTTACAGTTAACAGGAAAATGATCTTTCACAAAGAATTCCTCCACTTTTCACTCCTGGTACTTGTTAGAAAGACTACTTTTGCTAATAAACATAATTCACCTCGCTTTCTTGGGTTAACTGTGAACAAAAAGTTTCTTTTTATTCCATTTTCTTGATTTAAATGCATGTGTATATTTATATTTAATTTTTTCTAGTATATAGATTCAAGTATTGATGTTTAGTTTGACTCATTTATGTGTAATGTAAATGTTGGTCTAATTATTGTATGCTATTTTTCCTATATTTTTATTTGCAATATTTTCATATTTTGAATAATAATTTTCTAGTTCAAATTTTATCTTCATTATTCTAATGAAAATCTTAATTCACTTTATCATTACTTTGCGTTTTTTCCTGATTGGCCTAGTGTTGACTTCCTCACATACAATGAGATATAGTATCAAGAGGTCAATTTAAAAATTAATTTAAAAATATAAGAAATTTAAAAAGTGCATAAACTCTCAAAAAGCACCATTCCATTTACACTCTCTTAACCTTAGTGGCATTGTTTTCATATGTTTTATTCATATAATGTTATAAAGCCCACAATATATTGTGGCTACCTTAAATGTTTGATTGTATTTTATAGAGGATTAAGTGAAGACATTTATCTTGCTTGAGGATCTTTAATTTGTGTGCAAATCATTCCATCTGGCACTGTTTCCTTTTTGAAGAAATTCATTCAGTATTTCATGTTGCCGGGACATTCACTGGGGTATTCTCCTGTGATTTGTTCTGTACATAGGTATTTCACCTTTAGAACTATTTTCATTCAGGTTACATCTCAAAGCCCACAGGTTTAAATTTTGTGGCTATTAGTTTTGTTCAGGATTTTGAAGGTGTGATTCACTTGCCTCCTGACACAGGTTCCCTCAATGTGGCTACGGCTTGTTCTCCTTTCTGCAATGTATATTCTTATTATACCTATTTATTATCATATCTTATTATTCCTATTTATTATTATACCTTATTATACATATTTACATGTTTTTCACATATCCTTGCAGATTTCATATGTGATCATATAGACCCTATTTCATTAGTGATTTGAAGCAATTTGATTATATTAAACATAGACATTGTTTTCATCTTTCATTTGTAATTAAACTGTTTTAAGCTTCTTAGTTCTGTGAGTTTGCAATTTTGGTTAACTTCAGAAAACTTTGCTATTTATTTTATCAAATATCTTTGCAAACCTCACTCCTCTATCATTCATGAATTCAAAATATATGGGGATCCATCGCTGCTTGAAGTTGAAGTAACCCACTGTGCTCTGTCCAATTCATTTTAGTTTTTTTTTTCTCTGTGTGTTTCCCTTTATGTAGATTTGATGTCTTTTCACAGTTGCTTATGTGTTCTGTACTGTCATTATGCTGTTAATCCTGAACAACATATGCTTTTTTCACTGTTTTGGTACCTGTGAAAATTATTCCTTAGCAGTAATGTTACTGGAGATATTACAACTGATTTTCCATAGTATCAATTATAAATATGTTTGTTTTTTATTCCTGCAAAGGTTCAAGTATTCACTACAGAATCTGAATATTATCATAGTGGTCACTGAATATTTCTGTATTTGTATGAATGTCATTAAATTTATACTAATATGCTGCTAAGTAAAAGCACCTGTCTTCTACCCCCTGCTAATGAGTAAATACTATTTAAGTCTGGATTTGCCCTACTGTTGAAACACAAGGTTCTGAGTACATCACCCAGCACTGTGTGGTTTAGCAGAGTTTTTCTTTCCTGCCTAATAGTTCTACTGTGTGTGTGTGTGTGTGTGTGTGTGTGTGTGTGTGTGTGTGTGTGTTGATGTCCAGATGTCTTCCTCATTTACCCATCTTAGTTTTAAGACGTGAACTCTCACTGAACCTAGAGCTCTAGGATCCAGCCAACCTGACTGTCTGTCAGGTCTCAGGGATCTTTCTATCCATAACTTTGTCTTTTAGCAGAGTTGTGTCATCAGTTCATGTTCACTTTGCTTGGCATTAACTCATTTACATGAGTGCTAAGGATGTAAACTAGGGTCTATTATTTGCTCCAAATGTCACTTAGCCATTTTCCAAGCCCTCTGAGAGTTTTATTATGTGGATAACTTTGAAATGTTCAGCCCATGAATCCCTTGCCTTTCCAATATGTGCTATACAGTGTCTGCATCTTCTCTGACTTACTTCAGCAGAGTGATACCTCAGGGTTAAATCTAGAATGTCCTTCTAACATCACACCCTGTGTCTTGCTACTTAGGAAGCTAAAGCAATCTCAAGGCTCCTTAGATCCCCTTCCCACTCAGAATTATTGTCCTTCAGTGCCTAATGCTCAGTATATTGGAGAACACTCTTATCTGCATTTTTTTTCAATTTTGTTGTGTTGTCTTTATTTTGTTTGATTTTTAGTTGGCTTAGGCATTCCAGTAAAGATGGTCCCTATTAATCTTCCTAAGGTGGACATTAGAAGTCATCAAAACGCGTATTGACCCTCGATCATATTTAACCTTATAAGGTTGGGCTTATTTAGAAGTGTAATTTCCCAGCTGTGAGGAGATTCAGAATAAAATATGAGAGTCTTGCATAACACTAATTTATTATTTCAGAATACAACATCAGTAAGTCAGGGGTGCTGTTGTAATCATTTCGTGTGTAGTTGTTGAACATAAAGAATTTGCTTTACTTCTAAGTTTAACATGGTTAGTAAATACACAGAGTTTAACTGTCCCTTGTAATTTACTTTTACCAAAAGAGTATTTCTCAAATTATTGTATAAAAAGTTAACATATGGAGAATGAATCCTTCTGCCAGTCCAGTGTATACTTGGAAGTATGGCAAGGTATTAAGCAGTAGCTTGATAGCATAAAAGCTCTCAGCCCTTGGGTACTACCCTGGCTATGACCTGTCAGCCATTATTTCTAGGTGGCCAGCTCTTTGGCATGCTTAATTAGTGTGGTGGTTAGTTTTTAATCTCCAACTTTACAACCTAGAATCATCTTAGAAGGAGCCTTGTTTGAGGAATTGTCTAGAACAGGTTGGCCAGTAGGCATGTCTGTGAGGGATTGTCTTGATGTTTGAGACAAGAAGACTTCCATTCAGGGTGGGCAGCACCACTTTATACATTAGGCCCTGAACTTTGTAAGAGTGAAGAAACTTAAATGAGCATAAGTGACAAGCAAGCTTATATCTGTGCTCTTGACTGTGGTTATTATGTGACTAACTGCTTTGAATGCTTGCCTTGATTTCCCTTTGGTGGTAGAATGTAACCTGGTTGTGAGCTACCCTTTGGTGGTAGAATGTAACCTGGTTGTGAGCTAAATAAACTTCTTTCCACTCCTTACTTGCTTAGGTAAGGATAATTTACAAATAAAGAGAAATAGAATTGGAAAAAATAGCATATCAGAGAAAATAACTGGAGTAGTTTTTATTTGATTACATCTAATGAGGAGGTATTTCCAATCTCATTAATTAATATTTCCCTCACCCCTATTGACATTCAAGAATTTTATGAAAGAAAATTCTTGAAATCCCCAAATCATGGATTTCTGTGTCAGTAATTTTCCTACATGAAGATTGCATAATCAACCCAAACAGCTAGGTGCTATTGAAGGAAAACTGGCAGGAATGTGAAGTTTTGATGATTTTACTTTATTTTATTTGACTGGTGTGTGTGTGTGTGTGTGTGTGTGTGTGTGTGTCAATATATATGCACGCACATGCATGGTGCACACACACACTATGAATACAGCTGCTCATATATCCAATGAGGGGCACCAGATTCACTCATCTGAAGTTCTACTTTGGCTGTGAACCAGCCAACATGGTGCTCAGAACAGAGCTCTACTCTCTAGAGGAGCAGGAATTGTTTTTTTATCATTTTTTATTTTAATTTTAAATAGCTTGTTTTACATGTCAATCCCAGTTCCCTCTCCCTCCCCTCCTCCCGCACTCCATTCCCCCCAACCCTCCCACCCTATTGCCAAATCCTTCCACATAGGGGATAACTTGAGTCTGTCATTTTACTCTGGGTAGGGTCCAGGCACTCCCCTAAGAGTCCAGGCTGAGAGAGCATCCCTCTTTGTGCTATAGGCACACGAAGACTGTTTGTATACCAGGGATAGACACTGATCCACAGTTCAGGGCCCCACAGGTTGCCCAGGCCTTCTCGCTGACACTCACATTTGGGGGGTCCAGATCAGTCCCATGCTGGCCTCCCCACTGTCGGTCTGGGGTCCAAGAGCTCTCCCCTGTTCAGATCAGCTGTCTCTGCTGGTTTTGCCAGCCCATTCTTTGCCAATTTGCTCACCACTCCTCTCTCTCTGTCACTGGGTTCCTTGGGTTCAGTTCAGCGATTAATTGTGTGTTTGCCTCTGCTTCCATCAGTCACAGGATGAAGGCTCCCGGATGGTTATAGACATCAAGTTCATTATCAGGAATGGGCATTCGAGGTGGTCTCTCCACTATTGCTTAGCATGCCAATTGGTGTTATCCCTTTAGATCACTCGAGGTCACTTTGGTGCCTGATCTGCATTCGATCCTATGATTCCCTCTTCCCCCTATTCTACCCCCACCCCCTCAACTTCCTGTTCCCCCATAACCAACTCTCTTCCTCTTCACCCCCTCTCTTCTTCCCAGGTCCCACTCTGCCCCACCCCTCGCCGTGTTCCCCATCCATTCAGAGGATCTTGTCTCAATCCTCTTCTCTTGGGTACTATGTATATATGCATATCTTTTAGGTTCTTTCCTGTTTCCCAGACTCTCTATCAGTGGAAGTGCAGACTGGCACTATCCTGATCCATGTCTAAAATCCATATATGAGTGAGTACATACCATGTTTGTCTTTTTGCGACTGGATTACCTCACTCAGGATGGTTAAACTCAAAAAAATCAGTGGCCCTATTATATACAGATGATGAAGTGACTGAGAAAGAAATCAGAGAAACATCACCCTTTACAAAAGCCAAAAACAGCATCAAATATCTGGGGATAATGTTAACCAAGGAAGTTAAAGACCTGTATATCAAGAACATTGTGTCTTTAAAGAACGAAATCAAAGAAGATACCAGAAAATGGAAAGATCTCCCATGCTCTTGGATTGGTAGGATCAACATAATAAAAATGGCAATCTTGCCAAAAGCAGTCTACAGATTCAATGCAATCCCTATCAAAATTCCATCACAATTCTTCAAGGACCTGAAAAGAACATTAATCAACTTTATATGGGACAACAAAAGGCCCAGGATAGCCAAAACATCCCTATACAATAAAGGAACTTCAGGAGACATCACCATACCTGACTTCAAGCTCTATTATAGAGCTATAGTCCTGAAAACAGCTTGGTATTGGCACAAAAATAGGCAGGTAGACCAATGGAACCGAATCGAAATCCCTAATTTTAACCCACACACCTATGAACACTTGATTTTTGACAAAGAAGCTAAAACTGTACAATGGAAAAAAGAAAGCATCTTCAACAAATGGTGCTGGCATAACTGGGTACTGGTATGCAGAAGACTGCAGATAGATCCATGTTTATCGCCTTGTACAAAACTTAAGTCCAAATGGATCAAATATCTCAACATAAATCCAGCCACACTGAAACTTTTAGAAGAGAAAGTGGGAGATACTCTTCAACGAGTTGGTACAGGAGACCACTTCCTAAACATAACACCAGTGGCACAGGCACTGAGATCGACAATTAACAAATGGGACCTTCTGAAACTAAAAAGCTTCTGTAAGGCAAAGGACACAGTCAAAAAGACAAAAAGGAAGGCCACAGAATGGGAAAAGATATTCACTAACCCTACATCTGACAGAGGGCTAATCTCCAAAATTTACAAAAAACTCAAGAAACAAGTCTCCAAAACACCAAAGGATCCAATTAAAAGGTGGGGTACAGAGCTAAATAGAGAATTCTCAGTAGAGGAGGCTAAAATGGCCAAGGGACACTTAAGAAAGTGCTCAACATCCTTAGTCATCAGGGAAATGCAAATCAAAACAACTCTGAAATACCATCTTACTCCTGTCAGAATGGCTAGAATCAAAAACACTGAAGACAATTTATGCTGGAGAGGATGTGGAGAGAGAGGAACACTCCTCCACTGCTGGTAGAAGTGCCGACTCATACAGCCTCTTTGGAAATCAGTATGGAGATTCCTCAGGAAAATGGGAATTAATCTACCACTAGACCCAGCAATTCCACTCTTAGGCATATATCCAAATGAGGCAGGTTCATACAACAAGGGCATCTGCTACACTATGTTCATAGCAGCATTATTTGTAATAGCCAGAACCTGGAAGCAACCTAGATGCCCCTCAACTGAAGAGTGGATAGAGAAAATGTGGTACATTTACACAATGGAGTATTACTCAGCAGAAAAAAACAATGGAATCTTGAATTTCGCAGGGAAATGGATAGCAGGAAGTGCTTTTAACCACTTAACCATCTCTCTAGTCCATGTTTATTCCTTCTTGAACATTGTCCCAGTAAGATAAGTCTTTACAAAAGCTCTCAAAAGTAGTTTAGGGTTTATTTTCATAATATGAACAATTGAACCATTAACAGTTTGGCACTCCAACCTATGTGTGACACAAAGGAAAAATCACCTGGCTTTCTTTATCTTGAGGCTTTTATCTGAGGCTTTTATCTGGAAGACAGCATGTTTTTGTGCTTTTTTTTGCCTTTGTATGGACTGAATAAGATAATGGCCGTTAAGATTTCTTGTGGACCTTTACCATTCATCTTACACATATAATACATTTCCCAAAATATGTATGCATCTAATTTTTCCATTTTCAATGTTTACAATGATGGTAAACACAAAGTCTGAATCTATAATATACCACTTCCTTAATTTTTAAAAGAAAATTCTTTTAAAGGATTCAAAATAAGAGGTAAAATTGCTCCTTGATTTCAATACAGTCTGCGTGAGAGGAAGGACACAACTGAAAGATGAAAGCAGGAAATATTTCATGACAATAATGATGGTAACTGGAAACTCATTTTGCTGAGCAGCAGAAGGAAATATTTCCATGTTGGCAACATTATGGACATTTATTTTTATTGTTGGTTTTCCCCTACTTACATGGCAAGAGGGTGCCATATAGAAGAACACAGGACATGTTAAATACAGAAGGCAGACTGGAGTAGGGCCTTGAAGCTCTTGCTTGAAGAAGGACACCACAAAAAAAGAAAACATTGTTTCCAGATAGCAATTGCAAAGACTTAATTGTGACTCACTTAAAGTTTCTTTCTTAAAATACCATTTAGAGGGAAAAGAGTTTTAAATCATATAAACTCTCAAGTGAAGCAATTTTAACCTTGTGGCTATGAATATAAAAGAGCTATTGGCAGTTTGTGGGATGTCAAAGAGGAATAGGCAGTTTTCTTCAGAGATGCAGCCTTGTCCATGCCTCAGTGGGTAGCTCACACCTTCTCAAGTATTGGCATTATGAAACTGTTTCTGTGGGGTAAAGAAAGCATATGTATATTTCAGAGAGAAAACTAATGAAGGGTATGGAAGTAGTTGTAGGAGAGGGAGTGGGATTGAATTTAATCAAAATATGTTGTATACACTAATGAAATTCTCAAACAATAAAAATATAAAGAAAAGCAAATCTTCCCCTTTGCAACAGACAATAAGCCGTTAATACCCATTATAAATACATAATATTTAATTTGTAATCAAAAACATATTTTTAAAAAATGGTAGGAATATATACACATATTTAGACTATTAATTTTATTAGGTAATGTTGATGAGATTACCACCCCCTTTTTCTCCTGGTTTAATTAAAAGAATTATTTAAATTGTTTCTTTCTACCATGACTTTTAGTATATCTCTCTTGAGATAACAATAAATGGCCTGGAGTGGAGGTAAGATCTTGTATTGCCCTTCTGGATTGTCTGAGTTTAGTTCCCAGAACCTGCTTTGGACAGCTCCAAACCATCTATGCCTCCAGCTCCAAAGAATACATTACTCTATTCTTACCTCTATATCCAGCTGCGCACATATGCACAAACCCACACACAAACACACAGGCATACACATAAGTAAGAATAGAAGTTTGGAATCAGAAGGATGTCTCAGTGGTCAAGAACACTTGATGCTCTTACATCTGACATAGGCTTGATCTCAAGCACCCACATGGCTGTTGGCAAGCCTCAGTAACCCCAGTTCCAGACAGATCCATTGCCCTCTTCTGGTCTGTGTAGGTACTGTGCACACACACACATATAAGAAAAAACAGATAATCCCATAACTAATTTTAAACCTTTAAAAATAAGCAAGAAATACAGTTAATCTTCAAAGATACCAAATAATAATTCACTACATTTGTTTCCAGCTTCATGATATGTGACTTTCCATGAACATTCAGGATACACACTTCAAGTCAATATCTGTTATTCAACATATTTGGGACCAGAAATGATTCTGGATTTTGATTTGAGAGTGTATAATATGTTTTCATGAGTTTACTGAATGGTCATCCACCCCTAAGCCAAAAATACAATGTCTGCAGTGCTCCCAAAGTCAAAACTCCTATGCATCATTTTGTTATTGGTTCAGTATTGATGCTGATAGCCATCTTCCCCACACAGTTGAATAGTGAGAAAACCAGAGGCTAAACTGCTCTGCTGGACTTCTGTTTCTGTGTGCTTCCACACTGGGAAGTCACTTTGTTGTATAAACTCATTCTCTACCTTCACCATCGTTCCCTGTGTCTTGTCAGAAGTTGACCTCTCCATTCTCTGCATCTGTCACTGCTTTCTGTTCTCTACACCTTCATGTCTCCTTCCATTCTTGGTATATGTTGATGTTTTCAATCTTCTCTGAACTATAGTATGATGATGGTCATTGACTTCCAGCTCTAGCTTTGTGTGAAGAGCTCACAGTTCTCTTGGCCTCCTCTGTCCTTGCCCTTGTTCTCTATATATGACTCACTAAGCACAGCAAATGTGCCATTACGTTTACCAACAAGATTTCAATTCCAGCTCATATCCACCAATGACTGTTTGTAAACTTTATTTTTACCACGTCAGATGGTTCACAATGCATATCAGTCCAATGCCAGGGGATCCAGTGCTCTCCTCTGGCATTCATAGGTACTACACACACATGTACACACACACACAGATATGAATAAAAATATAATAATTTACAAAGAGAAAATTATGGAAAAATAGCCATGGTTACAACAAGAATTCATTATTTTTTACAATCTGTGATCACTGAACAAAATGGAGTTACACATTGCTGCATTATTTTCTCCTTAAATAATGTCCTGAGATACAAGGTGGACTCCCATTCATCTGAATTCCATCATTCAGCTCCTGTGTTATAAGAAACAGAGAATCTCTAAATTTGAGGTTGTCTTGGCCCTAGGTCCATGACTGTCATTCTTTCTAACCGTGAGCTGCTGCTGCTTGTCTGACGGGACAGAGCATGGGCTGTCTCCATTTCATTGAATTTTATAATTCAATTTGGGATGTGAACTAGATAGAGCATCTGTACCCTTGTACACTGATTGGCCATGGGTTCTGAAAATTTTCCTAATAGCAGCACTCTTTTAGTGTTTCTTTACCATTCCCCTTTCTAGATCAGAAACTCAGATACTTTTTTCCTGCTCCCATGCTAGCTCACACTTTTGCTGCATTGGGACTTTTAACAAGAGTTTTAAATCTAAAGGATCCAAATACCTGAAAATCTCTTCCTGACCTTAGTTTTAGCACTTTCATGTGGGAACTTGATGTGTCTGAGCAACGGTGAGTTTTAAGAAAACACATTACAGAAATCTGTGGTGCCCTCTGTTCCACAACAAGGAAGTCCTGGTTCTTACTGGCAGGGACAGCTGAACCTTCTTCTCATAATTAGTTTACCATGAGTGGAGAACTATGATACCTTTCCCCACTCAAGTAAAGCTGTGGGTTCCTTTGTGCTCATTACTACAATTTTTAGTGTTGCCGCAAAGAACACTGGGAATTAAAAACTGCAATTTTCACTAAAGACATTGCTAATTGTCTGCCAAAAAAAATTCAGTTCTCACACCAGTAAAGTAGGTTAACAAAGCCAGTCACTAAGGATCACTCTGTATCTTGAATTAGACAACATAAATAAAATTCTAACATTGTATTTGTCCTAACACAAATCCAAAAGGATAAGAAACACTATGAAATCACAATATCTGAACCCATAGTGTCACTGATTAGAATCTCAGAATCTCATAATTGGAACATATGCTTTACTTTCCATTTCAAATTTTAATTCACACACACAATTGTACATGTTTTTTTGCTGTGTGACATTTTGTTATGTATACACAGTGTGTAGTGAATAAAGCAGTCTACTGAGCACATCAGTTACCTTAAATATGATGGCTTGCTTGTATAAAACATTCACGAGCCTCTCTTGTAGCTACTTTGAAACATGTAATCCATTATTATTGGTTGTAAAGCACAGGAACACATATTGTCTGTCTAACTACATAATGATGAGTCTCTTCATCTAGTCTTTCCCCTTAAGCCTGTAACAAACACTGTTACACTCTGGACTTACTTCAGGTTGACTTTTTCTGCATTTCACATATGAGACCAGTCATGTAATATTTGTTCTCCTAGACCTTATCTTACTTGACCTAATATCCCCCAGGGTCCATTCATGTTTTCACAAGTGATAGGATTTCATTCTATTTATTATGTCTGAACAGTATCCTTATGTTTCTATATGCATGTTGAGTCTTTTTAAAGATTTAACATGTTGGTTATTTATGGATATGGATATGTGTGGATATGCATGAACAAGACAGTACCCCAGGAGGCCAGAAGAGGGCATGGAGCTGGCGTTAAAAGTGTTTGTGAGCCACCTAAAGTGAATGCTTGGAAATGAACCTTGATCCTCTGCAAGAGCAGTGAGATTCTAACAGCTGTACCTTACTACCAGTTTCCACCTGTCCAGTGAGCATTTTAAATAAACTTCATATTATGATGCTCAGCGTGAGTGGGGAAAGTAAAGCCTGATTTCTCTCTTGAGAACCCTTAAGCATTTCATCCAATTATGAATCTATAGGATCACTAAAGTCCAACAGAAACTAAAGTAGGTGATCACTATTAGTAATTCTCCACTACAGAATTCACTCTGCATGTTATCATAGAGAATTCATGCTTGACAGTGCCAAACTCCTTTAATATTGCCAGTACCTAGAAACAATGTTGGAAAGAATAAAAACAAAAGCATCCAATACTCCAAAATGTTGTGAAGGAATAAAATACATCTAGTTGTAATTAAGTTGAACATATTGTGACCATGGTTTGCTACTTACTATTTGTTCAAGTATTGTTATTTTTCATAAGTCCTTTCATTCTTTACACAATGTATTGTCTACAAATTTTAGTTGCTTTAGTTTCTTTTTCTATTTTCTTGCCCATGATGATTTTTATAAAAAAATAACAACTTTCTGAATATTGTAATCTTGAATATACAGTAGCTATGGATACCCAAATGAAGGCTGCAAGAGATTGACCCTTAAACCTTCCAACATGGATATGGGAAGGGCTCATGGTGGCCTTACCACATTAATGGTAATAGCTAATGACTGTTGGGCAGGCAACTGAGTGGCATTTTCTTCATACTCACTATCAAGTTGTCCATATTATAGTAAATAACTCAAGTAACCTCAATTAAACTCCGTGGTGTTGAGGGCAAATAGTTAGGAAGACGGGGTTCAGAGAAAGAGTGAGAGGAATAAGACAGGATAATAGGGTGCATACAGTCAAAATAGTTGTATATATTTATAAAATTGTCAAACAGTAAAGAAAGAGATTCTGAAGAAATGGTTCAGATGTTAAGAGCACTTGCTGCTTGCAGGGAGCTGAGGAAGCCCTGAGTGACTGAAATCCTGAGCAAATGTGGATTGTGACAGTCACCATGTTGAGAATGCTGAAACCTATTGGCCCATGGGAAACTGGCAAAGGTTTTGCTCATATGGGCCAGACTCCAGAGGATTAGCGAGGCTTTCCTACAGAGTCTGATTGTGAGTGTTGCTGAAGGACTGGACAGTGTGTGTAAAGACCAGCAAATGCAGCTTACTCCCCTCAGGCACTTATAACCCTTGCCTATAACGAACCCTACCTACAGAGACTAGCTAACCCCGCCTATGCTATGTCTAATAAAAATTCTGAGATTACAGGTTCTAAGCATGGTCATAGCAGTACCATTGGGGAACCACACCTGATTCCAGGTTCATTGCATGTGAGTCTGTGTGTCTGTGTTTGTGATGTTGTCGTTACCTTGTTGTCACTAACTGTGTCTTGAAGCAGCTGCTCTTGTAAAGGACTATAGTAAGGTTTCCAACACTGTACTGGCTAGTTTTATGCCAACTTGATACAAGCTGGAATTACAGAGAGGAGAGAGAATCAATAGAGAAAATGCCTCAATAAAATCACGCTATATGCAGATTTGTAGGATACTTCCTTAATTAGTAATTGATTTCAGAGGGTTCAGCTGACTGTGGATAGCTCGCCAATGCCTGTAACTCTTACTCCAGGGGAGCTGATGTCCCTTTCTGATTTCCAGGAATACCTGCATGGAGGTGAACCCTCCTCTCCTACACCCAAACCTCTGTACCTATAAACAAAATAAATCTTTAGAAATAAAGCAGATAAGGGATGTTTATAAAGGGTACATTCTGTATATATATAGAGAGAGAGAAATGAGGATAGGGTCAAAAGAATCAACTAAAAATCACAAGGGAGAGCCAAGCATAGTAGCACATGTCTTTAATCCCAACACATGGGAGGCAGACACAAGTATATATCAAGGCCAGTCTAGTATATATATGAGACCCAAGTCGGCCAGGGCTCCACAGTGAGACATATAGCAAAAATTTGCAATGAAGACATTCCTTTAAAAGACAACATATTTATTCAGTTAATTATTTGTCTGTTTTACTCCAAGACATGAGTGTTAAGGTCAGAAGATATCATGTAAGACTTGGTCCTCTCTTACTACGTGTGGCCTGAGGATCCATCTCATGTCATCAGGCTTAGTGTCAAGCACCTTTTCCCACTGAGCTACCTAGAAAACCATTAAATACTAGAGAACAGAAACATCATCCAGGAAATATACATTCACTAGAAGCAATATTCTGTCTGCCAGGTCCATTAAACTGGTTGTTTACTCAAGTCTTCTATGTTACTATTGACATCTTCCAGTGACCTACTAGTATGGGTATTTAATAAAATGTACAATTAAGACAATGGGAAAAATAACCATTTCCTTAACATTATTTCAAAATAAAATATATCGTCATTTAAAAATTTGTTTGCTTTTTTTCTATAGGCCTCATCTTTTATATATTGAACACTGATTGCATCTTTATTCAGTCAGATTCATCCTGTAGGATGGCTCTATAGGAAGAGCCATTAAAAATATTTACCTTACTTATCATTTGATACAGTTGAGGATCGTTTAAACATTAGTAAAATGAATATGTAGTTGTGCTGAACAATTAAGGGGAAACTTGAAATACAGAATTCTGTTAAAATGTGTACATTGAAAATATGCTGACAGACAGCTCCCATTTGAGTGTTTAATACATCAATGTTTTATAGTTACCTTGAACTTTTAATGAGATGCCTCACTTTTAGAAATATAGTTATACTTATCATTTCAGTAAATTATTATCATTGTTCCTTTGAATAGTCACATGTAGTCCAAACTGGGCTCAAACAGACTATGCAGGTGAGGGTGGCATTGAAAGATTGATCTTCTTGCCTCTGCTTCCCAAGTGCTGGGATTATAAGCATGCAGCACTGTGCCTAGTGTGTATAATGCCTGCACTGAAGCTAGGATTGTGTGCATTATGGGCAAGCACTCTACTGCCTGAGCCTCATCCTCGGTTCTCTTTGAACATTATTTCATTAGTAAGAATTGCTTCCAATCAAATCTAACCATTTCTCTTTTATTCTTTTAGAAAAGCTTGAGGATTTTCTTCCTTTCTTTATAATGTCTAAATGAAGTAAGGTAAAATTAGCCTCTATATGATGTTCATATAAAGGTTGGACAGCACTGTAACATGCAGTGAACTGTGTTCTAAGAATATGATGGAGTAGAAAAGTGAACACTTGGCTTGATAAGGACAGGATCTCAGATTAGAATACCTGGAAGGGAGGCACCTGACAAGAATGCGGAAGAGGGAGAGATCCTGGCTGTCCCACACCCACTAATGCCGTCTGCCAGCAGTTGACAATTCTATTCTAAAAGCATTGTGCCTACTTAGTCACGCTGATCACTACACCCATTCTTTTGTTTCTTTCATTCTTTTTTGAAACTCTCCTATTGTCTGCTATATCTACAGTTCATTTGATGACTGGAACTATTATAGTCCTCTGCATTGTGTCTATCACTCAGCTCCACAACTATGTGACTCTTTGGTGGTTTCTAAGGTTTAAATTTTATTTTTGTGTATTTCTTAGGCACTCTATGAATCATAGAAAACTTGAAGCATGTTTTATGCTGTAGAGCTGCTCATTATTTTTTATAGTGGCATTGTATACAATGCAACATGTGTCTATATTTGAATGCCCTGTATCCAATACTCTACCCATCATCAAACTTCTCCTTTCATGATTTCATTTCTCAGCTATGTGACTCAAGCATGCCTCCCATTGACCAAACCAAATAAGACAGGTACTGTACCTAATCTGATGAATCAGTCAGTTCTTTCTTGTATATTTCCTTACTGTGTTTTATCTGTATTAATCACCTCCACTGATATTTCCATGGTTCATGTCACTCTTAGCTTATCTGGCAATGAATTTTGGGTCCCTACTAACCCCTAGACTGTCTTTCTAAGTCTATTCTCTATTCAGAGAGGTATTTCTGAAATGAAAACTTTACTCCTCTTCTAAATTTATCAATGGAATTTCTTTTTACTTGTCATATAGTTCAAATTTAGGCATGTCAGCACCAAAGAAAAAATAGTGGTTAATCTAAGGCCACTAGTCACATTGCCTTCTCACACCAAGCAACTCTTTTCTGTGTTGTCAATAGACTGTAATCCTAAATTCATTCCAAATTTTTTTCTATTCCATGTAAAACCTAACATGTAAGCTTCTCAACATGTACTCTCTGTTGTGGTATACAATTCTCTTCACTTCACTTTAACCATGATGTTTATGGAAAAAGATATAGTTCAACTGTTACAGTACATTTCTGGCATGCAAAGAGTCCTGGATTTGATCCCCAGTGCCATACAAACTAGGTGAGGTGAAAAATGCCTACCTTCCCCGTACTTGGAAGATGGAAGCAGGAAAATCAGAAGTTCAAGATCATACTCAGCTAGTGAGATCCAGCCCAGGACAACCTAGACACCGTGACTCTTACAATCTTTCAGAGCCTTCTTCTGTGATGTCACCTGAATCCTAAGTATCAAGGTTGAGTTGTAGATGTACCAGTTGGGACTGGAAACTCCACAAATAATTGCTATTCTCTGATTTTGACCAGTTGAAGTTTTCTGTAGGAGTCTTCTGTCTTACTCAGCATGAAGAAATTGTAAATCACCTTATAGAAAGAACTCCCCTTTTATTATAACATGAAAATCTGGGTCATCTCACCACCACCTCATATTTCTTCATTCATTTGTTTTATTGGTGCAAATAAATAAGACTTGATGACTTTACTCTCTTAAAGTTAGAAACAGTGAGGTAAGAAGTTGAAAATGATTTTAAGTTCTTAGCACTAGAGAAATCTTATGTAAGACATTCATTTTCTAAAGTGTAAGTTCTGTTTCTCTGTTGCCAGAAAATAATTTTACCTTCATTC
Organism: Mesocricetus auratus; assembly: GCF_017639785.1. NCBI lineage: Eukaryota > Metazoa > Chordata > Mammalia > Rodentia > Cricetidae > Mesocricetus > Mesocricetus auratus. The sequence continues at coordinate 64,824,597 of NW_024429266.1, forward strand.
ATACCACAAGTATTCCATAACAGCAATCAGGAGGTCATTTGTTACTTAAAGAACACTAATACCACTATTGTAGCACTGAGCATGTCATTGGACTTCCACGCAAATATTATAGCATGTGTGCATTTGCACTCACACACGTTAACACATATGCAAACACATATCACACACATACAAAATGAAGGAACAACATTATATTGAACTGAATACTCAGACACAAAGGCCAAGAAAAATGTAAACTTTTAAGGAGTTAAATTCTTTCTTCAGAGTTCATTAGTTTCACATTAAATCACAAAAACTAAATGAATGGTTGATAAACCATGTCTCTGGCAGTTGTCAAAGAATGGTTTGAAAGTAATTCATTTCAATTGCTAGTTGAACTGTTGTAATATCCATCATACATATTTCCAAGATTTATTAAATTTACATTAAAAGAAAACAACTGGAATAATTATGTGCCACTTAAATCTAAGACAAAATTTAGATGTATCTTTTATTCACTGCACTGTACCAGGAATGTTTTCATAATTCTGCATTTAAGTACTTTAAATGGGTGGGTGTGCGGTGGTGCCCACCTTTAATCCTAGCACTCAAATGCATCTCTGTGAGTTCAATGCCAGTCTAATCTACAGAGTGAATTCCAGTCAGCCAGTGATACACAGAGAGATTCTAATAATGTGTTGTCTTCCCACCTGTCACTTGGGCCCTGCCAAGCTGTCTGAAGCCCTAAATAACACACAGGACATTATATCAATTATAAGGCAGTTGGCTGTTTGCTTGGTTTCTTGTCACCTGACTCTGACTTGGTTATTAACCCATAATTACTAATATATATTTTATAAGAGCTTATCATTTCTAGGATGTACTCCTGAAAGCCCATTGCTCGCGGGAGATCACATGGCAAGCTAATCCTCTTGACTACATTTCCCAGAATCCTCCTCAACTCCTACTCCCACCCATTTTGCTACCCTATTGGCCAACAGTGCTTTATTCAACAACCAAAAGAAAGACATATTTACAGAATGACATCTTCCATCATCTCCTCTTTTCTGTCTAAATAAAAAGAAAGGTTTTAACATAGTGAAATTATATATAAAAGAACAGTTATCAAGTAAGAACTATAGTTACACTATTTCATCCATTAACATTTAATAAGATTTAAAGAAAGTATCATCTATCCTATCTTGTGAGTCTAAAGTCTTCTATGTAGCTTATGTTATATCATAACTAAGGAAAACTATAGTTATTACTATCTGTCGTCAACTCCATCAAAGACCAGAGAAGGATAATATATAAACACTAGAATTGACAGAGACATCTTGATACTTGGATAGTCACCCGAAGTTCCTCTGCAATGTTGGGGCATCCATCTTCAGCCCATAGGCCAGTGTGTCTGGAACACTTCTCAGCAAAGTAGGAAATTTCAAACTGTCCATCTGCATTGGCAGTTTGTCAGTCATTTTTCTGTGCCCTGCAGAAAGTCCTACAGACTCTTCCATGAAGCAGCAACACTAAAGGGCTTTCCAAATTCAGTAGTCACTTTCTATGGGTCCTGCATGTGCAGATTATATAGCAACAGTCAAACAGACCAAGCAAGAGCAGTTTCTTGCCCAAATGGCTAATCTTGCCATGTTGAAAGCAAACTCTATAACGAGTTTCTTCGATACCTGTCTTCCTCTCAGATGTAATTGATGTGCCAGGAGTAGACATTTCTCATTGTCAAGAAAAACCCTAAATCATTTTAAATGCCATTTTCTGAAGGTCTTTGGAAGGTTTGAAGAATATTATCTATCTCATCTATATCTCTGTATACCTAGAAAACCTAACTAACCTGAATATAAGTTTTGACTATTTCAGGTAACTATCTATAATCTGTATCTAACTATGCATACATTTTTAAATGAGTTATATCAACACAATACCTAAACAAAAGGAGAAATATATATATAACAAAACTAACCTTAAATTTGTATCAATAAATGAAAAACCATACCAATACAAAGTGTTCATTTCCATACCATACCACCTTTTATCTTTATAAAGAGATTGGTTGTGATCATTAACCAATTATAAGCAACGCCATTTAAGTGAAAAACAAAAATTTATAAACAATATTTGGGAAATTGGGCGTTGTTCATTCCAAACTGCTTCCTGCTCATAGGGGGCTCTGTCCATAACATGGGTGTCATGACAAAACTCAGAAACCTTGCCAAGCCCTTGTTTTTGTAGTCTGTAAGGCTGCAAGATCTCAGATGTTTCAGATGCTGGATCACCTGGGCCACTGCTTCTGGGGGTCTTGGTTCATCAAACTACAGAAGCCTGGAACGAATCCACAGCCTTTCATTTTCTGTGGAAGCACAAATGAAATCTTTTCTCCCAAATAACCTGTCCTTATGTTTAAATATAGAAGTCAAAGCATTTTAAAAAGACATAAGTTGGATTAATTCAGCAGCATTTATAATCAAGTATATTTTAGAAGATGTTTCTTAATAATTGAACAACCGAAAAAACATAATAGCATACAATATCCTGACACTCTGTGTACTTTCCACTTTTACATGCCTTTTTTATTACTCTATTTGTTTTACTTCTACTTCTTTATTTTTTGTCTCTTAGACAGGGTATCTTTTGGAAATCTGCCTGCCTCTGCATCTAGAGTGCTAGAATTAAAGGCATGTGCCACCACACCCAGCTTCTCTCTTTATTTTTATTTAATTCCAATATCTTGTTTCTTTTATTCTCTCAAGTCTACCTATATTTTACTTCATCTGAATCTGACTTTACTGTAAAACTTGACGTTTTTCTGACCATGTGTCTTATATAGGCTAAAGAACATTGCTAAAATTAAAGCAGAATCAGCCACTGGCTTTCCAACATGGTGGGCATAAGTTTGCCTCCAGCTCACTTGGAAATGTGCTCACCACCTTGTCTATGCTGGCATCAAGGAAATGCTGCTGGCTTAGAGATGTGGTCACTGCCACTCCCAGTGGTGCATACACATCATTCAATTGTTAGCAGGGCCTCTTGAAAGAGCCTTGTAGTTTTTTTGTTTGTTTGTTTGTTTTGTTGCTTATGCTGAGTCAGAAAGACTCCCTAAAGCAAGCTGTGTGATTCTCTTGTCTCTAACAAAAGAGCTCACCCAAGAAAAATGCTGCTACCAAGAAGCCATGCTTCTCTCCGTTCTTTTGTTTCTAAAATCCCTTTTAAGCTTTTGTTATTCTACGTGGAAATTCATGTCCCACTTCTGTCACTATATATAATGTGTAGTCTTCCTGCCTGCCACCTGGGTCCTGCCAAGCTGTCTGAGCCCCCCAAATAACACACAGGACGCTATATCAATTATAAGCCTTGGTTTCTTATTGGCTAGCTCTGACTTGGTTATTAACCCGCAATTGCTAATATATATTTTATAAGAACGTATCTCTTCCAGGACACACTCCTGAGATCCCATTGCTCCCAGCAAGCTACTCTTCTTGACTACATTTCCTCCTTGACTCCTAGTGCCACCTATCTTGCTTCCCTATTGGCCAACAGTACTTTATTCAACAACCATAAGAGAGACATATTTACAGAATGACATCCCCCATCAAACTATGTCTTGAAAAAATATTTTAAGTGTTTCACTGTCATAAACATTAGCTACTATCATGCATTTTCTAGAAAAGATACACTTATACATGTATGTGCATATATATATTTAGATATAGAGAGAGGATATGTGTATTTCTACATATTATATATATGTATATCAAATAGTATCTAGTGTTTTTAGAAGTATGCAAAAAATCATAAAGAACATAATAAATTGGAGTCTGATACAAGGTTGATAAATAATATATTTACAAAGCTCAAATATACTTTGTTTCTTACTTCCAGAACATCTCTGGGAGAAATAAACTTGCTTTGATGCTTGCTTTCGCTTTCAGAAAATATGTTGATTATAGCACAGAACAAAATAACCAGGAAGCAAGAAAGTGATAAATTATTCAAATCATGCCTTGGAAGATTTCTACTTTATAAAGATTTAACAGAGAAATTGACAATAGAAGTACACCAAATTCATTAAATTCAGGACTTGGAGAAAGCCTTTGACTTCACTTAGGACAGCTCTTCCAAGGGACAACATTTTATTCCAACATCTCTGCGAAAATGCCATATAGCCACACCTCCCAGTCTGGGATAAACTTGAGTATATATGGGATTTTTGAGTAGGACTGGACACAAGTCTGCATTCTCTCTGATTTATTAACAAAGCATTAAATAAGGAGGATGGGCGATAAAGGATTCATGAATGTTTGGTGTTTTACACAGTGAAATAATCTTTTGTCATTTTTATGTTCTCAGTAAAAATCCCCTTCCATCCATTCAATATTCCATGAACATGATTCCTTTTGTTCAGACAGGCTGTGTGGAACATTCTCCCTATTGAGTAGTTGACAATTTCCTTGAATTTTCAGTTGGGCACCTAGTTCTCAGCCTTTCTTCTGTAGCTTTCATCTTGTAAGTAAGGCTGGATGGGACTCCACAGTGATAAGTAACACATTCTCTGAGGATTCTTATTTTCTTCCGCTTTGTTATCAGCCCTTCTTTTTAAACACACAAGGAAGCATAGTGTTAGCTACTTTTCACAGGACTGTGATCAAATATCTGACAAAATCAACTTAAGAGAGCCAAAGGTTATGTATGTTAATTGTTCAAAGGGATACAGTCCATGACAAAGGGAAGACATGGCAGCAGGAGCCTGAGGCAACTAGGGTCACTGCTCCCACTGTCAGAAAACAGAATGTGAAGACAAATTTGGGCCCTCTTATAGAACCCAAAAGCTCTTGCCCTTTCCATGTGACCCCCTTCCTCTTCCAAGTCTCCACATTGGAAATTCCATAGGATTCCCAAACAGCACTACCAGCTGGAACCAAGTGTTGAAGCAGTCAAACCTGTGGGGACCTTTCACACCCACAGAAAACTTGATACATTTTAAATGTCCAAATCCTTTCCCTACTTTATTTTCAGTCTGAAGTAACACAGAAAAGCCATCTCTTTTGCAAGATAACTCTTTACATTTCTGAATAAATTACCTTTTCCACAACAGTTTCCAGGCATGGTCTTAATACTGGCACCTTCAGGTCCTATAATACAATTTCCCTTTCCATTGTGTACACCAGAAAGAATTTTCTCCAGTGTGTCATTGCCAGCTATGGAACTTCCCTACTAAAGTCATTAGAGACCCGAACACTCTCTCAGAATATCACATCTTTGCTAGGAGTTGCCGTTGAAAAGATTGGAAATCCTTTACTCATGGTAGTTACTGACTTAAATTTGTTTGACTTTTTTTACTTTATAGTGGTCTAAAAGTACATGTATTCTGTAGAAACAATATTGTAAAATTTTAATTTTTATCTTTTACTGAGCTAACAATATGTGGTATAGAACTTTTTGACAGTGCAGGTAGAAAATGTATGTATATTATTTATCAATAACCTATATATCTGTCTTTCATCTATCATCTATCAACTATCATCTGCCTTTTTATCTAGCATCTACCTATTTTCTATCACTCATCATTCTTCCTGTCATGTATCCTATTATCTCTATACTTATCTACCCTCTATCTATATCTGTCTAATTACCTATCATCTATCTACTATCTATCTATTAATTATCTGTCCATTATCAACCTATTGTATGTATCCATCTATTGTATATATAGGTTGTGTATTTGTGTCTTAAAACAAGTTGGTGCTTATAATTCTCTGTCCCTTCTTATTTTGAATGTATTATCAAAGAAATGAAAATATCCTAATGGTCCCTCCACTCAAGGATTAGAAGGCTCTTTTCATTTTGTGTCATGTATTCTGTGTGTATTTTGACATTATATTTTAAATATATCAAATTTAGTTATTTTCTTTTCATAAATATGAAATATTTTGAGTCTATCCTACCCATTTTTTGCCTTCCAATAGTACGAAAATTTCCTTGATACTGATACAAGGCTTCCTTTATAATAAACTTTGCACAACATGCTTTTCCTACTACTTTATTTTCACTTTCATACAGCATTAAAATAGGGTTGAGATTGTTGTTAATTCAGTGTCTTGCATCTTTTCATGAGTTTTATTTTGGTTAATAGGACTTCTGAACTATAATAGCATGTAGTTGATTTAATAGTCTTTTTTCTTGGGAATTTTGCACTTTCTTCCTTATAACTAATTCATTTTGTTTTCCTAGACTCATTTCTTTTTCTCACTTTTTCTTACTTCTCAAACTTTGTCATTATACAATCCACTAAACTGTGAATTTTTATGAATGATATTAAACAGATATATTAGTATCTATTTAGAAAAATAACTGGAGCTTAAGTTTTTTGTATATACTTTCCCTATTCCATTCTTGCCAAGTCAATTTTCATGTTGGTACTTTCTGGTTTCCTCTTAAAATAATATTTTCTCAGTGTTTCTGGATAATGTCACATAGTTATGTTACATGTTTTTATTATAAATTCAAGAAAACATTCAGTTTTGAGTTCATCAATTTTCTTTGTGGCTCTGGTTTTCCTTGGTCAGCCTCTTAATCTAGGATCCATATTATCTGTTTACAATTGAAAATTAAGAGCTGAAATCAAATTTTTAAACAGTAGTGGCTTGGTGTGTACCAGAAACAGAGACATAAGTAGACTCCAGTCTGAGCTGATTACCGGGCTGGTAAAGAACCAAGGTGCCCTGACCTTCCTAGTATCCAAGGCTCTTCTTGAGAAATATCTACAATAATGAACCTAACAAAAATGTCTGAAAATGTAAGTTCCGTTCTCTACATTTATTCCTTCGTATTACTTGTAAATTTCCTTGCTAAAAAATGTTTCTTATTTAGCAGGTCTTCTAAATGCCTAGTCTGCTAATGACATTCATCATCCCTATGATCATTTAAAGGTGTGTATGTGTGTATTTGTGATGAATTAGGTGTGTGTATCTGTGACTATGCATGACAGTGTATATATGTGTGTGCCTCTTAGCATACAGATGTGTGTGTGTGTGTGTGTGTGTATGCGTGATAAGCATGTGTTTCTAGAGACTATGATCAGCCATTGTAACACACTATTTTCTCCCCAGTTTTCCTCTCATTCTACTTTCTCTGGCTTTCCTCCTTTCAAGTAACCTTAAGACACAACAAAGTGAAATCATGAGAATAATTTTTTCCTTTGAGCCAATTTCTACTTCACTTTCTAATTAATTTTAAATTTTTGATCTTTTAGTTTTCATTCAAATCTATATGTCAAAAATCTTCAACTGGTAGTACATACCTTTAATTGAGAACTTCCTGTTTATGTAACAAGTTTCAGGTCTGCCAATGCTATACAAACAGATCCTGTATTCAAAAATAAAAATGTTCCAAAATTAATTGAATACTTGAGTTCGTTTGATGGGTAATCTTCTTATCTTTTTTTTTTTGCTTCTATTGTTTTTATTACCATTCTCAGAGTATGCAAACACTTTTGGACCTAGTGGATGATTAAAGCACATGCTGTAAGTATTGCTGCTATCTTCTTGTTTTCTACTTATTCTCTCTATTTAAAAAAAAAAGATTACTTTCCTTCAGGTCATTGACTTTCTGGTTTTTGTTCCTTATTTTTTATTTGAGAAGCACTCTTATTTACATATCAGTTTCCTCATTCCCTTGCCCTCCCATCCTCCCATGCTCTTCAGCTCCTCCTCACCAACTCCCCAGAGAGAGTGAGGCCCTCCATTAGGGACCATCAAAATCCCTCCTGTCTTCATATCTCTAACCATCCTGGAGCCTTCATCCAGTGACTGAGGGAAGCAGAGGCAAACACCCACAGTTAAATACTGAACTAAACCCATGGAACCCAGTGACAGAAAGAGAGGAGTGATGAGCAAATTGGCGAAGAATGGGCTGGCAAAACCAGCAGAGACAGCTGATCTAAACAGGGGAGAGCTCGAGGACCCCAAACCAACAGCTGGGAGGCCAGCATGGGACTGATCCAGAACCCCTGAGTGTGAGAGTCAGTGAGGAGGCCTGGGTAACCTATGGGGTACTGGGCAGTGGATCAGTGTTTATCCCTGGCATACAAACGGACTTCGTGTGTCCATAACACAAAGAGGATCCCTCTCTCAGCTTGGATTCATAGGGGAGTGCCTGGACCCTGCCCTGAGTGAAATGACAGACTCTAGGTATTCCCTATGTGGAAGGAAGTGGCCATAGGGTGGGAGGCTGGGGTGGATAGTGGGGGGATGCGGGAGGAGGGAGGGAGAGGGAACTGGGATTGACATGTGAAGCAGGCTATTTAAAATTAAAACAATAATAAAAAAGTTCCTCCTGTCATTTGGGGGAGAGCCCAGGCCCTCCTTCCCGTATCTGTGCTGCAATAGCATCCCTCCATAGGGAATAGGCTCCCAAAGTCAGTTTGTGCTCTAGGGATAAACACTGGCTCCACTGTTAGAGGTCCCATAGATTGCCTAGCCTCCTAGCTAGCACCCACATTCAGAGGGCTTGGTTCAGTCCAATGCTAGCTTCCCAGCTTTACGACTAGAATCTCTGTGCTCTTACTAGGTCAGGCCAACTGTTTCTGCGTGTTTATCCAGCACTGTGTTGGCTTCTTTGCTCATCCCTCCTCCCTTTACACAACTGGTTTCCAGGAGAATGGCTCAGTGTTTGTCTGTGGGTGACTATCTGCTTTAATAAGCTACTGGATGAAGGCTCTAGGTATGATAACCAACATAGTTATCAATTTCATTATAGGGGAAGGGTATCAAAGGCATCCTGTCCACCACTGCCCTGTCTCTTAGTTGGGGTCATCCATGTGGATTCTCTAACATTTCCCCTGTGCCAGACCTCTCTCCAAACCTATGCTGGTTCCCTCTATCAAGGCATCTCCTTTCTTGCCCTCCTCTATTCCTCCCCTGTCTCAGTCCTCCTGTTTTCCTCACCCTCTCCTTCTCCCTGTTACCCCTTCCCACCTCCCTCAACACCCCATGCTCCCAATTTGCTCAGGGATTCTTGTTCCCCTTTTCCATTCTTCAAAGGGACCATGATTTCTACTCTTGAGATTTCTACTCTAATCTTTGTTACACAGTTTCTCTGGTAGTGTGGCTTGTAGGCTGGTAGTCCTTTACTATATGTTTAATGCCCATATATGAGTGAGTATGTACCCTGCTTGTCTTTTTGTGATTGGGTTATCTCACTCAGGATGTTTCTGCAAGTTCCATCCATTTGCCTGCGAATTTCAATATTTCATTGTTTTCCCCCCCGCTGAGTAATACTACATCGCATAAATGTACTACATTTTCTCCATTTATTTTTCGGTTGAGGGGCATCTAGGTTATTTCCAGATTATGGCTATTACAAACAATGCTGTTATGAACATAGTCAAATAAATGTCCTGTTGCATGAATGTGCATTCTTTGGGTATATGCCCAAGAGAGGAATTGCTGGAGCTTGACGTAGACCTATTTCCATTTTTCTGAGAAACCACCATACTGATTGCCAAAGTGGCTGTATGAGTTGTCACTCCCACCAGCAGTGGAGGAGTGTTCCCCTTTATGCACATCTTCTCCAGCATAAATTGTTATTTGTGTTTTTTATTTTAGCCATTCTGACAGGAGCAAAATAGTATCTCAGAGTTGTTTTGATTTGCATTACCCTGATGGCTAAGGATGTTGAGCAATTTCTTAAGTGTCTTTCAGCCATTTTAGATTCCTCTATTGAGAATTCTCTATTTAGTTCTACACCCCATTATTTAATTGGACTGTTTGGTGATTTGGTGGCTAGTTTCTTAACTTCATTGTATATTTTGTAAATCAGCCCTCTGTCAGATGTGGGGTTGGTGAAGATCTTTTCCCATTCTGTGGGCTGCCATTTTGACTTGTTGCCTGACTGTTTCCTTTGCCTAACAGAAGCTTCTCAGCTTTAGGATTTCCCATTTATTAATTGTCAATGTCAATGTATGTGCTAATAGTGTTATGTTCAAGAAGTGATGTCCTGTTACAATTCATTCAAGGGTACCTCTCACTTTCTTTTCTAAGAGGTTCAATATAGCTGGATTTATGATGAGGTATTTGATCCATTTGGACTTATATTTTATGCATGGCAATAGATATGGTTCTATCTGCAGTCTTCTACATGTCAGCATCCAGTTATATCAGCACCACCTGTTGAAGATGTTTTTTATTGTATAACTTTAGCTTCTTTGTCAAAAATCAGGTATTCATAGGTATGTGGGTTAATATTAGGGTTTTCAATTCAGTTCCATTGGTCTACCTGTCTATTTTTGTGCCAATACCAAGTTTTTTTTAGGAGTATGGCTCTATAATAGAGCATGAAGTCTGGGATGGTGATGTCTCCAGAAGTTGCTTTATTGTTCAGGGTTGTTTTGGATATCCTGAGTTTTTTGTTTTTCCATATCAAAGTCTGAGAAGAATTGTGTTGAGATTTTGATGGGGAATGCATTGACTCTGGTATTGCTTTTGGTAAGATTGCCATTTTTACTATGTTGATCCTACCTATCCAAAACTTTCCATTTTCTGGTATCTTCTTTAATTTCTTTCTTTAAAGACTCAAAGTTCTTATTGTACAGGACTTTCACTTGTTTGGTTAACATTACCCCAAGATATTTTATGTTCTTTGTGGCTATTGTAAAAGGTAATGTTTCTCTAATTTCTTTCTCAGCCTATTTATCATCTGTATACAGTATGACTACTGATTTACTGATTTTTTTGAGTAATCTTGTATCCTGCAACTTTGCTGAAGGTGTTTATTAGCTGTAGGAGTTCCCTGGTAGAGTTTTTTTTTGGGGGGGTCACTTATATAACATATCATATCATCCACAAGTAGTGAAAGTTTAACTTCTTCCTTTCCAATTTGCATTCATTGATCTTCTTTTGTTGTCCAGCTAGAACATCAAGTGCAATATTGAAGAGATATAGAAAGTGAGCAGCCTTGTCTTGTTCCTGGTTTTAGAGGAATCATGTAGAGTTTCTCCATTTAGTTTGATGTTGGCTGTTGGTTTGCTGTATATTGCTTTTATTATATTTAGGTATGTTCCTGTAATCAGTGATATCTCCAAGACCTTTATCATGAAGGAGTGTTGGAATTTGTCAAAGGCTTTCTCAGTACCTAGTGAGATGATCTTGTGATTTTTCTTTTTCGGTTTGTTTATATGGTGGAATACATTGAAGGTTTTTTTATGTTGAACCATCCCTGCATCCTTGGGATGAAGGCTACCTGATCATGGTTGATGATTTTTCTGATGTGCTCTTGAATTCAATTTGCCAGTATTTTGTTGAGTGTCTTGACATCAATGTTCATTAAGGATATTGGTCTGTAATTCTCTTTCTTAGTTGTTTCTTTGTATAGCTTGGGAACCAAAGTAATTGTGGCTTTATAAATAGAGTTTGGCAATGTCTGTCCTACTTCTATTGTGTGGAACAATTTCAGGAGTACTGGTATTAGCTCTTCTTTGAATTTCTGGTAGAATTCTTCACTGAAACCTTTTGACCCTGGGCTTTTTTTGGTTGGGATACTTTTGATGACTGCTTCCATTTCATTAGAGGTTATAACTCTATTCAGTTGCTTATATGTTTTTGATTTAATTTTTGTGATTCCTACCCAGTAAATTGTCTGTTACCTTTTACTTTCGAATTCTGTGGTGTACAGGTTTTCAAAGTATGACCTTATGATTCTCTGGATTTCCTCACTGTTCATTGTTATGTCCCCTATTTCATTTCTGATTTTGTTAATTTGTATTCTCTTTCTCTGCCTTTTGGTTAGTTTGGATAAAGGTTTATCTATCTTGTTGATTTTCACAATGAAGCAACTCTTTGTTTCATTGATTATTTGCATTGTTTTCTTTGTTTCTACTTTATTGATTTCATCCCTCAATTTGATTAATTCCTGGTGTCTTCCCCTCAGGGTGAGTTTACTTCCTTTTGTTCTAGAACTTTCAGCTGTGCTGTTAATTCTCTAATGTGACCATTCTACAGTTTCCTTATGTGGACATTTTGTACTATGAACTTTCCTCTTATCGCTGCTTTCAAAGTGTTCCATATATTTGGGTATGTTGTATCTTCATTCTCATTGAATTCTAGGAAGTCTTTAATTTTTTTTATTTCTTCCTTGACCCAGAAATGGTCCAATTGCGCACTTTTCAGTTTCCATGAATTTGTAAGGTTTCTGCAATTTGTGTTGTGGAATTCTTTAAACCATGGTGATCCAATAGAATACAGGAGGTTTTTCCAGTTTTTCTTTTTTAATCTGTTGAGATTTGCTATGTTGCCAAGCAAGTGGTCAATTTTATAGAATTTTTCATGTGTCACTGAGAAGAGCATATTTTCATTTGTGTTTGGATGGAATGTTCTATAGATGTCTGTTAATCCCAATTGGGTCATAAATTCTGTTAGTTCCTTTGTTTCTTTGTTAAGTTTCTGTCTGGTAGTCTTATCTAGTGGTAAGAGTGGGGTATTGATGTCTCCCACTATAAGTGTTTGAGGTTTTATGTGTGAATTGAACTTTAGTAACGTTTCTTTTATTAATGTGTTTGCCTTCATATTTGGGGCATAGATGTTTAGAATTGAGATTTCTTCTTGATGAACCTTTCCTGTGATGAAAATGAAATGCCCTTCCTCATCTCTTTTAATTGATTTTAGTTTGAAGTCTAATTTGTTTAATACTAGGATAGCTACACCAGCTTGTTTCTTGGGTCCATTTGATTGGAAAATCTTTTCCCAACCATACACTCTGAGGTAATGTCTGTCTTTGACACTGAGATGTGTTTCTTTTATGCAGCAGAATGATGGATTCTGTCTTCATATCCATTCTGTTACCCTGTGTCTTTTTATAGACCATTGATATTGAAGGAGATTAATGACCATTGATTGTTGATTCTTGTTTGTTTTGGATTTGGTGGTAGCAGTGTTATTGTGTGTGGATTTCCCCCTCTTTTTTCTTTTGTTATTTGGAAAAGTGGGATTATCTGTTGCCTATGTTTTTGTGTGGGTAATTGTTTTCCTTAGGTTGGAATTTTCCTTCCAGTACCTCCTGTAGGGCTGTATTAGTGGATATGTATTGTTTAAATCTAGTTTTGTCATGGAATATCTCGTTTTCTCCATCTATAGTGATTGAAAGCTTTGCTGAGCACATTATTCTGGGCTAGCATCCATGTTCCCTTAGCATTTGTATAACATCTATTGAGACCCTTCTGGTTTTCAAAGTTTCCATTGAGAAGTCAGGTGTAATTTGGATAGGTTTGCCTTTATATGTTTCTTGGCTTTTTTCTTTTGCTGCTCTTAATATGTTTTCATTATTCTATAAGATTGGTGTTTTGATTATTATGTGGCTAGGGAACTTCTTCTCGTTGTCCAGTCTATTTGGTGTTCAGTAAGCTTCTTGTATTTTCACACGCATATCCTTCTTTGGATTAGGGAAGTTTTCTTCTATAACTTTGTTGAACATGATTTTTGTACCTTTGAGCTGTATTTCTTTACCTTCTTCTATGCCTATTATTCTTAGGTTTGGCTTTTTCACAGTATCCCATACTTCCTGAATAGTTTGTGTTAGTGATTTGTTGCACTTGATATTTACTTTGGTTGATGACTGTGTATCCTCTAGTGAGTTTTCAACACGTGAGACTCTCCTTTATTTCTTGTATTCTATTGGGTATGCTTACATCTGTATTTCCATGTATATTACCCAGCTTTTTTATTTCCAGCATCCCTTCATTCTGTATTTTCTTTATTGTTTCTATTTCATCTTTCAAGCCTTGAACTCTTTGAATTGTTTCCTTCGTTTGTTTGATTGTTTTTCTTGACTTTCTTTAGGTTCTTTAAGAGATTTGTTTATATCTTGAATATTTTTGGTTTGTATTTTCCTCCATTAAATATATTTTTGTTTGTTTTTTCTTCTATATCTTTAAGAGATTTTCTCCTTTCCTCTTTAAGGGTCTCTATCATCTTCATAAAATAGTTCTAAAGGTCCCTCTCTTCTGCTTCATCTGAGTTGGGCTTTTCAGGTCTTGCTTGTGTGAAGTGCCTAGAATCTGGTGGTCTCATATTGTCCCTGCTGTTGTTGAGTGTATTCTTATACCGTCACCTTCTCATCCCTTCTTTTAGTGGGTGCAGATGGTGTCTCTCTCTCCCCTAGTCTTCCGGTGGTATATGTGGGCCAAGACTTCAGTGTCTGCAACTCTGGATGCTCTGGCCTCTCATGGTATTCTACTTACTCAAGCAGAGGGCATAGGGGGGCCAAAACTCAAGTGGAGGGAGGAGGGTGGAGGGAGGTCAGAGTGATGTGTAGACAGACTCAGGTTAGTCCCACCTGTCAGAGCGGGTCCACTCTGTGCAAGGAACAGGTCTAGGAAGATCCAAGGAGTGGGGGGGGGATGGTGGGAGTTGGGTACTGCGAAGACTCACCTCAAGCAGAGGATGAAGGGCCTAATCTTAATGCAGGTTACTTTCTCCATTTTCACATCTGTGCATTTCATTCTGCTGTCCCTGAATCAGAACAAATACTTAATTAAAACCATGTATTAATAAACAATAACATACACAGATTTACTTTTAATAAAAATGGTGTATCATGACAGGCAGCATGATTCTTTCCTGTGATAAAAACTGCATATGTAAATATTATAAAGCAGAAATTATGTACAGTAGTTTGCTATAACATTGGTGTTACTCCTAAGAATTCATTATGTAGGGATATCACAATTATAGAAAGCTTGTCATAGCTTTTAAAACCCGGAGATCAATGTCTATTGATGGGAAGAGCAATAACAACAGAAAGAGCAAAAATAAATGAAAGCTCATTAATATTACAGAAAATACAATATATAAATATGTGATTAGGTTTTGGGGACATGGTTGAGGGTATAAATTACTGACAGCTCAAATATGAGGATGGGACTTTGCATCCACAAACTCCATGGACATGCTTGGCATGCATGGCAGCCTCAGGTAATCCCAGTACTTAGAGGCAGAAGAGACTGGCTAGCTAAACCAGCCAGAAATGGTGAGCTCTGGGTTCAGTGAGAGACTGCCTTAACAAATAAAGTGGAGAGTGATCAAGGAAGGCATCCAAAGCCAACGTAAAGCTTTCCTATGCAAGTGACAGACACACATGTATAACTGTAGTTGTGTTTTGTTTTTGTTTTTAATTATTTTCTCTTTGGCAGGGCCTTAGCACTTTTGCATGACTGCTACTCAGCTCCTAAATAAATGCACATGGAGGCTTATTCTTACTTTTGAATGTCTGGCCTCAGCTTTCCTTGTTTATAGCTAGCTTTTCTTAACTTAAATTATCCTGTCTACCTTGTGCCTCTGGGTTTTCAACTTTCTCTATTTCTGTATATCTTTTCTTTCTTTCTTATTCATCATCTGGCTGTGTAGCTTGGGAGATGGCCCCTTATTTTCCTGCTCCTTGATCTTCTTCCCAGGCTCCTCATCCTATTTATTCTCTCTACCTGCCAGCCCTGCCTGTCCTTTTCCTGCCTCGCTATTAGACATTCAGCTCTTTATTAGACCAATAAGGTACTTAGACAAACAAAGCAACACAGCTTTACAGAGTTAAACAAATGCAACATAAAAGAATACAATACATTTTTTGCTTCATAAAAACAAATGTTCCACAGCATAAACAAATGCAACACATCTTAAAATAATATTCTACAACATATAACACACATACATAAACACACACTAACACTGTATAATTATATGTGCACAATTATTTTTCCAGTGTATTGTAAAGTATTGGCTGACTGGAATCAAATATCAGATGTAATTTTATTGACCAGGAACCTGCACAATTGCATAAGTTACATATGGATATGTTTGCTCTAATTTATTTCCGCATCTTTATTCTTTGTTTCATGAATAGAGTTATACCCAAGAATATGCAAAATGGCAGGAAGATTCAAATTAGGAGTAGCAGGTGGTCATTTAGAATCACTTGGCCTAGTGTTGTCTATTACTCTAACATTTTGTTGTTACCATTTGCTTAACCTTGATGATAATTTTTTTGTCTTTTATTTTTGTTCTTTTCAAGAGACTGTTTCTCTGTGTAACCCTGACTGTCCTGGAACTTGCTCTAGGGAATCTAGAGACCAGGCTGTCCTTGAACTCAGAAATTCACCTGGTTCTGCCTCCTGAGTGCTGGGGTTAAAGGTATGGGCCTCCACCACCTGGCTGAGTAAATGTTAGTATGAAAATGTGTGCACTGGAGAGATGACTCAGTAGTTAAATATGTGCATTGTTTCTGTAGAAAGCCTGAGTTTACTTCACAGAATTCATGTTGGGCTGCTCCTAGTTTCATGAACTCTATCTATTTTTGCCACTGTTTTATTTCTGTGAAGAGACACCATGGTCAAGGCAACTCCTATAAGAGACAACATTTAATTAGGGCTTGTTTATAGTTTCAGGGGTTTAGTCCTGAGACCTACTGCTCAGTGGTCTGTTATATATTCAAACTATAATGATGAATAAGGGGAAATTAATAACAAAATTTTATGTTTCTGAGCTTTATTGTGTTTTAATGTAAATTTTTTTTAAAACATATTTACATTTACAACTAGAGATATAGATCAGTAAAGAGGATGTGCCTTGCCTAGCATAAACAATGCACACTGTAAAACATACTTTACATTTTGCTTTATTTTATGTATACGGAAAGACTACATCACATGTATCCAGAGCTGACCTGGAGCATACTATGGAGCTCAGGATGATAAACTCCAGGAATGCACTACCATACCCAGTTTCTGTGGTGTTGAGGATTAAACCTTAGTCTTTATGTAAAATAGAAAAGCATTCGACAAACTGAAACACACTCAACTCCACTGTGATATCTTGCTATATAACCATGCTGTGAAATGAATATTGTAATTAATGAAATAAACATATCCATCAATTCACAGGGTTCCTTTATTCTGTTTATCTGTTGATAACAGTTTAACTCTCTGTGTTCACACAGTCTGAGTATTTAAAAATCTTATTTATTATAGTTACTATGATACCTCTTCCTTCTATACAATTGTCACTTTCTGCCCCTGGGTCAGCACCTTCCAATCTCTTCCACCTCCAAGATCTTGGTCTCAGTCACTTTCTTCTCTTCCCTGAGTACAGCTCTGTCAGGTTGTATAGGAAAGTAAACTATGCAGTACTTGTGTAACTCGCCATGTCCATCTTATTTCTTTTAGGGTATCTGCCTGTTTCGTCCATGGCATTTCAAATAATAGTGTTTCTTATCAGAGGAATGATGCTCCGTGTGTGTGTGTGTGTGTGTGTGTGTGTGTGTGTGTGTGTGTGTGTGTACCACAGTCTTATCTTGGTTATTCATAGAAAAGAGTGTTACAATGAACAAGAAACTGAGATTACATTTTGACATTCCATTCCCATTAACTATACACCCAGAAAAGGAATTTTTCTCTCACATAGTAGTTCAATTTTTAATTTTTGAAGAACACAGACACTGTTGTCCTTCATGGATGTATTAATTTAATTTGCAATCGGTAGTATGTGATACTTCACATTTTTACCAATAAATGTTAGTATTTGCTCTTTCTGTGGTGTGGATGCGTGTGGGTGTGTGTGAGATGCATATGTATGTATGTGTTTTTGAAAATGTATGTGCATGCATGTGTAGGAGGCTAACATCAGATGTCTTCCTCCATTACTCTCGACCTTGATTCTGAGATCAGAGTTCTCACTGAACTTCTATCTTGCCACTCTGGCTGTACTGGCTTCCCAGCAAACCTCTGGGATCCTCCTTTTCTCTGCTTCCTCAGATCTAGGGTTACAGATAAATGCTGCTTTATGTGTGGGCTCTGCAGATCTGAATTCAGGTTCTCATGCTTTGAAGGCAAGCACTTTGCTCATGGAGTCATCTCCCAAGATCCCCCACTTGTCCTTTTGAAAGTATACATTCTTATTCATATGAGGTTTCTTGTTTTGGTTTTCATTCTCTGATGATTCTTAATACTGAATATTTTCTCATATAACTGTTAGCCATTTGTATGCCTTTGTAATGAATTGTCTATTAACACCTTTGCATATTTTAGTTACTTCTTTCTGGCTATCAAATTGATTCCCTCACATATTCATATATACAACTATATGTATTCAACCTACATCACATGCCTAGTTTGAAAATAATTTATTTCATTTTACATGCCTCCTATTCAGTGAAACTTTTGATTTTGCTGTGAGGAAGGCATTCAGTTTAATGCAATTATTTTAGTATGTTTTCTAAATGCCAGTGTGTATTTTAAGAGTAATTTAAGGGGCTAGAGAGATGGCACAACAGTGAAGAGGACTCAGTTTTGGTCACAGCATCTACATTAGGTGGCTCAACTGCCTGTAACTCCAGCACAGGACATCTGATGCGTTCTTCTGGCTTCTGTGTCCATTGCACGTATACGTGTATACACACTGACACATACACACAATGAAATACAGAACAACTCTTTTAAAGGAAAACAGATGTTGGTCTTCAGCATGGTGCTACTGTTGAACAGTATAGCCTTCAGAAAGTGTGGCCTGCTAGGATGTCTGCAGATCACTGGACCATGCCTTTAGCCATGGATTTTGTGAATTTGGTCTTCTTTCTGCATGCTGACATGAAGCTTAGTGCTTACTCTCCCACGTCCCCCTTTCCATAATACGCTGTCTTGCCTCAGAACCCAAACCCACAGGGCTAACCAACTATGGAAACTACCGTGAGCCAGCATAGCCTTTTTCTCTTTAGAAGCTGAGAATCTCTCGTATTTGTTCTAGTGACAGAAAGCTGAGTAGCCAAATCCTGACAGGTACCCTCCACACTGCTCAGTTACTTCCTGACTGAAATCAGTTGGATTCTCAATAACCTCAGCAGATTGCAAAGACAAATGGAAGTGCACAGTTCCTTTGTTTGTTAAAAGACAGTAGCTCAGGATTTCTCAGTTTGCTGCAGTTGAAAAAGATTATGGGTTTTGACATTAGACAGATAGAAATTCCAGTTGTTTTCATAAATAACATGCTGACAATCTTCGCAATTTTTAACGTGCTATTGGGGGGCAGGCATTTATTGGCAAAGGCCCTTGCCTTTATTCCTGACAACCTGACTACTATCCCCAAGACTCACATAACGGAAGGAGAGAGCTGACTGAAAGTTGTCCTCTGACACCCATTTGTTCACCAAGACATTCACATGCTTGCCTGTACACCCACATATATATACACATAGGCACACTAAATAAGTCAAAGTTTAATAAAATTTAAAATAAAGGATAGTGCATATGTTTATAAAGCACAAAATTTAAGAAAGATTGATTTGAAATTAACCAGGAATGTCAAATTTTCATTACTGCAGCATGTTAGCTTAAAACCTGTCTGCTCTAAAACAAACAGAACCAAACCTACAGGTCCATGGAAAGTATAATGAGGAACATATGAAGTGGTGACAGCATTTCTTGCAGATGTGACATTGTGCACCTCTTTGTGTTTTGGGCCTTGCTTGTCAGCTATGAAAATGCCAGCCATTATTTCTTGACTTACAGTGATCTCTAAATAATACAAAGAATCAGAATCTCGATTTCACTTGTTTAAAACATTATGTTATATATTTTAGAGAAAGCCTAGAAGAACTAAAGACTATTACCATATTTAATGAATATTCAGAAAAAATCCATGTGGAGAATTATTAAGCAGAGCTTCAAGCATATTTTTTACAAATGTGATATATTATCTAGCAGCATGTCAAGCCACATAAGCTAATTCATATAGGACAGATGACAACAACAACAAAAGAAACTAGCTTGTTTTCTTCCCAAATTTAGATGATGAGGTTAATTTATTATTTATTGGATATATTTATTAGCATAAGAATCACTGGTTTCCATAGAACTGGACATCTGATAGTTTAAAAGATGTGGTCAAAAGAAAACAATTAACTATTTACAGCACTTGAGTTATTTTAGTCTAAGAATAATGACTATAAAATAAACACAGACGAACTAATTTCTAATTAAATGTTTTCAAATTAACAACTATTGCCTTCCTGATTTTGAAAAAGTAAAATAAATGCATTATATAACTTAGAGTTTTCTCAAATTAATTTATCACTGAACTTAAGCCTTAATAAAAATATTTATTTGGCTTCAGTCATGAAGTTCGCAGATAGTCACAAACAATTCTGTTGCATCAATGCCAGCAAACTTTTTAAGTATTTTGAAACTTAATATTTATGAATGACAAAAGAGTATTTTTCTAATTTTGCAATTAAATGTCTATTTTTCTATTCATAAACAGAAAATGATTAGTGAATCAATATTTATGCCATTGTCTGTTTACCAGTTAAGTTCTTCCATAGGAACGTATAAATGGCCTTGCTTGTCAAAGAATCAGTACATGGTATTCTTTCTTTCAGTACTTTTGAAATAATCTTTCCTCTGCCTAATTTTCCCATGTTGTTCAGCCTGAAGAATGTTTTCTTATCTTGTGTTCTATACACATTGTCCTTTGCTTTCTTCTTCCTCCTCATCCTTCCTTGATTTAGTGCTAAGTAGTGACCTGACATGAACCACTATATTGAGTAGCAAATGGGGCTGAGGCAGAGCCCAGGGAAGGAAGACAATACTGTCTCTGTCTTTCTCTCTCTCTTTCTGTCTCTGTCTCTCTCTCTCTCTCTCTCTGTCTGTCTCTTTCTCGTGTGTGTGTGTGTGTGTGTGTGTCTGTGTCTGTGTGCATGTGTGTCTATGTGTCTGTGTGTCTGTGGCTACTAAAAGTTTACCTCAAGCATTGTTCCTCAGTAGTCACCAACATTCTTTTGACTCAGAGTCTCACACTTTCCTAGAACTTACCAAGTATCCCATTGGCTGATTGGTGAGGCTGGGTGATTCTCCTATCTCTACCTCCCCCGTGCTAGAAGTCTAAGCTCATGTTACCGCATCCTGCTTTTTAACATGAATAGCTGTGTATCAAACTCAGGTCCATGTAATTACAGATGTCACTTTATTGGTAGGGACATTGTCTCAAGCTAAAAGGCAGCTGTCTACTTGAGGTTGAAGCTCAGCACCTTCAGAATATGAGGATGACCTACTCACTGCTCTGCTGAGATGGCACCTAGGAGCATGTTCTCTTCATCTAAGCATCCTATTAAAATATCATTCAGAAGTGGAGGGACATTTTTTGCTCTGTAGTCTAGGAACTTTCTGGAAGGCTGCACTTCAGTTTTTGTCACATAGGCAGAAGATAGGTTCTACCAATTGCTCCACGTCATCATCAGTGTTACTGAGGCAGGGTTAGAAAGGAGAACTTCGAAGGAAAACATCCAAGAAAGATGGCTTACTCCTGCAAATGAGGAAATCGAGGCCAGAGTCGAGATAACTATTCCTGGGAAAGACAGGGAAGATAGAAATAATACAAAAAAGGAAGCATTATGGATTTCAGCAAGGGGCTAAAGACTAGAAATGAGACATGAATTGGAGTGAACAAAAGCACACTGATGCCCTCTTTTCCCACTATTTCTTTAAAAGCACATACATCACCGGATGGATATCTGAGGCACAGGCTGACCGAAGAGGGTGACAATCAGACTAAGCTAAGCAGACAAGCAGCAGTGCTACAGGGAACAGTTCTAGAAACGGGTTTTATGATTTAGCATAGATATGTCTTTTCTCTTAAAAGAAACAATCTTGGCTTATATTTTATTCATAGAAGCCATTCTTTACTCTGCTGCCTTGAGTGATTTGGGCTGTGCGTGGATTGGATGAGAGTGTCGTAGCTTTAAATTCACCTGTGCCCTTGAAGCAGCAGCATGGAGTGCAGCCAGTATTTCCACACTTAGCCTACTAGCCTGCCTTTCTGTTCTGAGTCTCCTCATAAAATCGTGTTCTGGCGCTACTCTTGAGTTAAAACTGTTTAAATGTATACATACATCACCAACTGAATTATGGAGTTAGTTCAAGAACAACAAAAGCAAAAGGCATCTCTGCATGAAGATCATTTGAAGAGTAAAATTCCCAGTTTACCCTGATAAGGAAGCAGAGTGAAGGGATTTTTCTTCATGACAATAAGCATGAATATACTAAACAAAAAGTCACATCACATGTTTTCTTTCAGATGCAATAATAATAAGTGTAGCTTTCCTGATTTTTCTCCTCTGTTAATGGTTAATGTCTGCCCTATTTACTATTCTTTTGTAGAGCGCATTTCAATACAAAAGGGTAGACTGACAGGGAGGATGTTAACTCTTTTACAAAGTTATCTTCACACTGGAGTCAGTTTTTACCTGGATAGCTGTAACTTAGTGACACTCAGACAATCATCAGAGAATCGTCTCTTTTCAGTGGCTGGCAATTAACACAGAGAACTTTAGCTGGTCAAAGTACAAAGAACAAATGACTATGACTTCTCCGCACTAAATGGGGCAACTATATCACACCTCTTGCCTCCAAGACTCAGGGAACATACATTAACACACAGACACACTCACACAAATGTATTGATGTATTCAATAACTCAGCCACTCTCCAGAGAATTCAGCACACAGGAAATGCCCAATGCACATGAACTTCATCCTTGTGTGCTGATGACTTGTCACCTTGCCTTCTATTGAGCACAGGCCAAGGAGACTGATTTGGGCAAAGACAGACTCCTTTGAAACTTTGACAATGGTCCCTACAGACAAAGGACACCATTGCTACGTTGCAGTTTCCATGGAAGTAAATGTGTTCATTAAACTTGCCTCGCATAATTTTTTATTTAGTAAATTATGTCTAACTTAAAATAATTACCATTGGGACTGCAGTGACAGGTTTATGGCTAAAATGTTTCTCATGCACTCTTAACAATCTGAGTTTAATACTTACAAAACACACATAAGAACAGGACAAAGCCATGCCTGTGTCTACAACCATACTGCTTGCTGGGCAATGGGAGGAAGAAACAAGGCTTCTGGGAGCCCATAAGGCAGAACCAGCTCACTACATGACAGACTTTGTCTCAAACAAGGTGGGTGGACAGTACAAATGCCTATAGTTATCCCCTAACCTCTGCACACAGACTATGGTATGTGTGTATACACACACACACACACACACACACACACACACACACACACACACACACTAAAAGAGTGATAGATAAGCCCCATGCTGATCTACCTGTCTCCACCTCACAGCACTGGAATCACAAGTGTTTACTGACACTCCTAGTTGTTCTATGTGGGTTCTGGTGAGTTCACTCATCATGCATACATGGAAAATACTTTACTGTACAAGCTGTGTCTCCAACCCTTATTATATATTTGGCCTGTGTTAAAAGAGATCCATCTAATTCAATCTGACATCTACAGAACACTCTACTCACAGCTTTGCCAGTAAACATTCTTCCTTGTTCCTTCTGATACAAATTTGGTCATTCTGCTTACTTTTATAAATGTGGGAGAATATCACCCACCATGCTTTTACATGCGTTGTGTTCATATGGAATGATTAGATGTGGGTTATAAACCTCCTTGTGTTTGCTATTCCTGGTTATAATACACGTTGTAGTGGTTTTATAAATGTATACTTCCAATGACTGTAGATGAGAGTCTTGTGTTCTCTGCTCCTTTTTCTTTAATTTCCCCTACACACACACCTGCTCTTGTCTTTTTTGTGAGTGTTTGCTCAACATTTTTCTAAGACCTTCACAGTTAAATCTTTGTTACCTGGTGTCATTTTTACACATTATACCAGAATCTTCTTTTCATGTGCCAATTTGTAAACTTTTAGTAACAATGAGTGAACCAGGTATGAGAAATGGCCATTCAACTCTAATATCTAACAGCGGGATCAAAATTGCATGACTGAAACCATTCATATACTTCATCTATTGTGTTCTAGAGAATGGTTCTGGGTCAATAACAAGAGTAACGTGTGTGTGCCATTACTTATGAGAACATATGAGATTCTCTATGAACTTCAAAGAGCACAGGTATACTCTTGTTTGGTTTGAAGGTTCATGTTGACTGTCAACTTGACAGGCACTGAAACAACTTTTGGAGAGAAATAGGTAATCCTGTCTGGAAGAGACTATCTAGAGTAGGTTAATGGAGGTAGCAAAACCTAACCTAAATGTGTGTGGGTTAAGTCCACCTGCTGAGCTCCCAGGCTGCCTTAAAGGACAGAGGTATTCATCGGCTTCCTGACTCCAGATGCCACATGACTATTTGCATACCATACCTGCTACCATGACTCCCCTGCCATGGTGGACTGCAACTTCAGACTTTAAAGCAAAATCAACCTGCTATCTGTTAGGTGGCTTCTTGCCAGGTGTTGTTATTGTGGTGTATAGAAAGCTAACTGTTACACTGGGGTTACATGCACAGTACTTGACAGCACTGAAAAACCAGCAAGTAGGTCAAATAGCCAAAAAGACAGCAGCCCCCAGCTTTAATTCTTCTTGAGCTCAAGTAATTGTACAGGAAAAGAGAAGCACTGACAAGCGTCTAAAAACCTCATCTAAAATTTGTGCCCTTTTTTTCCAAATTGTGAGGCAGATACAAGGGGAAAATCTTGACCAAGTTACACAGCAGCATCTGACCTTGAACTTTTGCATTTTCAATTTTAAAGCCACACTTTATGTAAAGCAATACAAATTACATACCAAATAATGATATAATAGACTGCTTTATCATGCTTTTAGGCAGAAGTAAAGGGGGGAAAATTCAGATTGCAAAATCTCTTTTCCCAGAACAATTTTTTTCTTTAAGTCACTCCTGCTAGATGGTTTCTTGGTGATTTGGCATCCTATGGCCCTTCAGGGTGTTTTTGTAAATGCATCTTGCCTGCTTTCTCTGTTAGGCATTCAGGATTTCCATGACTAACACATTTACATTAACATCTCTTTGAATTCTTATCTGTTGTTTTAGGAACTTACTCCTAGATGATACCCTATCTGGTACAAAGAACTAGCAAACAGTGGCTTGATTTTCTGTCTGTCATCAACAATGCAACCTGTTAGTCCCTTTTCCCATTGCTTTGCCCAAGTAACTTACAAAAAGAAACTTGAGGGAATGCTCTCCTGGCTTACCTTTTGAGACTATTTTCTCTGTTGTGACAGAGAAGGAGCAACACTAGGAGGCAGAGACTGGCTGGCTGCTCCCATTGCATTAGCAATCACTAAGCAGAGAGTGCATAGGAAGAGGTGTCTGGGTAAAAAGCCTCCAAGTCTGCCTCCCACGACACAGGTTTTCCAGAGGACTCCACGCCCTAAAGTTTCCACAGCTCTCCAAAGCAGCACCACAAGCTGGAATAAACAAGTGTTCGAATATATGAGCCTGTGGGAAGCATTCATCATTCAAACCAGAAGGCTACCCAGGACAGCTTGATGGGTATTTTTTTTTCAGGCTTTTTAGAACATTGCCATTTGTTAGACTAACCCCCTTAAACAAGGGTAAAACCACTGTAGAGGTTTTTTAATTTATTCATTGAGAATTTCATACATATTCATATCTTCCCATTTCCTCCTCCTAACAAATTACTCTCTTAATTTCATGTCCTTTTATTAAAAATAACACATTATGTACACTTAGCACTGATCATTTGCTCACAGGTATGGAGCTACTTTCTAGAAGTCAAGTGACTTATCAGTGGCCCTACCAAAAGAAGAATCATTTTCCTTTCCTGGGCAGCCATAAACTGCTAAGAGCTCCTTAACTAGAGGCATGGCCTCCTGAGCCCCTCCCACACCCGGCTGGGATTTTGGGATGCTTTAGGCTACCTTGGAAAACTTTACCAGCTTCCCTTACATAAAGGAACAGAATACTGATTGAAAAAAAAAACAAGCAAAACAAAAGACAAAACACATAAAGGTATCTGTTTTAATGTATATTAAGTAGTGTTAACTTATAATGAAACATTTAGGAAAATATATGTGACATTCAAATGAACACCAAATGACTTCACTTTATGGTAGTCAATATTAAATTAACTCAATATTACATGAAAATGTTAAACAGTCCTGAAATAAGCAATAAAAGAAAATTATGCTATAATCTTACCATCATATAGTGGTTAGAAATTCATTCTTAAAGGAAAAGATTTAGGCAAATATTGTAAAAGCTGTTTAAACTCAATTATTTTTAAAAGAATTAGAGGGAAATACAGTCACTCCAGGAGTTTCATTGTGTGTTCTAAATTAATGAGCAAGGGCAATGCACTAAAGTGTAGGCAGGCATAAACAAATTGCTTTCCTTCTAATACACAATGCTTATTAAAGTTTACCTAAGCAGAACACCAAATGTTCAACATATCATGTCTGTGAATGGTAACTTTTGACTTATATTTAAAATTTTATTATTAAAATAACTATAAGGAACTAATAGTCAATTAACATCCAGACGTGTAATGTACATGTATGATTATTAGCTTGAGTCAATAAAATAGATATTTAAATTATTTAAAATGCAGGCTTAAACATTTCCTTTGTTTTCTAAACCCACTCCCATTATTTCTATGCTTTCATTCAAGAAAAAGTTACATTTAACTATTAAAATAACTGAAATCACACAGGTGATCAGTTAAGTTGCCCAAAGAATTACACCATTATGACTGTACAGAAAAATTTTGTTTTTGTCTTTCTTTCTAATCATGTTCAAGAGATGTTTATGAGTTACTTTACTAGTGGGTAATCTTTATTTATATTGATTCTCTGATCAATATAATTGTATCCAGACTTTTACTTCTTTAGCAAACAATTTACTAATATGCACATTCTATTCATTGGATACATACAAAGACAAACAAAGGCATTGTGTCTGATGGACTATGTTTGGAAATACCAGGAAATTGTTATATAAAACCATATCTTGTGTATGTTGGATTAGGGGACACTACTTGTTGCTAGAAAGGTCATGTAGATAGAGTCTTACAACACTAGCACTTATTAGTTACATAAGTTGTAGTATGTCAGAAAGGATAACTCATATAAACACACATATCAGCAGACAATAGCTACAGTGTATTCAGAAGACCATAATCTTCCATGAAAGCTATGTGGTGAGCATAGAGACTATGATGGTTTGCATACTGGATCCCTGGTTTAGGATGGATTGAGAGGCATGGTTTTATTAAAGGAGGTATGTCACTGGGGCTGAGCCTTAAGGTTTAAAAAAGAGCTCGCTTTGCTAATCTCACAGTGTGAAAGAGAAAAGCCTAAGGAATACTCTGGCCCAAAAAACAACAACAAATCCAAGTTTATGAAGATGTAATTTAAGGAGATGGGTTTGCTCCACTCCATTCCAAGATGGAAGCCAAATTTTAGAGTCTTGAAAGATAGAGAAATATTCCTGGTTGTAGAAAGTTTCTAATCAGTTAAGAAAGGCACTGGGGACAGGCATGTGGCAGGGGAGGGTCCCTGCATGAATGTCTTAAGCGGCCTTTTCTTGAAGCTGTGAAAAAGAAGACCAGATTACATTGGATGCCCCAGGATGTTGAAGATACCAGAGCTACAGGATAACTGCTTAGGAGAGCTGTGTAAGGGAGTAGAACCATCCCGAGAAAGAGAAGTGTGTTATCATAAACTGGAAGGATGGAGCCATCCAAGTGCTTTGACACCAGCCATGAAGCTGTAAGATTTGGAATTTGCCTTGTTGGCGTTTAATGTTGCTTTGGTCTCATTATACTCCCATTCCTCCCTTTTGGAACAGTAATACATATTCTGCGTTATTGTCGGAAGTATGAAATTTGCTTTTTTATTTTACTGTTGATTGTACTTAAGAGATTGCCTTGAATATCAGGAGAGACCTTGGACTTTTAAACAATGTTGAGACTGTAAAAAAAACTATTGGTGGCTTTTAAGTTGGAATAAATGCATTTTACATTCTGATATGACTACAAGCCTATGGGGTTAAGGAAGAGAAGATGGTGGTTTTGATGAGAAGAGCTCCCACTGGCTATTTGTCTAAATACTTGTTCTCCAGTTTTTAGAACTGTTTGGGAAGGATTATGGGGTGTGGCATTATTGGAGGAGGGGTGTCGATGGCTTTTGGCTTGAGATTCTAAAAGCCAGTGTCATTTTCAATTAGCTCTCTCTAAGCAAGATAAAGGAGAACGTGTTTATTTTGGTTCAGAATTCACAGTGTGGTTTTCCTGATGGGTAAGCCAAGGCAGCAGGAGCTTACAGTAGCTGGTCACATTATATCCATGATTATGGAGAAGAGAAAAATAAATGTTATACTAGGCTAGCTTTTTCCTTTTACGCATTCCATCAACCTAAGCAATGGGATGGTGCTCTTAGGGTTTCTATCTCTATGAAGAGACACTGTGACCACAGCAACTCTTATGAAGGAAAACTAAAAAATGAGCTTACAGTTGAGAGGTTCCGTTCATTATCATTAGAGTGAGGAGCATAGCAAGGTACAGGCAGATATGTTGTAGCTAAATCTTAGTCAGAAGGCAACAGGAAGTGAACTGTGACATTGAACAGGGCTTTACGTATATGAAACCTCAAAGCCTACCTCCACAGTGTCACACTTCCTTCAACAAGACCATACTTAGTCCAACAAAGCCACACCTCCTAATAGTTGCACTCCCTATAGGCTTATTGAGGCCAACTATAATCAAACTACCACAGGTGATGTCCACTTTTAGGTCTTCCCACCACGGTTAATCTAAGAATATAATCCTCCTGGGGCATGCTTGGACACTAATTTTTCACAAGTGTTCTTGGAAGCTTGCCTGCCAAATGATTTCAAATCTGGTCAGGTTGACAATAACTCCCATCAGAAATTAGGATGAATAAATGAAGATAAGAGCCCACTTTCTGATAATTGTCTAGGTTTTATAAAGGGAACCATCAGTGACTTTGCTCATTCCTGGATATAGGTCCCACATATGTTAAACTGCAATAACAAAGGAAATTGTGTGAGAATTTTTTTAGGAGTGGGGATTTCTTTGTTTCTTCTTTCTGGGCTTCCAAATAAAGCAAAAGGTTAGACATGGAAGTTTCTTAAACTAAAGGTCTGAAAATGGCTGCCAGCCCAAATCCCACTGTTTGACTCCATAAGTAACATTTTCCTGGAACCCAGAGACACTTTTGTCCCATGAATTGTCTGTGACTGTCTCTATGCAACAAAGACAGAATATCCTGAGAGTCCAGATGGTATGCAAAGCCTAAAATACTCACAGTTAGGCTCTATACAGAGAAAACAAAACCAACCTCTGACTTTAGACATCACACTCACAACATGGAAGCTCCTCCACATGCCTTTCCCCTTTTGAGGTCTGCTTTCTATTCTTCCTTACTTAAGATGTACCTGGAATCAGTTATCTTTTGTGCTAAAGCATGTTTCAGGTATTCAGTGAAAGTCTGTCTTTGGTACCTCATTCACAACTGCTTGTCCAAAAATGTCAATTCTATTCTTATAGTCATGGAACATCCTTGGATAATGATCAATCTTTTTAGAGCACTGTATTGGTGCTTCCATTGTGGTCTATCTCCAATGTTTTTTAGGTTAATGAGTTAACTGTCAGTCTAGTGATGTTCCTTTAAAAGCTATCTTTCCTCTTTATTCGCATCTCTCCTGTGAAGACATATTGCTCTTAAACTTTTGACCTTTATTTTTCTTCTTAGGCAAATTTAATTTAATGTGTTTAGTTTCACTGGCTTATTATTAATCTTGGGTAGGATATATGGACTTCTTGATTCTAAGATCATTGCCACCTTTGAGATATAGAAAATTTTCAGACATTTTTTGATTGCATCAAACATTGTTTTGATGAGAAGCAACTTAAGGGAGAAAGAGTTTATTGTAATTCACAATTCCAGGTTTCAATCCATCCATGTGGGGAAGTCACTGCAGCAGGATTTGAGACATCTGCTCACATCACACTGGTCAGAAGCAAAGCAAGAATGCATGCATGTTTCTTGTTCAGCTAGCCTGCTGTACTTTGTACAGTCTGGGGCCCAAAACCAGGCAGAGGCACCACATTCCATAAGACTGGATTATCCCATTTCAATTAAGGCAATCAAAACAGTGTCTTACAATTGTACCCACAGAGTAATCTGATATTGGCACTCCCTCATTGACACTCTCTTTCTAGATGACCATGTCAAGTTGATGAATAAAACTATCAGAGCCACCATATAATTTTTTTTGTACCTGACACTTCTGATCACATTTCCTAAACCTATTTTAGTGACACCATCATTACTAAACTTTCTTGTTCTTATTTGTATTCGTACATGAGTCATTTTGAACTGAAAGTTATATATTTCCTCTAAGTATGTAGCTGTAGATACCAACAATACCTTACCTAACTTGAGTTTATTAT
The DNA here is from genome assembly GCF_017639785.1 of Mesocricetus auratus. Taxonomy (NCBI): domain Eukaryota; kingdom Metazoa; phylum Chordata; class Mammalia; order Rodentia; family Cricetidae; genus Mesocricetus; species Mesocricetus auratus. The sequence goes on from NW_024429266.1 coordinate 64,854,889, forward strand.
TAAGTACACATAATCTTAAATATTATATTTTTTGTTTTTTCCAAAAACATTGGGCATTTCCTTTTTTCCTTCCATACCACTCCTCTTTAATTCTTCCTTTTTCCTGCTTCCTTTCATTGTGTATGTCTGTATACATATGTTGGTTCATGTGTGTGTGGGTACCCATGTATTTACAAATGCACATTCACATAAATACCACAGGTGGCTTTTCTCCATCTCATTCTGTACTAAGACAGGTATTTTCACTGGCCTGGAAATCACCAAGTAGTCTGACCAATGACCCCAAGGAATCCACCTACCTCTACCTTCCTAGAGCAGGGATTGCAAATACAAGTCACCATTGCAGGTGCTTTGCATGAATTCCAGGGTTGAGATTCATGTCCTCATGCTTGCAAGGAAATCACTTTACCCACTGATTGTCTCCCCAGCTCTATTTCTCTGTGTATTATGTGCTGTCTATGTCCTTGTTCTATAGCTGGTACCTACTTGTCTCTACTTGTACCTTCTATCATATACCTTCTATTGGGGTTATATTCCCATTTTTGCCTTTCATTTGTTTTTGAATGTTCTCATGAAATCCATCATATATTGTCCCTAGTAATCTTTGATTTGATGAATACTTCTCTGAAAAAAGGTGTTTTTAAAATTAATTGGCAACTATTTTTTTAAACTAGAATGTTCTATGCTACATCAAACTCAGCACTTGATCCAGGCAATTCAATGGCATGACTAATTCTGCCCACACCCTTGACTCATAGCCAGGGGGTAACTCTTCAGGACTTCAGCTTACCAAGAATATAGTCCTATTATACTTAAGTGAATTCTGACTTTGATCCCTCCTCCCATTCTCAGAACACCCATAACTAGAAAATCAAATACCTTCAGGGCAAAGCTCAAATCCCCAGCTTCATTATTCCTTTCTTTTATCTTGGTAATTTTCTTCCTGGTTGTCTTCAGGAAGCTTTTTAATTGTTATCAACAGAGGTAATTCAGTGTAATTCTTACCTCAGAGAGAATAAGAGAGTTTATTCTGGAGCCAAATGGACAATGGCCTGAGAACACAGGTTTAGGTTACCACCATGTTTCAGTGTGGCAACAGTTTAGAAAAAAACATCTGTAGTAAGAGAACAATGAAAGTCATAAGGAAAGGTACTTTTCAAATATATTGGTAGTTACAATAGATTGGGGGTTACAGCAAGGTCAGGAAAACTCTGATATATGCCTTAGAGACCATCTGTTCCCATTCTTAGCTTTTTGGATGACTGGAATCCAGGGTTCTGTTCATAATTCCAAAAGATTGACATAATGGTTACCAAAATGCTAGGTCTAGTATACAAGAGAGCTATAAATGGCTATTAAGGACTAAAGATACTTCAAGGTGATTAGGCTCTGTACTTACAATGTTCTGATCTCCCCTATCAGTGACTACATAACCACTAGTCAGCCATATAGGAAAGAGTTTCAGTGGTAGGAATGGCTCCTTTTAGGAATTTTCACTCATAATCTTAGTAATCTGGTCTTCCTCAAACTAGGAAAAGAAGTCTTTTGAAAATGTAAAGGTGAGGCATGTTGTTAAATTAAGGCTAAATAAACAAGAACTCTCTGCTAAGGATGCTTGTTTTGCTATCCCAGTAGGTAGTGGGCTGTGGTGGGGTCTCATCCTTCAACCCTGCTATGAAGTTAAGAGTAAGTGCAGACACATTCTCTGACTGTTTTCATCCAGCCTGGAAAAGATCACACTGAATTAAGCAGTTAAAGCTGGTTTTACACCAAAAGGCTAGGCTGCAGCAGCAAACCAGACTGTCTAGAAGTGTGCTAGTGTTGCAGTATTTCCCGACTTGCTCGGCTTTATTGTGTGGGATTCTCTAATGTTCATTCTATGCTTAGATGTGAAAACAAGTTATTGCACAGCCACCATTTGCAGAGACCAAGTACATACTGCTGGAGAACTGCCAAATACTAACTAGCACATGTCGTACTGTAAATTTATTTCTACCTCTGACAGCCATCATTAAGTGCTTGTCCTGTCTGCAATTCATCTCAGACTTCACCGTTGTTCTGGGATGTTGGCTTTAAAGACAAATTGATAATTTTAGATTGTGAAGGCAAGGCTTTGTTTGTTTGTGATGTATCCTATTGCATCTCAGAAGTGTCCTGAGTAAAGTATTCAGCTTGGATGTATAGAGACAACTGGATCTCTTAGAGCAGTGGTTCTCATCCTTCCTAATGCTGTGACCCCAACCATGAAATCATTCTAATTGCTACTTCATAAGTATTATTTTGCTACTCTTATGAACCATAATGTAAATATCTGATATACAGAAGGTCTTATACAACACCTATGAAAGGGTTATTTGATCCCCTAAAAGAATCATTGCCCACAGGTTGAGAACTATTATCTTACAGAAAACATGAGCAGGTAGTAAGTGGGACTTACAGAGCTCTAAGTAACATTTGGCATAGAAGATTAGGAAGTCTCAGTACAAACAAGTCAGCTCTGTGTGTGAGTGTGCATGAGTGAGTGTGTGTGTTTGGCGTATGTGTGTATGATGCATGTTAGTCATGTGTTAGTAATTACTGAAGTTAGGTTTCTGTTTCACCAGAATAATGTTTTAGTTTCCTTTATGTTGCCTTGGTGAACCCTTTGATCAAAAGAAACTTATGGGAAGAAAGGGTTCATCTACTTTATCAGTCATTGAGGGTAATCAGGGAAGGAATTGAAGCAAGAACTTGAAGGTGCAAACTGTGAAGAACACAAGTTGCTGGCTTGCTCATATTTATCTAGGTTCTTTACCCGCCCACAGGAATAGTTATGCCCACACTGGCCTGGAACCTCCTACAATTAATAATCAACAATATCTCCTACAGATAGGTCCACATATAGATGTGATCTAGGCAATTCCTTAGTTGAAGCTTCTCAGATGACCTAAGGCTATGCTAAGTTGGCAGGTAAGCCTGACCAAGGCAAAATCCAAAAGTGCATTTTTTCCTTGATTTTTACTTCAGAGGATTGACTTTCATTTCTTTGGGGTAAACAAACAAACAGACAAACAAATAAATAAAACAGAAAGAAAAATAAAACAAAACAAACAAAAAACAGTCCTGGTCAGAAGAAACATATTTGTCTAAAAGTGACAGAGGTGGAATTCACAAGAACAATCTCCTTTTACTAAATGATTAAAGACAGGGTATGGGTTAGTAACCTACTGTCAGACCACGAACTCAGAAAGCAAATTCTCCTGGCATCTTTTAATTTACACAGTGTGGTACTATAATGTGCTGAGTTGATCCTGAGGATATGGACTGGGCTCTCAGAAATATGTTAGTATTTGCTTAATTATTTGAAGGTAGGAGGTTAGGATGACCAGAATTCTTTCATTTTGAGTACCTGTAGTGACAAGGCTGATGTGTGGATGCTAAGAGATCTCAGAGGTGCTTGTCTAGAGTTCAGTCGGGAAGAGTATCTGTGCCAAGATTAAGGTGTGAACTCTGTATCATTACATGGTGAGAACAGAGAAGCAAGAACTTTATAAACACTCAGTTATTTTTCACTGTGTCATATTGCTACTGTCTTAGCTACATATTTCCCATTGTTGTGTTGAAAAGCCTGACAGAAGCAACTTGATGAAGGAAGGTGTTATTTGGCTCACAGTTTAAGGTTTAATTGTGATGGGGAGGCCTGGTACCAGGAGCATGAGGCAGCTGGTCACACTGCTTCTGATGTCAGAGAGATGGTGAATACTGATCCTCAGCTTGTTTTTACTTCTTCAGCCTAAGAGTTTGGGCTGTGGGATGGAGCACTCCAAAATTGGGGTAGGTTTTCCCACCTCACTGAGGACAATTTAGAAACTCCCTCACACACACGTTCAGAGGATTGTCTTCCAGGTGTCTCAACGTCGGCCATCTGTACTAGACATCATAAATATCCATGGTCTCTCGTGACGTTTAAAATTGATTTGAAGTCATAACTTATTGTCAGTAAGTAAGGATTATCAATGTTCTTTGAAATATTACCTGGCAGTGCTCAATCTTCCTAGAGAGATTCCTTTTGGGGTGTGTTATTCACATGATTGCCCAGCTGTTGGTCACCTTAGCTGTGAGGGACTTCCTTTCTTCATTATAGTGCCCTGAGTTTCTTCACAGGTTGCTTCAAAACATTCTATTAGATAAAAAAAAGAGCTGGGCTCTGAAATCATTCTTTAAAAAAAATCGGCCTGAAAGGAGGCTGATGCTGTGGTTCAGTGGATAGCATGCCTTGACTAGCACACAAAGCCTTGGGTTCAAAGCCCCACACTACATAAGCCAGGCATATTGGTGTGCACCTGTAGTGTCAACACTTATGAAATAGAGGCAGGGGCATTTGCAATACAAAACCGTCCTCAGCTACAGAGAGTTTGAAGTCATTCTGGACTACATGAGACCCTGTTCATCCAAAAAGAAAGAAAAATCAACAAGCAAAATTCCAGAAGATAGTCATTACTTCCTTCACATTTTATTGATCAAGGCAGTGTTCACATCCATCCAAGATTCAAGACAAAAGTCTTCTACCTGCAAATGAGAAGAGCATCAAAAGACAGAAGGTTGTTTTATTCTTCCACACTGAGCTCCTGGTGGAATGTACTCAGCCAATGAAACATGGGCTGTTATTTGTATCCTGTGTGTCTCTTCTAAAGTATCTATTTCTTCCTATATATTCTATATAGGAAATAAAGTATTACCTTACTTCCATCATAAATTACCTCTCAATTTTGCTTTATTATATTCTGCTTCCTCTAGAAACAATGTCAATTCATTACCCATTCTGTTATTGTGAGACTTCTTTAAGACTAAATTCATTTTGTTTCAGGTGCTCCTATGTGTACCATGTACGCTAGATGGAGTGCTCCACACCTGCAATCCGGTCACACCTACATGAATTTCTCCAAAGACACCTGCACACATTATTGCTTTTTTGTCAATGCTGTGTTTGTTTTCTTCATTAGGTCTCTGTAGGCTCAAGTGATTTATATTAAACATTTCAAATGAATTTTATAATTTCTTTCATTATAAGATTTTTTTAAGTTTTTGAATCTACTTTGAGCATATTTTCCCATACATCCTACCATCCTTTTGTTATCTCTCTTTTAATACCAATTATCCCTTAGACAGTTTTACTTTTACTTTCATGTTATATGCATATGTATTTACATACATATCATATATTACATTTATAAATATGCATACATCTATATCTACATGATTTTTGTATATATAAAAATCTAGAAACAATGAATAATATGTGATATTTGTCTAAGAATGGATTAGTTCTATCTCCAAATTTTAGCACAGTCCCTTACAATCAGCACCACTGAGTAACTCTATAATTCAAATATGCATCCACCCTTAAAGAAACATGAGGATCAGAAAGACCAGGGAGGAGTTTAGTTCCTTCACTTCCAAATGACCTAAGTTTGATTCCCAGAACTCATGCTAGACATCTCACAGTCACCTGTAATTCCAGCTCCAGGAAATTCAACCCCACTTTTGACTTCCACAGGAAACTGTATTCACGTACATATAACCCTAAGCAGACACACAGACACATATTAAAACTACTATTTTCTTTTTAAAGAAATTCAGTGGTCTTCCCACATCCAATGATACTAATAAGCATAACATCATTTAGGACAAGACCCTTAAGTAACAGTTTTGTTTCACAATGTCTTTAACAGCTCCTTGTCCCTTAGGAAAGATGGGGGGAAAGGACTACGTGTAGTACACTTTGCCTGCCATGGAGATGTGAAATCAGTATCTCTGCTCTCTGTAGTTCTACCTGGCACTCTGACCACAGTGCCCAGGCAGCTTGCATTTCCCAGGAAGAAGAAGCCATGCTGTAATAATTCAGACACTGTTGTGTGTTCCTGAAACATATGGTGCCAGCTCTGACTTATCCTGGGGAAAGCTGGTCAGGAAGAGGAACCGCTGAAAAGCTGAAATCTCTCCCACAGCAAAGGAGAAGACGGCTGGGCACTGGCATCCTTCCTCTTCCAACTCAGGCTGCCTGCCAGTTTGTGGTCCATATGCTGAGCCTGGAGAGAAGCTTTGCTCATCGTGATGATTCCTACTTGCTTGGGGCTAACATTTCACTTAGAGTATGCTCAAGTTCAAAGCTACACTTATTGCACAAGTTACAGTTTACAGCCCTAGGTTAGGGAACTGACTCAGCATTTCGAAGAGAGGGTTGGCTTCCATGGCACCAACTGTGGCAATAGATGGCAGTAGGGAAATGTCAAATGTCCCCTGTGGGATTCTTGTAATGGAGCTAAGACCACTGAACTCAGTAGCATTCTGAATCTTCAGTCTACATCTTATTCTCTGATGATTTGATTATGATATTGTACATTTGAACCAACAGTTTGTTCAGGAAATTTAAAAAAGCTGATTTCTTTCAGGTGAATTTAAAAATATTATTTCTTCTTTGACAATTTCATACATGTGAAAAATGAGCAATGATAATAAGCACCCAACCCCCTTTCACACTATCACATCTTCTCTCTCTCTCTCTCTCTCTCTCTCTCTCTCTCTCTCTCTCTCTCTCTCTCTCTCTCTCTCTCTCTGTCTGTCTCTCCCAACCCTAAGTTCAGTTAGAACTGACTTGTGGAATGTTGACTGCTCTTGCTGGCTTGATCTCATAACGATATTGTGCTGGTACAATGAGTTCATGTAACCCCTGTCATGTCCTGAATACATTTCCCAGCACCTTTCCATCTCCAGGTATTAAATTATTTCCCCTGCTCTGTTTTTTGAACCTTGATATTCTTTGAACCTTGCTTGTGAGTAGGATGGAAGACATGAGAATTCAATAGTCTAACTTATTTTCACCAGTTACAAGATATGCATCTTTGAATTAGCCATTATCCACTGCAGAGGAAAGCTTCTCTGCAACTATAGCACAGACACATTTTAAATACCCCCCCACACACATAAATGCTGGAGTATTTGCTTCATTTAATTAGGTACTGTCCCAAATAAAAAATACTAGCTTCTTCTTCTACCTAATCTTTACCTTGTGCATATGAATGCATATATTTGTGTACACATATATTATTCAGAATATAAGAAATAACCTGGCTTTCTTGTTGCTCTTCTCACACACAGACAATTTAATCCAAATAATATTTTCTCTTGTTACTGATAATCATGGGAAAACTTTGTGGAAACACTACGATGTCAGTTTTCATCTAAAAACAAGGTAGTCTATGGAATAAGCTGGCCAATACTTATCCAAATCGCCAGTTGGTAAATTTGCTTTCCTTTTCCAAGTCTTTGTTTTAAGATTTCATTACTTATTCCCTCTTCTTACCATCTAGTCTTATACCTCTCCCACAATACCACACATAAAATATTAATAACTTCTGACAAATTATTTTTGCTATACTTGTCTTTACCCTTCCCTATTTTGTACCATCACTGAGTTTTACTTGTTTTCTTTTTATGTGTGTGTGTGAATTAGAGAACAAGAATAGAATAAAATTTGGCACAAAAGCAAAGTGGGATGAGTGATCCCATTTTTCTTTAAACATCTTATCATGACCAAAGTTTTATAAAGATAGAAACAAATAAATACAAAGGATCAAGGTCAAGCGATTGTGTATAAAGAGAAAAGGGGAGGCTGGAGAGATTGGTCAGTGGCTAAGAGAACATACTGAGCTTTCCAAGGACCCCAGTTCTGCTCCCAGCACATCTGTGAGATGGTTAGCAACTGTTTTGACTCCAACCCCAGGGGGATCTGATACTCTCTTCTGCTATTCTTAGGCAACACATTCTTTCACAAAGACAACAGGAAGTCGACTGTCATACTGACTGAAACTTGAGAAAAGAGACCACAAAATCCATCCCTATACTGGCACATTTTCTCCAACAAAATGGAACATACTCCAAGAAGACCACTCCTCCTAATTGTGTCACTCCATTTGGGGGTCATTTTCTTTCAAACTACCATAGGTATTCAACTTAAAATGAAGAAGTGTTTATCTTAGTTCACAATTTTGAAGGTGTCAGATCAGGGCTGGCTGCTATCACCTCTATTGAGCTCATCATAAGATATTAGGTATGTAAGATAGAGGAGGGATGCTCATCTCATGGCTAGAACAGAACACAAGGTTGTTTCCACATCACCCTTCCCCATGTACACATACCCAATGGCTTGAGACAGGGTTTCTTTATGTAGCCTTGGAGCCTGTCCTTTAAATCACTTTGTAGACCAGACTGACCTAGAATTCAGAGATCCACCTGCCTGTGTCTCCCAAGTGCTATATTAAAGGCATGTGTCATCATCACCTGGGTCCAAGTTTTTTTATACGGATATTTCTTGGAAATTCTAGATTTAAATGTTTCTATCACCTAGTATATGAGATTTCACCATGTGCATATTAATTTTCAGCATTTTCATCTTTTCTCCAACATTGTGCATCATATTGACTGTTCAGCAAATGGAACAATGGGGATCTCCTCTTTCCTCAATGTCAAGTTTCTACTGATCTTTACATATTTTTTAAAAGTTAGTATCTCCTAGATTTCTATTATCGAGTACAATGTTTTATTTTATGACTTATTTGTGTACCTTTTTATCAAATCCTACCCCTGTCAATATAAAAGACTCATATGTAGTCAAGGATATCTGCAATAAAAGCACAGTAGTAGAGCTAAGAGGAAAACAAGGTCAAGAATACCTTTCAGTGATACTATGTTGTTTCTTTGGTTGTGTTGTTTGTCTATTTGTTTGTTTGGGTTTTTGTTTTTGTTTTTGTTTTTGAGACAGGCTTTTGCTATGTAGCCCTAGCTTGTCCAGAATCCAAGCATTATGTTTAGTTTTAACTGGCAACATGCTACAACTTAAAATCACCTTGAAAGAGAACTACAGTTGAGGGATTACATGCATCAAGTTGGCCTCTGGGTGTGTCTTTGGAGGATTGCCTTGATTGCTAATTGAGGTAGAAAGCCTCAGCCCATTCCTTAAAAAGACGAATCCTTGAAGGATACTGGAATTGTGTAAGAGAGGAAGAGGCAAGCTGAACATAAGCATCATCAGGCAAGCAAGGATTTATATGTTTATTCTCTCTTTGCTCTTGACTGTGGATATGATATTTTAGGTTCCCCACAATAATAGCCCATAACCTAAAATTGTAGGTAGAATAAGTGCTTTATTCCTAAATTTGCTTTTTGGCTGGGTATTTTTAATCATAGCAACAGAAATGAAACTAGGACAGACGCCCTGTATTCAAACAAACACAAAAGAACAAAAGTATTCAAGTATATGAATGCACATATGTGTAAATAAATGAATATAAAATATATATAGAAAACTACACTTGCCAGATTTATCTTCACTACTGAGTATGGACTAAATGATATGTAAAAAAAACTGCACCGTGCCTGTTTTTTCATGATTTATTTTTTAATATTTTATTGAAAATATTTTTTCACACACTGTATTATGATCATAGTTTCCCCTCCTTCATTTTCTTTCAGATTCTTTCAGCTTCCCAATCCATGCAAACCACACCTTAGTCTCTCTGTAGCAAAAATTCTGTGCATATTTCAACTGAAGAGTACCTGTTTCTCTTGAGAGTTTGTCTTCAGGATAGATATCTGACATAAAAGTTCCTTGGTATGCCGGGCGTTGGTGGCGCACACCTTTAATCCCAGCACTTGGGAGGGAGAGGCAGGCAGATCTCTGTGAGTTCGAGGCCAGCCTGGTCTACAGAGCTAGTTCCAGGACAGTCTCCAAAACAATACAGAGAAACACTGTCTCGAAAAACCAAAAAAAAAAAAGTTCCTTGGTATGAAATGATAACAACCAACCACATCCCTGCATGAGGTATAACACTAATGACAACACAAATGGTAGGTCTTCAGGGTACATGCTCCATCTTCCTCTCCTCTTCCTCATTGTAGATTTAGGTCTCCACCAGGTCTGTTTCCTTCCTGGAAACACCCTTGCTTCTGGATCTTGTCATTAGTCTCCACAGCTTATCTCCTAGTCATCAATGCATGTCCAGATAATTTTACTTGAGAGAAGTTTTTAGTTGTATTAAGTCAGAGGCAATTAAGAGAAGGATTATTTGGGTACAAATTTTAATATTATATGACAGATTTTAGTTTATAACATTCACTTTGATGTTAAGCTCCATTGGAGGCAGGTGATAATGAGTTCACTAGACCCAAGATAAATGATAAATGGGTTTTCTATTGGGGAACAACTTGCACAGACAATAATAAAGAACCGCTACAGCATTTCTCTATGCTTCCAATCCAGTCTGTGACACAAGAGAGAGAGAGATTATGAGAGCGAGCCCTGCCTCATGCTTCCCTCTTTCTGGTTGGTCCATACCTGAAGCCACACCCAATGGTGTGTGGCCACTAACACAAATGTACTGGCAAGGAAGATGCTGCTACATTCCATTCTTCCTTTATCATAGTAAAAAAATGGTTTTGATTTTTAACTTCCCAAGTATGGTTTTATATGTTTGATTAGGCTTAAAGGAAAAGATTAAAATGGCTGAACTCTAATATTTTCTCTTGAATGTACTTGCCAATTTATATTAAAATCACCCTTTAAAAATGTACTAAGAACACAAAATAAACAACAACATCATATCTGTTGCTAGGTGTACTTGGTTCTGAGAAAATTTCCTTTTGTGCCATTTATTCTGGTGCTTGGTTCCACTCATTTTTTTTTCTTGAGTACATGTATTCTGTGCACCTGGCTCTGCATCATTGTGGTGTTTAATATGATTGATTGTTTTCCTGTTTAGTTCTGAGATTGACAACTTGTTTGAGAGTCTTCCTGAGAATGGTCCCAGTAGTTTTCTGGAGCCCATATAATAGTTGACATTCTGACAGCTGAGGACAGTACTACAAGAAGAAGTACACCTTACTTCACAGAGAATGTGCTGCAAGATCCCAAGTAGATACAAAGTAATTCAGATGATCCTTACATATACTATGAATTCCCTATACATATATACACATGACATCACTTAATTTATAAATCAAGCATAGCAAGAGATCAGTAATAATAATATAAAAAGCAGTATTCTGTAGTAGACATCATATAAATATGATCTTTCTCACAAAATATGTTTCTGTTATTGTTGCTTTTGAGATAAGGTATCATTTTTCCCAGGCTGGCCCTGAATGCTCTTTTTAGTTACAGTTGATTTATTGATTGTGTTTCTGTTGCTGTGATAAAATACCAAGACCAAAAGCAGCTTAAGGAAAGGGGGTTTATTTTAGCTTACATTCCAGAGGGACAGAGTCTGCAGGGAAAGGAGAGTTATAGTAGGAAGTTTTCAAGGTGCTAGAGGCAAGAAGTTGGCTGGTGACCTTATACACACACACACACACACACACACACACACACACACGAAGAGAGAGAGAGAGAGAGAGAGAGAGAGAGAGAGAATGAGAGAGAGAGAGAGAAGGAGAGGGGAGAGGAAGAAAGGGAGAGGAAAACCAGGAAGTTGACTGGTGACCATACACACACACACACACACACACACACACACACACACACACACACACACGGGGAGAGAGAGAGAGAGAGAGAGAGAGAGAGAGAATGAGAGAGAGAGAGAGAAGGAGAGGGGAGAGGAAGAAAGGGAGAGGAAAACCAGGAAGTTGACTGGTGACCATACACACACACACACATATGCATACATATGTACACACATGGAGTGGGGGGAGAAAAAGCAGGAAGTTGGACTTATTTTGAAACTGTCCCAGTTGGTGTGCTTCCTCTAACAAGGATTTTCTTTCTAAATATTTCATAACCTCTCTAAGTAGTACCATCAACTTGGAGTGTTCAAGTACATAAGCCTATGGAGAACATTTCTTATTCAAACCAACAATGACCTTGAACTTCTGATCTTTAAATTACTACCTGGTGAATTTTTGAATTATAGTCATGTATTCACTGCTATGTGGTACTGGGGATAGAAACTATGACTTCATTCATCCTAGGGAAAAGCTCTACCAAACATTATACAAATTTAGCACAATACAAAATATCTTGGTGTATTGGTTGCTCACTCTTATGATGATGAAAGTATCATACAGATTTGTTTACAGCTCTAACTTATGGAGTCATTTTTCAGTTGAGGCTCCCTCATCTCAAGTAATTTTTAGCTAGTTTCAAGTTGTCATGAAATTAGCCAGAGTATGTTGGATCTACTACTTATATGAAATGTTCCATCACAGTCATCCCATGGCTTTGGCATCTCCAAAATCCTGGGGTCTCCAAAGCTATCAAGACTTCATTTTCATACGTTTAATCAATGACATTTCTGAGTCTCCATGCAGGGTCTCTTCTGCCACACATCTGGCCTTAGCCTGTTTCTTTAAGCATGGAGGATGATTTCACAACCTTTGGTCTTGTGCATCCTTCATGACTTTAAGGACAGTACCATGTGGCCAACTCTGGTGTGTAAGGGAGCCTGGATTCCTCTTCAAACCACATTTGCATAAGCTTTGATTTGTTGTTTCTTTATAGAGACATAAATTTTCTTAGTCTTTTTCTTTTAAAATTGTCCTATAAGAATTGTGGGGGTCGGGGAAGTGTTTTGCTGTGAGGGCAGCAATCCCTTTGTTGCATTCTAGATCAGATTTCTCTTCATTTATTTCAGCATAAAGTTTGGTTCCAACATTACATTTGGGGGGCATTCATTTTTACCCTCAAACTGGGTATTTTGTATTTATTTCGCCTCATTTGTTCTTTTAAATTGTAGACCTATATAAGAATGATCACTAATAACTGTATAACAATACTAGAATCTTAAGCTGTCTTGAAATCTCGGCCTGGGAAATTAGTCCACAATTAATAATTTAGACTCAGGAAGATTCTTATGACAAGAGTGAAACGAAGCTGCATTATTTCCAAATAACACAAAAATTGTTCCAGTTGTCAATATTATTCCCTTCTGAAACCCTTTTACTTGGGCATGCATTGTCCACATTTCTCTCAAAACTATTGTCTTCCAACCTCCTATTTTCCTAGTCTAAAGTCCCCAAATTTTCCACTTTTCTCCAAAAAACCCAGCACGTCCAGGTTTGTCACTGCAATACCCTACTCCTGGTACAAAATTCTCTCTTAGTTATTTTCTAGTTGCTGTGAAAAAAAATAACAAAGACAACTTTTAAAAGAAAGCAGTTGATTTGTGGTTCATAACTCCAGAAAATTAAAGTCCATGAGTATATTAGTTATAGTTCTACTCCTGTGAAGAGACACCATGATCAAGGCAACTAATAGAATTAACAGTTCAATTTGGGGCTTGCTACAGTTTCATAGAGTTAGTTCATGGTCAATGTAACCGGAAACATGGTAGTAGGCAAGCAGGCAAGGCACTGAGGCAGTATCTGAGAAGTAACATTTATCCACAGATATGAGGGAGAAAGAACTTACTGGGTATACCATGGGTTTTTGAAACCCCTAGTGTCACACCTCCTCCAAATAGCCTATACTTCATAATCCTTCCTAAAGAGTCCCATCAAGTGTGTGGGAGCAATTCTCATTTGAGCCATCAGATTTAATGTGCTGCCTAATTGGTTAAATGGAATAAGATGGGTGATAAGATGGATGATATAGGTATTGTGATGAAAATAGGTTACTTCATAGGGGTTCTTTGATAATGAAATCTTCAGTCTGCAGATAAATGAGGTGATTATTCAGTGACTAACATTTTAGTAGTATCCTTGTAATGGATACAAAGAGAGAATGGTTCATGCCCTGTAGTAGAAAGAACTCTGTATTGTATTGTATTGCATTGCATTGTATTATAATGCAAGATTTTGTTCTACAATTCCCAAAGATTTAAAATGCTGTGAACTTAGAAGAAAGAGAAGGGGAGAAGAGGAGGGGAGAGGAAGACAGAAGAGGGTAGGAAGATCGAGTCAGGGGAAGAACAGAGGAGAGCAAGAAAAGAGATACCACAATAGAGGGAGCCATTATAGGTTTCAAGAGAAATCTGGGACTAAGGAAATGTACAGAGATCTACAAGATTGACCCCAACTAATAATCTAAGCAATAGTCAAGAGGCTACCTAAAATGCCCTTCTCTGATAATGAGATTGATTGCTACCTTATATGACATCCTAGAGCCTTCATCCAGTAGCTGATGGAAACAGAAGCAAATACCCACAGCTAAACACTGTCCAAACTGACTGTTCCAGACCCCCTGAATGAGAATGTCAGTTTGGAGGTCTGGTTAATCTATGGGGCCTAGTACATGAATGGACTTTGGGAGCCCAGTCCACACAGAGAGATATTCTCTTAGCCTAGACACACAGGGGGAGGGTCTAGACACTGCTCCAAATGATATGACAGACTTTGAAGATGCCCCATAGAAGGCCTCACCCTCCCTGGGGAGCAGAAAGGGAATGGGATAGGGGCCAGTGGAGGGCAGAGGAGGAGGGGAGGGAGGGGGAACTGGGATTGATATGTAAAACATTTAATTTAATTTAGATTTAAAAAGGGAAAAAACAAGCAAACAAATCACACAAAGTTGGGAGAGAAAAGTGGTGGTAGAGGGCTGGGGGGGCAGTAGATTGAAGTAAATCATACTTTATTTATGGATTTCTCAAACAATAAAAAGGGGGATGGACTATTTGCTTTTGCAATTCTCAATTTTGTATTTTCAGATGATAGTCAATTAACGACATGAGAAAATACTAAACAATACATAGAGATGACTACTAGAGAAATTATCATGATACTCACTGTATACATTAAACTCTACTAAAACTCCAGAAATGTTACCATTTCTGAAGGCTAAAACTGGTCTATTATCCCACAATTATAAAATAAAGAAATTGAACCTAAGAAAATTTAAATAGTGTATTAATTAATTACACTAATCAATAGCAATTTCTGTTGACTGGGCTTCGATGTCTACATTCCTGAATGATATACAAACTAACACAAATAACTCACTTCCAAAATGCTGCCCGTCCATTATCAACTCATTAATTGCTTCACTGTGTTCCTCATTTCTAACATGGTCTTACTTGGGGCTGGAGATGTGAATCAGAGGTTAAAGAACTTGTTATTTTTGAAAAGGACCTGAGTCCAGATGCTAAGATCCATCATGGTAACTCACAACCTCCAGTTCCAGGGAACTAGGTACCCTTCTTTGACATTAGTGGACACCCACATTCACAGGTATATACCACCCGTCACCCACACATATACACTAACAAAAAAATAAATAAAATATCCCTCTAGAAAACATTTGTCTTGCCATTTTCCTCAGCATAAAATACCCTATCCATCCATACAATACCAGTTTATCCTTCTTCTTTTATCTCTTTGCACTCTAACTTTGCAGCATAAAGAGATTTCTTTCTCTGTATGTAAGTAAAGTCTGTGTTTAGTGCTTAGTTACATATGAGCTTACGGTGGAACTACTTCAATCATATTTAGGTCTCCAGTCTTTTGTATGAATTGGGTCCAGGAAGGCTTGTTAGTTTGTTTTTGTGTACTCAAGTTCAATACCTAATGTGAAAAGGGGATGCATGGTACAGTAAAAGGACAATGTTATAAAGAAACAACTAACAATGTAATATGAGAATATGATTTAGAGGCCAGTAGACCTCAGCACTGTCACTGAAAAAACTGGTAGTCACAGTGAATCTACTTATTTTACCGTTCATTGAGCTTTTAATGGTAGGCAGGAGTGTTTTATAATTCATAATGTGTTATGTCATTGCCCATTGTCATTGATAGTAAAATAGCTAATTGATCAACTGATCAATTGGTTTTTAGACAAGTATATAGTGGAAAGTAAAAGAAAATGAAGCTCAGACTGTGAGCTAAAGACCCGTTGCATGAGTCCTGAGCTGCCTTTCTTCATTTGGAGTTACCTGGTTCTACTTTGCCTCGGGGATGTTTTGTCACCCAGTAAGATGAAAGTTCAGAAGATTAAAAAAACCAGAAAAGATTACAGGGATGTGAGATAAAAGCATTTTCAGAATGCAAGGAAATAAACCAAGATAAGCAAAGCCAAGCTTCCCCACCTACAGGCTGGGATGAAAGACGGGCATATGACTAGTCACACAGAAAGGCTAAGCTGCTTAGAAAATATGGGTCCTGGACCTGGAGAGACAGCATAACAGTTGAGAACATTTGGTCCTACAGGGGACCTGAGTTCAGTTCCCAACATCAACAATGAGAATCTCACACACTTAACTTTGGCGGGAGGGGATGCAACCTCTCTAGCCTCTAAAGGCACTTTGCCTCACATGCGCACACCTACACACAGAGGCATAATTAAAAATAAAAAATACATGTACAAAACAGAAAGCAAAATGATGGTGTTGGTTCCTACAACATGAATTCCTTCTCATATGTGTGACATGCTAAAAAAAGAAAATATTACAAATACTAACAAGTACTAACTGGTTTGGGTGCTATCAAGAATGTGCTCAGTGGGGCCTCAGTATTTAAGTTCTTGGTGCTGTTGCAGAGGACCCAAGTTCAATTCCCAGAACCCATCTCAGGTAGCTCTTAAATATCTATGACTCCAGTTTCAGGACATTTCTACATTTCTGGCCTCTGCAAGCACCTGCATGAATGTGCACACACATGTATACACACACATGTGTGCATTCACAAACACATGGGGAGGAATGAGGAGGGAAATGAAGGAGGGAGAGGGGAAGGGAGAGAGAGAGAAATATAAATCTTTCTTTAAAGATTTATTTTTTAAAATATATCTTTAAAGAAATATGGAAGGAGAGAAGCAAGTTCTGTAAGTTATCCTCTGACCTCCATGTGCTCATTGTGGGTACACACACATGCACACACATATGAACACACACAAAATGTGAAAAAAAAGAAAAACTTTTGGTGATCATGAGATATATGTGGGAAAGATTGTTTTATAAAAATGAATGTCTTTTTTAAGACTGAGGTATCATATACATCTCTATGAGATTTAATCTCCCACCCAGTGGGAGACACTAATGTTATGCCTACTCTTTGCCAGTTATGCCTACTGATATTAAGCACCTATGAGTTATTAAGGAGTGAATTGTAAGTAGTGGGTTTCAGGTTCTATCTCACATGAGGAAGGATCTATTTGCACAGAAGCTTTAATCGCTATTGCATTGCAGAGTGATGTACAAATTAAAATTGGGAAGCTGTCATTTAAGTCAGCTTAGGAGTTATTCAGCATTGGAAATATGACACCTGCTCACCTTCAATGCAATGCTTTACTATAGCGGCAAGTGCATGAATGCTGTTCAATTTCCAGTGTGAATTGGCTGAAGGTAATAAAAGAAGCTCAATATCTGGTCAGAAATATATATTGTAGGAGATAGAAAATTACTCCTCTTGCCTTTGGCAAACTTTCTCATTGATCACAAGGCAAAACGGGACCTTCAGTGATATAATATTAAGCTAACAACTGAAGACTACAAAATGGAATGGACAGGTGCTATTCAGTGAGTAAAATGGGGAAACTACAGAATTTTCATTTTCTTGGTTAATTCTTACAATATTGCTACCTGTGTGTGTGTGGTTGTGTCAGTGTATGCCTCAAGTGTATGGTTAGCTAAGGAAGCCAGAAGGTGTTGGATTCCATGAGTCTGGGGTTACAAACGGTTATGAACTGCCTATTGCGAGTGCTGGAAACCAAACACAGGTCCTCTGCAAGAGCAGCATGTGCTCTAAATTGCTACCCCATTATTTCCTCATTCTTAAATTAAATTAATCTTATAGCAGTAACTTCTTTGAAATCACTGGCTCCATCCTGTTTATTGAAATCAACAAAACTTAACTCTATGAATTTGAAGGTAGTTGAATTGCCAGAATAATCAGTTTAGCTTAAGTACTTTTACTTAGTAACAGCAAAAAGAATTACGTTAAAATAAGCACAGGAATCAGTGCAAGTCTTGTAAACATGTGTCATAAATGGAAGAAAGCAAAATGTCCCTTAGAGTGTGAAGAAGCACAATCAAGGTTATTTGGTTATTTATATAGCCTGCTATAACCTAAACTCTTAAATTAAATCTTGTGGCTGCAGAGATGGCTCAATGTTAAATGCACTTGCTGCTTGCACAAAGTACCTAGTTAAGCTCCCATCAACCACATTGGATGGCTTCCATGTGTACCTATATGCATATGTGCACACTAATATGTAGACTCCCACATATAAACATAAATAAAAATAAAGTATAAAGCTTTAAATTCATATATGAGCTATAGTATATCATCGCCTCAATTCAATTTTTGTGTGGTATACTTGAAAATATTTTTCTCATAGTTTCATGGGAGATGTCATTGTGTAACTATGTCTCTCTTATTGGTTGATGAATAAAATACTGTTGGTCAATAGGGATGGGATCCAAGGTGGGACTAGAAATCGAAGAGGATTCTGGGAAATGTAGTCAAGAGTGGAGACTGGCCATGTGATCCCTGGAGGTGAGGACACGTCAGGATGGTGTCCTCAGAAAGATAAGTCCTTATAAAAACATATATTAGTAATTATAGGTTAATAATTAAATCAGAGCTAGCCATTAAGAAACAATAGAAAATGGCCAACATCTTCATAATTAATATAGTGTCTCATGTGTTATTTGGGGGCAGAAACAGCGGGGACAGCAGAGATAGAGGAGAAGCAGAAAGAGGGAGAGTCAGGAGTAAAACATCAAATTAGATGTTCAGAAAACTGAGCACTAGAATTTCTTGTTGAGATTTTCAGGCTAAGTAAAGTGTTCCATCAGATGAGACTTCAAAGTAGATCAAATAGTAACAGATAGAGAGGTAGGATCATGTGGGTACCATAGCATAAATAGAGTGGGGAAGTAGAGGCCCCCTAGTTGAGTTTCTGTTTCTGTTTTCCCTATGTGGCTAAGGTTCCTGTGGCTGAATTTGTGACCTATTTTTGCCAACTGTTGGCATGTTCTTGTGATGAAAGAACAACAATCATCTGGTGAAAGAGTTTGTAGTCCAGCTGTTCTCAAGAGAACAATGTGTTTGCTCTTGAGCTTCATTTTTTTCTCCAACTTTTCTGTCACAGAGTTAGAGGATGTCAAACTATCCCCAAAGGACCTCTGACACTAATACACTTAGATATAAAGACTAGGGTGGGGGAAACCCTGTCAACTTTTCAGTAAGTTCAAATAACACCAAAAAATTTACCAGTATATTATATTTTACATATATACACACACATATGTATAGTGACATTCTCAACTCTATGAAATGTGGTTTTCAATTATTTTCTTTGTGTGGTAATAGTTTACATTATATATGAAATACAAAAAACTTCTGTTATTCTGAAACATGCAAAACTCAAGGATAAATTTATAATTACCCTACTTCTATCAAACTCATTCCTTTTAGCTCTGTCTCTTAGAAAGCACAATAAGATATTGTGTCTAAGCTGTATGCCTGCTGAATGTCAACATTACACTGTTGTAGAAATAACCATTCTTATAATAATAAGTGATGTAATTAGATCATAATTAAACTGTGAGCGATGTATACTTACGTGCTTGACAATCAGTTGGTCATGTTACCAATATGCAAGATCTTGTAACAATTTCTTCACAGAAACAAAATGAGCAACAGCAATGGAGTGTCACAACCTGCTGTCAGAGAAATCATGAAATCTTTCTTTCTTAGTAAGTTTCATCTAACTTCATGCTGAAGATTGCCTCTTTGATCTTACTTAAAGATCAATTCTTAAAATCTGGAAATGTCATATCAGTGTCTGTACTGAATAAAACCTGATTATCTTTGCTAGAATGCTTAAAACGGGATTAGAAATATTGATTCTCACTTAAGTACTCTCAGATCACCTAAATCTCACTAATGAATTTATTTAGATAAAGATTATTATTGGCTAGTTAACAAACTATCATGAACATGTAATACATTAATCCTTCAATAAATATGACCTGAAATCCTTACATTAGAGATGTATCGCTTTACTCCAGACTGTAATTGATTAAAGAAAAGCATTAATGAAGCATTTGGCCCTTGCTTAATGTTTATATGGACATAATACTTTAAGAAATTATGAACTCCAAAAGTACTTAAAAAGCCATTTCATTCTTTACTAAGATGCTAAACAGAGATGCAGTTGGGCCACCTTGAGTTGAAGGGAAAATGTATAAAAAATACAGTCTATCCCTTGACATGGTAGAATTTTTTCTTAAAGAAATCTTATCTTAGTTTATTTTCCTGTTGTGGTGATAAAAAATACTCTAGCAAAAGCAACTTATTCTGAGTCCCTGTCCAAGGTGAAGTTCATATGGCTGAATGTCAAGGCTGTAGGAGTTCGATGACCTGGCTGTATTGTATCTATAGTCAAAAGACAGAGCATCATGAAGGCATGCATGCTTTTGTTCAGCTGGTTTTCTCCATTTTTCCAGGTCAGGATTCCCTTACCCAAGGAATGAGTCCACCCACATCTTGGATGAATCTTCCATCTTGATGGATTTAATTAAGACAATTTTCCACAGATGTTTTTGGATGAGTCTAGATTTTATCAAGTTGGAAATTTATACTAACAATCATGGTTCTTATTATGATTAAGACATCAATCATAAGAATGGGCACTGAGGTTGAAATACTGTGTTGTCTTTGTAGAAATTAAAAATGTGGCTACTCTTTCTGGCATAGTCTTCTGGAAGTTATAATTTGGGATAGAAATATAAATGTAAGAGATTTAGTGAGGAATGCCCTTGAAATTAACACCCACAGGTAGTCAAGGAGACTAGATTGGCCAGATGAACATAGAAATAAATAAATCCTCAGTAGATCCCCCTTTTTTTTTCAGAAGCCCTGGTTCTGGAATACATCTGTAGAATTATTCTCAGTCTTCTCAATACATAGGTACCAGGTACTTTCCTGTTGCTGTGATAAAATACTATGACCAGAAGCAACTTATAGACCAAAGTAGTGATTTTGACTTGTGGTTCCAGAAGGGCAGAGTCTATCATGAGAGACTAGGAGAAGAGCATGTCAGCTGGAGCATGAAAGATAAAGATCACATTTCATCTGCACACAGGACACAGAGAGAACAGGAAGTGGGGTGAGACAATATGCCTTCAAAGCCTGTCCAATGATCTACCTTCTCTTGCAAGGCTCTACTTACTATGGGTTCCGTAACCTGTACAAGTAGTATTACCAACTAGAACCAAATGAGCATGTGTAGGACATTTCCCAATTAAACCACATTTAAATCATTACACATGGGGAAAAACACAAAGTCCCTTAACTCTCTGCATTAGCCACTTCTTGATTTTGTGATAAAAATACCATGGCCCAAAGCAACTTATAAGTGAAAGCATTGATTTGGGTTCATGGATCCAGAGGGAGAGAGACAATCATGGGATGGGGTGTGGAGGCAGAGCAGCTGGAGCAGGAAGCAAAGAAGAAGCTTTTTATTACATATGTGACAAAGATAGTGTAGTGTAAGAGTGAACAGGAAGTGGGGTCAGATCATAAACCCTCAAAGCCAACCCTCAGTGACATATTTCCTCCAGAGAGGCTATACCTCTTAAAGGTACTATAAAATTCCCTAAACAGTACCACCAATTAGGGACCAAATGTTCAAATACATGAATATTGGAGGGTCATTTCTCATTCAAACTACTCTACTCTCCTTGACTGGGATCACTACCCTGAGAAAGAATTTGGCCTAGAGTCATCATTTAAAAATACTATCAGAAGTGGGGTTAGTATGAGCCTTGGTCTTTGACCTAGGTTATTACTCTTTTTTTTTGTTTTGTTTTTTTGTTTTTTATGAGACAGGGTTTCTCTGTATTGTTTTGGAGGCTATTGGTCCAGCCCAACCTCGAACTCACAGAGATCCGCCTACCTCTGCCTCCCGAGTGCTGGGATTAAAGGCGTGCGCCACCACCGCCCGGCTAGGTTTTTTTCTCTTTGATTTGATAAGTTAACATGACAAATGAAACTTAAAGGAGGAAGAGTTTATTTTAGGTCACAATTTCCAGTTACATTTCATCTGTGTAAGGAAGTCACAGTGGCTAGAACTTCAAAGACCTGGTCACATTACCTCTACAAGGACAGGGAGGGAAGAGACACATGCATCCTCTGGATCAGCCCACTTTCTCCACTCTCACTCAGGTCAGGGTCTCCTGTAGATAGATGTTTCTGTCCTGCCTGGTCCCACAGTTGTTTATTCCCAAATAAATTCAGAGGTTTATATTATTCAGAAACTGGCTGGTATCTAAGGCTTCTTATTGGCTAGCTCTCTCTTAACCCATTTCTATTAATCTGTGTATCTCCACATGGTCTTGGCTTACCAGTGATGCCCAGACCTCTTGTTCCTTCAGCAGGTACATGGCATCACCTTGCGACTCACTATCTGTCTCCCCCTCCCCAAATTCTCTTAGTCTGGTAGCTCTGCCTATACTTCCTGCCTGGCTACAATCTGCCTGCCTATTGGCCCAACAGCTTTACTCATGAATCAATAAAAGAAAAATATATTCACAGCATACAGAAGGTCATTCCCCCTTCAGTCTCCTACCTAAGGAATAGAGTTACCCACAGAGGGTTGAGTCTTCCAAAAATCAATCAATTAAAATGATCTGCTTGAGACCTGATCACAGGTGAATCTGATGTCAATGATTCCTCTTTGAGATTCTTTTTTTCTTGTGATTCTACATTGTATGAAGTTCACATCATGGACACCCACACTTCCATAGGCCACATGGATAGTGAACAGCGGCAATCACTACATTCGTCTTTCTGTAAAGCTCAAACCCTCATGAGTCATGAAGTCTGTACAATTAGCTACTCTGTTTTACCTGGAAAAACACAAAAATTAAAGGTGAGATGAACCCATGCATTTTAGCTAGTCTGCAGTCATGATTGACACTCATTGTTTGGTTGCTTTGACATTTCTACTTTCACCATTAGCTGATGACTCCATTCACTTTGATAGCTTTCTGGACAGATTAATAGGAAACACATGACAAATATATTTCATTTCCTGGATTCAACGGATCATTCCCCAAATTTTGGGAATAAAGAAAATGTATTCATATTACACATGACATGAGAAAGCTAAGCATCTTGGGTATAGATTTTTATAAGTGAGTCTCAAAATGAGACACACTGCTTCTGATAATATTATTTTGATTGATACTCAAGTTAATTATGACCCTGCAAAGAGGAAATGGATACAGTTGACAAGTAGCACTATCCACTAAAACTAAATGCATTTTCTGCCATTTTCTCACATTATCCTATTGTATTGCTTATGTATTACCAATAACAAAACCATCATGTTCTTGCTTCTTTCCTGTCTTGCCTTTTCTATTAAAGCACAAGTTTTGTTACAATAACAGTTTTATCTTGCTCTGTTTTATCCCCAGTACGTACTACAGTGCCTACATTATAATATAAACTCAACACAGAACTGTTTAATAGATAAGTAGATTCCATGCCTTTGTTTGTGCTCCACAACTAAAATTATAGTTTTTATTTATGCATATCTTGCAAGTGTTTCATATGATAAGATCCAAACAAAGTATGATTTTGAGTATGTGTGTATACATTGGTGGGTGTGATTTCAAGGAAATGTGTGCCCTCATGTATATACTCAGAGTTCCTAGTACAAGCTCAGTGTCAGTCCTCACATTACATTTTGTTGAATTCAGGGTCTTTTTTTCTCTGCTTCGTATGCCAAGTTATCTGGCCTGTGAGCTTCTGCCCTTTGCCTGACTCTACCTCCCATCTCTCCCTAGGATTACAAATACATGCTACCACATCCATGACTGCATGGTTTCTGTAGACTCAAACTCAGGTATGATTCTTTCAAGGCAAGTACTTTAACCACTGAGCCACCTTTAGATGGTGTGTGTGTGTGTTTGTGTGTGTATGGCTTCACAATACCAATCTACCTATATTCTCAGTGTAAATCATTTCCTTGGCTCTTTGTACTGAGATATACTCTAGTTTTGAAGGAATATTGCTTTTTTTCTTCTTTTCCAATAATTTAGTGAAATGCCATTGCCCACAAATATAACATTAGAGCCATTTGATTACAGTGACACTTTTACTCTGTCTTTTTCTCATTGTGGGTAGAAACAAGTCCATTTTATAAAATAAACTTTTTCATTAATTGGTTTAATGTTCTCCGTAAAGACAACTTAGAAGTTATTTCCTATTTTATTTTTTATAATTATCACTTCTTGGGGGGATGTCTAGTTTCACGTTGATTGTTTAGGCCTAAAGTTGCCACATTAGATGGTATTTTAGTTAATTTTCATGTTCCTGTGATAAAAATACCTTGATGAAAACAATTTTCAGAAAGGTTTATTTATCACACAGTTTGAGGATATAGTTCAGTGGTTCTCAACCTTCTTAATGCTGTGACCCTTTAATAGAGTTCCTATTGTTTTGGTAACCACAAGCACAAAATTATTTCATTGCTACTTCATAACTGTAATTTTCTACTATTAGGAATACAATGTAAATATCTGATATGTAACACACCTGATATTCAACACCTGTGAAGATATTGTTCAACCACCAGGGGGTAGCAACCTACAGGTTGACCCACTGGTATGGCCCATCATGGTAACAGTAGCATGAAGAAGCTAGTCACATTGTCTACAGTCAGGGATCATAGAAAGATGAATGCTGGCATTCAGCCTGCCCTTTTTTTCTTTATTCAGTACATCATGATCCCAACCTGGGGTATGGTGCCATCAACCATGCATAGATCCTCTCATCTCAATTAACAATCAAGATAATACCCCACGGTCATTCCTAGAGGACCCTGTCACAGGTGACTCTTCATCTCAAATAGAAAATCAAAATTAACCAAAGGATACCCATACATTGACTCTAGAAATCCTTATGATCCTTCATACTAAAATGGGTAAGCTCAGTGATAGATCACTAACTGCATTCCAGAGTGTATTCAACCAATATCAATCCTACACATGTTAAATATTTATATTTATGAACAAGTCATCTGCTGCAAAGCACATGTTAGCTGATTCATTCACACTTATTATTTTATTTAATTACACACATTTTTAAAAACCATATTTCTAAGTACGCAGGCAAAAGACTCCAAATAAGCTAATCTAGGGCTTGGAAATAAATATTACATCTTGATATCAACAACAAACATTTTTGTACTTTTATTTATTCCTCAACAATTTCATACATGTGTATAATGCATTTATGTCACACTCATTCTTCCACCCTCTTTTTTCCTTTCTCACCACTATCTCCTCATACGGAATCTCTACCTACTTTAGTGTCTTTGTCTTGTTTTTGCTTCATGACCCAGTAGGCTTACATGGTTCACTAGTGCACGTTTTAGTGTAATATATGCTTTAAAGCACAAGTGAGGTGAATTATTGACATATCCCAGGTATTTGCCTGTTGTTCCCCAGAATAAAGATGTGAACATCCTTGTAATGCCCATTACTTAACGCGGTTTGGACATCACTGTGATGACCTACTGTACTTTTGCAAATTACTTTATCTTACTTGGTACTTTGCTATTCTCCCTGTCAGTGCCATACCTCTGATAATGTCACTTTGTACAGTGATTGCGCCAATGCTTAGAATTACTGATAATTTCCAGAGACAGTATCTGGGAGTGGGAAGGGAATATTTATTCCATTCTGTGCAAGAGCCTTAACAGTGACTGATTTCATACAAGATGGTTTTCCTGGCATCCAAATGCAAAGACTCTAGTCCCGAGAGAAAAACCTGTTCACAAATTAGAAATGCTGGGAAAGCGTTCTTACAACAGATATGAGTCAGGAGATGTGTTCTGCTAAAAAAAAAGGCAGGGAGGCGGCTACACGAATTACTTTCTCTATTCAGTAATTCATCAGTAATTACTAATGCTATTATGGCTATGATCATGGTAGTATTAAGGGAGTATATTTGAAAGGATTATACTATATAGGGAATAGAGACTATCTATATGCTATCCCACTGCCATATTTCCACAAAACATTAAAAGACAAAGGAGAAAAGCAAATTGTCTATAGAGTTGGAGAAGTGGCCTAGTGGTTAAGAAACGATATTTCTCTTGCAAAGTATCCAAGTTGGGTTCCCAGGTTGGGCAGGTCACAACCCCCTGCAACTCCAACCCCAAGGGATCTGATACCCCCTTCTAGTCTCCATGGGCACCTGCATTTCATGTATGCATACATACATGTAAACACACACATACCACAAGATGAAAGTCAATCTTTAAAAAAATAAGTTATTCATAAAGAAAAATGGAAAGCAGGAGGCTGGTAAACAAGACAATGAAAGAGAAATAACATCATGGTTTGGGGATTAGCAATGGTTTTATTCTTTATTGTCTCATTTTACTTAACTTTCAGGAACTCTCAGTGAGTCTGACCTTATGTCACAGACCTAGAATATTAAATTCCATATTTTAAAAGCCAGGGGCATAAATCTCAATTGATATTCTTTTAAGAATGACATTTATCAAATAGATAAAGTAGTAGACAGACAGAGGTGGATTTCTATGATCTGCATTAGCAAGTTCAAAGTACTTCATATCAAAATGCTTCCTTTGTGCTGAACATGAATACAGATTGTTTTGTGCCTTTATCCCATACACACTATAGTTGAATAGTAACTCATTGGCATTTATACTCTATTTATTACTGTAAGTAACCTAGAAATCACTTACAGTGTATATATATAGGATATAATAAAATTTATGACATTTTATGTCAAGATGGGTTTTCTTTGTATAAAATTTTGTAGTTTTTAAAATGCTAACAGGTTATATCATCTCCCCCTTTTCTTCACTCTCCCAAACTTCTCCCATATATCACACATCAAATGTAGAGTAGACCTTGCCAACATTTCAAGACAACCCAAAAGTCTGATTTTTGAGGTTAAGCCTCAGTTAAACCTAGATGACCTTTAGAAATACAGATTGGGAAAGATGTGTTGACAAGAACTCATCTTTTAACAATTATATAGATTTAATACAGAAATGATGGATTTTATAATAGAAATCTGGATGGGGAGTCAAATTTTCAGAGCCTTTGAAGCCATTTTATTACTTGATCTGCCACTTCTTGTATCAGTCAGTTTTGTCATACACCTGTACTAGGCCCTATTTGGTTTGTAACCAGTATTGGTCCAATAAATGCCAATGATCACTCATCAGCAGAAGCAGGACTGGCTTTATGGGGGAAAAAGAACGTGAGAGATTGGAGGAGCATGGTTGTAGTCTGCATCAGGGCGCTGTGACAACTCCCTTCTCTACCAGTGTAGTAATTGTGCTTCCATTGGAACATCCACAGCCGGGATTATGTCTCCTCTGCTTAGAGATAGACAAAGTAAATAGCTGTATTTTTGTCTAAGCTATATAGGGATATGCATGGATTCTGAAAGGAAGACATTTCTGGAGCAGAGTTTTGGCGTTTCTTAGACTTGTGGTTTCCCAGAATTATAGATACAAAATTGTTAGTGGGAACATGACAGAGAGGCACAAAGAAAATGCAATGCTAAAGGGTATTAAAATTTGAGGAATTAAGTCCATGATGCCACTCATGGAGGTAATCCCTTTCTTTAGAGTAGTGCTTCTCACCAGAGGTCATCCCTTTGGCCTGCCTCCTGAAGACACATGGAAGTATCTTCAGTTGTCACAAGTCTGGGGAAAGGGTGCTGGTATGAAAAAGATTGAAGTAAAGAATGAATCAAATATCCTACAACAGTCAGAGAAATTCTCAGATCAATAGTTGTCTATCCCAACTTGTCAATAATGTCAAGGTTGAGACTGCTTTGATAGAAAAATCAAAACCTTAAGACCCTGGTAATGTTATGCCATTTTGAATCTCTATGGGTGCCCAGAAGTAATACAGTCATTTGTCTTTCTGCATTCTTTTTTATGGTTTTTCAAGGCAGGGTCTCTCTGTGTATCTTTGGAGTCTGTTCTGGCACTATCTCTGTAGATCAAGTTGGCCTTGAACTCACAGAGATCCACCAGCCTCTGCCTAAAAGTGTTGGAACTAAAGGGTTGTGCCACCACCACCTGGCATTTTTCTGCTTTCTTATCCAGAACCTGAGGAAATAAGATTTAGTTCTTAGTTCTTTTTAATGAACAGAACTCTTTGCTAGTGCCTGCTGCAATAGAAGACAAACAGCAGCAAGAGAATGCTTAATAACTCTATATTTATCACCCAGCTTCCCCTTCTTTCTGTCTACTTTAGTGGTGGTCTGTGGGGTTTGCTGTTCTAGACTAAGTTTATTTGGCAATCACTACCCTCTCAGAGAGAGGAGGAGACATGAACATAAAAGTTCTAGGATTTGGAGGAAAGGAAACATGACTTTATTCTCCCAAGATTACTTATGACTTTAGGCAAACCAACTTCCTGCCTCTCTGTTTAGATTTCTTAAGCATTGAAAAGATGTACGGACTTTCCACTTACCTGTCTCAGAGATTAAAATAAATGTGGTACTTAGGAAAAGTAATGGTCTCCCTAGAAGTGATGGAGAAATGAGTTTTACTTCAGCAACATGTGTAAGTTCTTTCAGAAGGGAGACCCATTATCAAAATTGAGGGATTTAAGTATTCACCCAGATTTTCCTTGACAATGTGCTCCTGTTGCCCGTGTTCCAGTAAATGGCCCTATATTCACGTGCATATAGACAGGACTAAATCGACTCAGTCGTATTTGGGAAAATAGAACAGAAAGTTGGGAGGAGGGCACAGTTGATGGAACAGGTCTAGAAAGAGTTGGAGGAGAAAGTGGAGGTGGATAGGATCAAAACACATTGTACATACAACTGAAATTCTTTTTTTTAAGAAAAGGTGTCTCTGTGTAACTGCCTTGGCTGTCCTGGATCTCACTCTGTAGACCAGGCTGGCTTCAAAGTTCTAGAGATCCACCTGCCTCTCCCTTCAAAATTCTGGGATTAAAGGAGTGTGCTACCAATACCCAGCTATAAAATTCTTAAATAACAAATTAAAAGACATTTTAAAACATATTAAGGATTTATCTGTGAAACCTTTAAATGTTCATTGAAATAAATTGAACATAATTTCACAAGTAATTCCCAAGTGAATATAAACATTTCTCTCAAGCTGACTGTGAAAGCCCATGTCTTTCACCTGAGAACACAAAGGTCAGAGGCAAGCAGATTCCTGTGAGATTAAGACTAGTCTGGTCTGCAAGGTAAATTCCAGGCCTACTCAGGTTTCCTACTGAGACTCTGTCTCAAAAAAAATAAGAAAATATAAAGCTCAAAATTTCACATATCAAATATCCTTTCTATTCTATATAGTTCATTCCATTTAATATTTTCTCAGTTTCATTTCTTTATCTTTGTTTTCAAATTTAAAATTCCAGGAAATTCCCTGAAATCCACAAGGATGACCCCAGCTAAGACCCCTTGCAATAGTGGGGGGCTGCATGAACGTAATCAGATTAGTAACCACCCTGTTATCATAAAACATTCACCCAGTAACTGATGGAAGCAGATGCAGAGATCCACAGCAAAGCACCAGATACTATCTGAAAGCCCAGTTGAAGAGAGGGAGGAGGGATTATATGAGGAGAGGGATCAAGAGCCTCATGGGGAAACCCAGAGACAGCTGACCTGAACTCCTGGGAGCTCACTGACACTAAACCAACACCTGGGGAGCCTGCATAGGACAGAACTAGACCCTCTGTGTGTGGGTGACAGTTGTGCAGTGTGGTCTGCCTATGGGACCCCTGGCAGTGGGACCAAGATCTATCCCTGGTGCATGAACTGGCTCTTTGGAGCCCATTCCATATGGTGAGATGCCTTGCTTAAACTTGATGCAGTGGGGAGGGTCTTGATCCTGCCTCAACTTAATATGTCAGGCTATGTTGACTTCTCTTGAGAGGCCTTACTCTTTCTGCGGAGTGGTTAGGGGTGGTAGGATAGTGGAGATGGGGGCAGAGGAGGGGAGAGAATGGGAACTGAGGTTAGTATGAGAAATGAATTTAAAATTTTTAAAAAGGCTTTAAATACCTTTAATATTTTTCTTAATTTGTTCAGGTTAGAGAACATTTGATTTTGATTTCAAAGGACTGAATCATGACTCACCCAACCACATTTCTTTTCTTTTGTCTCTAAAGATTATTGTTTGTATTATTATTTTAAAATTATAAAGTTTATAAAATTTACATTTGGCATGTAGCTTAGGTTGCTTTCCAGTTTTACTGTGAGCTGATTTCAGATATATAAGCATAATAGCATGGAATTTATTGCTTTAACAATTATGTAAATAAAATTATGTAGATGTATAACTTAAGTGGAACCTATAAAAAGAAATGCAATCCTGTTACTAAAATTCAAATGCTCAAGGAAAATATCCCAAGCACCATCCATAGATTGCTTTATTCTCTAGACTTAGACTGTCTTCAAATATCTTCAATGACAATTAATTTGCAGTCATACTAATCTTCTCATTCTGTCTTCCTACTGTGCTGTTTCTATTGCTGCTGCAGATGGCCTTCTTGTTAAGTTTCCTGGAGTCAATTGGTTACCTTGGAGTAGAATATGAAACAGCTTCATGACCTAAAAATTAATTGAGCCTTATCTGAGAATCAACCTGTCAAAGGAAATGTGAGAGGTTATTTTTGGTTTTTTTTTCTTTGTTTTTTAAGAAGGCAGGATTGTACAAATTCCAACACTGGACTATAAGGGGGTCAGAGCAGCGGCCTCCTCTGACTATAATGAGGAGCTCTTAGCGTTGATGCTCCTTAAGCTTCAATCTTAATTGACACCAAGGAGTAGGCACTGGGTTACACTAATAAGGGTGATGACCTTGAATTAGGTGAATCTCTTCAACCAGTACAGTGTTGGGGTAGGGAAAACAGAGGGCCACAGCTACAAGCATAGTATGGATAGCTCCAGAAGCTAGTGGCCTATTAAGTTGGGGCCTGAAAGTGAAGACAAAGACATATTTGTATGTGAGATTCCTGAACATATTTTTTACTTATTATTTTTTATATATTGTCACATGTAGTCAAGTCTGGCCTCCTATTGTATATATAGCCAAGAATGACCCTGAGCTTCTCATTCACCTGCCTCTACCTTCTGAATATGGGGATTCCAAACAGGCCACCACCTACAGGGTGAGGTGAAAGGATGGAAATTACGCTTTATACATGCTAAGCATGCAGTAAACCAACTGAGGGACATATATAGAATTTCCTTCAGTATCATAAAAGCTGAGCTTTCACATACTTCACTGAAGAGTTGTCCCACAAACGATTTTCAACTATGTCTAGATTATATCCTGAGCTGTAAGTGTTGCTAACGAAATCCAACAAGGGCTCTGCCTGTTGAACATTTGTTTGACATTTCCTATCTATGGAACGATGAGCATTTTTCTCTTAATCTTTGAAGGCCTGAAAACTTCAAAGGCACAGGTCATTCTTCACACCAAGCTTTCCTGTGTGCTTCAGCATGAAGATCTTTCATTCTTTTGCAAAAACATAAACTATTTTCATTATACCTATCTCTTTCATTCATTTCACTTTTTTTCGTACATCGAATTCTTTTTATTTCTGTACGTAGAATTCTTGTTTAACAAAAAGTAGCATCTTGGCTCATTCTTCCCTGAAAACAATATTCTTTTCCATTATCTTTTGCTTTATCCTTTGTTCTGATTGTCTCCTGCAACAGTTTCTCAAGTTTTATTTTCCAGATCATTAGCCAGGTCCTTAGCCTTGTTGTATTATATTTTATATTCCATAAATTGACTTTTAAGCTGTTCAATTCTTTTCATTTTTCTTTGTCTTTCTTTTTTTCTTATATCCTGACAAGAACAATGTATAATTTCTTATTCATGTGTTTTGAAAAACAGAAACATTATGAAAAGGCGGAGCTATACTTACATACTATTTTCTTGTGGAAATAACAATGTCTCAAGTCTAAATAATTTTCAAGATTAAAAAGCATTTTTAGGAATGCAGAGAGATGAATATACATTATCTCATCTATGTGTATAATTTACAAAATTCAAGGCCAGATATTGGCCAATAGTACAAGCATTAGTAAAGGGGAGGAACAAATCCATGAAATGTATTATAAAAATTGGATAACTATAGATAATGTTTTTTTCATTTTTTATATTCTCTTTTTTTCTCAATTTTTTTATTTTAAATAGCTTGTTTTACATGTCAATCCCAGTTCCCTCTCCCTCCCCTCCTCCCACACTGCCCTTTCCCCCCACCCTCCCACCCTATTGCCAAATCCTTCCACATAGGGGATATCAGAGTCTGTCATTTTACTCTGGGTAGGGTCCAGGCACTCCCCTAAGAGTCCAGGCTGAGAGAGCATCCCTCTTTGTGCTACAGGCACACGAAGACTGTTTGTATATCAGGGATAGACACTGATCCACAGCTCAGTGCCCCATAGGTTGCCCAGGCCTTCTCGCTGACACTCACATTTGGGGGGTCCAGATCAGTCCCATGCTGGCCTCCCCACTGTCGGTCTGGGATCCAAGAGCTCTCCCCTGTTCAGATCAGCTGTCTCTGCTGGTTTTGCCAGCCCATTCTTTGCCAATTTGCTCATCACTCCTCTCTCTCTGTCACTGGGTTCCTTGGGTTCAGTTCAGTGATTAATTGTGTGTTTGCCTCTGCTTCCATCAGTTACAGGATGAAGGCTCCCGGATGGTTATAGACATCAAGTTCATTATCAGGAATGGGCATTCGAGGTGGTCTCTCCACTATTGCTTAGCTTGCCAATTGGTGTTATCCCTTTAGATCACTCGAGGTCGCTCTGGTGCCTGATCTGTATTCGCTCCTATGATTCCCTCTTCCCCCTATTTTACTCCCACCCCCTCAACTTCCTGTTCCCCCATGACCAACTCTCTTCCTCTTCACCCCCTCTCTTCTTCCCAGGTCCCACTCCCCCCCACCCCTCGCCGTGTTCCCCATCCATACAGGGGATCTTGTCTCCATCCTCTTCTCTTGGGTACTATGCATATATGCATATCTTTTAGGTTCTTTCCTGTTTCCCAGACTCTCTATCAGTGGAAGTGCAAACTGGCACTATCCTGATCCATGTCTAAAATCCATATATGAGTGAGTACATACCATGTTTGTCTTTTAGCGACTGGGTTACCTCACTCAGGATGGTTTCTTCCAGTGCTATCCATTTCCCTGCGAATTTCAAGATTCCATTATTTTTTCTGCTGAGTAATACTCCATTGTGTAAATGTACCACATTTTCTCTATCCACTCTTCAGTTGAGGGGCATCTAGGTTGCTTCCAGGTTCTGGCTATTACAAATAATGCTGCTATGAACATAGTGGAGCAGATGCCCTTGTTGTATGAACTTGCCTAATTTGGATATATGCCTAAGAGTGGAATTGCTGGGTCTTGTGGTAGATTAATTCCCATTTTCCTGAGGAATCTCCATACTGATTTCCAAAGAGGCTGTATGAGTCGGCACTCCTACCAGCAGTGGAGGAGTGTTCCTCTCTCTCCACATCCTCTCCAGCATAAATTGTCTTCGGTGTTTTTGATTTTAGCCATTCGGGCACGAGTAAGATGGTATCTCGGAGTTGTTTTGATTTTCATTTCCCTGATGGCTAAGGATGTTGAGCACTTTCTTAAGTGTCTCTTGGCCATTTTAGCCTCCTCTACTGAGAATTCTCTATTTAGCTCTGTACCCCACCTTTAATTGGATCCTTTCGTGTTTTGGAGACTTGTTTCTTGAGTTCTTTGTAAATTTTGGAGATTAGCCCTCTTTCAGATGTAGGGTTAGTGAATATCTTTTCCCATTCTGTGGCCTGCCTTTTTGTCTTTTTGACTGTGTCCTTTGCCTTACAGAAGCTTTTTAGTTTCAGAAGGTCCCATTTGTTAATTGTCGATCTCAGTGCCTGTGCCACTGGTGTTATGTTTAGGAAGTGGTCTCCTGTACCAACTCGTTGAAGAGTATCTCCCACTTTCTCTTCTAAAAGTTTCAGTGTGGCTGGATTTATGTTGAGATATTTGATCCATTTGGACTTAAGTTTTGTACAAGGCGATAAACATGGATCTATCTGCAGTCTTCTGCATACCAGTACCCAGTTATGCCAGCACCATTTGTTGAAGATGCTTTCTTTTTCCCATTGTACAGTTTTAGCTTCTTTTTCAAAAATCAAGTGTTCATAGGTGTGTGGGTTAAAGTTAGAGCTTTTGATTCGGTTCCATTGGTCTACCTGCCTATTTTTGTGCCAATACCAAGCTGTTTTCAGGACTATAGCTCTATAATAGAGCTTGAAGTCAGGTATGGTGATGCCTCCTGAAGTTCCTTTATTGTATAGAGATGTTTTAGCTATCCTGGGCCTTTTGTTTTTCCATATAATGTTGATTAATGTTCTTTCCAGGTCCTTGAAGAATTGTGATGGAATTTTGATAGGGATTGCATTGAATCTGTAGACTGCTTTTGACAAGATTGCCATTTTTATTATGTTGATCCTACCAATCCAAGAGCATGGGAGATCTTTCCATTTTCTGGTATCTTCTTTGATTTCTTTCTTTAACGACACAAAGTTCTTGATATACAGGTCTTTAATTTCCTTGGTTAACATTATCCCCAGATATGTGATGATGTTTTTGGCTATTGTAAAGGGTGATGTTTCTCTGATTTCTTTCTCAGTCACTTCATCATCTGTATATAATAGAGCCACTGATTTTTTTGAGTTTACCTTGTATCCTGCCACATTGCTGAAGGTGTTTTTCAGCTCTAGGAGAAACCTTGCGGAGTTTTTTGGGTCACTTATGTAAACTATCATATCATCTGCAAATAGTGAAAGTTTGACTTCTTCTTTTCCTATTTGTATCCCCTTTATCTCCTTTTGTTGTCTTATTGCTGTAGCTAGAACTTCAAGTACAATATTGAAGAGATATGGAGAGAGTGGACAGCCTTGTCTTGTTCCTGATTTTAGAGGAATTGCTTTGAGTTTCTCTCCATTTAGTTTGATGTTAGCTGTTGGTTTACTGTATATTGCTTTTATTATATTCAGGTACATTCCTGTTATCCCTGATCTCTCTAGGACCTTTATCATGAAGGGGTGCTGGATTTTGTCAAAGGCTTTTTCAGCATCTAGTGAGATGATCATGTGGTTTTTCTTTCGCAGATTGTTAATATGGTGGATTACATTGATAGATTTTCTAATGTTGAGCCATCCCTGAATTCCTGGGATGAAGCCAACTTGATCATGGTGGATGATTTTTCTGATGTGTTCTTGAATCCGGTTTGCGAGTATTTTATTGAGTATTTTTGCATCAATGTTCATGAGGGAAATTGGTCTATAGTTCTCTTTCTTAGTTGTGTCTTTGTGTGGCTTGGGTAGCAAGGTAATTGTAGCCTCGTAGAAAGAGTTTGGCAATGAGCCTCCTGCTTCTATTGTGTGGAATACATTGAGGAGTATTGGAATTAGCTCTTGTTTGAATTTCTGGTAGAATTCTGCACTGAAGCCATTTGGGCCTGGGCTTTATTTTTTTGGGAGACTTTTGATGACTGCTTCTATTTCATAAGGGGTTATAGGTCTGTTTAGATTGTTTATCTGTTCTTGATTTAGTTTTGGCAAGTGATATCTATCCAGGAAATTGTCCATTTCCTTTAAATTTTCAAATTTTGTGGAGTACAGATTTTCAAAATATGCCCTGATGATTCTCTTGATTTCCTCAGAGTCCGTTATGTCCCCTTTTTCATCCCTGATTTTGTTAATTAGCATGTTCTCTCTCTGTCTTTTGGTTAGTTTGGACAGAGGTTTGTCTATTTTGTTGATTTTCTCAAAGAACCAACTCTTTGTTTCATTGATTCTTCTCAGTGTTTTCCTGGTTTCTACTTGATTGATTTCAGCCCTCAATTTGATTATTTCCTGGCGTCTGCTCCTCCTGGGGGAGTTTGCTTCTTTTTGTTCTAGAACATTCAGCTGTGCTATTAATTCTCTAGTATGACTGTTCTCCAGTTTTTTCATGTGGGCACTTAGTGCTATAAACTTTCCTCTCAGCACTGCTTTCAAAGTGTCCCATAAGTTTGTGTGTGTTGTGTCTTCATTCTCATTGAAGTCGAGGAAGTCTTTAATTTCTTTTTTTATTTGTTCCTTTACCCGGGGATGGTGCAATTGTGCATTGTTCAATCTCCATGAGTTTGTAGGGTTTCTGCGATTTGTGTTACTGTTGAATTCTAATGTTAATGCATGGTGGTCTGATAAGATGCAGGGGGTTATTCCAATTTTTTTGTATCTGTGGAGATTTGATATGTTTCCTATTATGTGGTCAATTTTAGAGAAGGTTCCATGTGGTGCCGAGAAGAAGGTATATCCCTTTGTATTTGGGTGGAATGTTCTATAGATGTCTGTTAAACTCAGTTGGGTTATAACTTCTATTAGTTCTTTTGTTTCTTTGTTAAGTTTCTGTCTGGAGGTCTTGTCTAGCGGTGAGAGCGGAGTGTTGAAGTCTCCTACTATTAGTGTGTGAGATTTTATGTGCATTTTGAGCTTTAGTAATGTTTCTTTCACGAATGTAGGTGCCTTTGTATTTGGGGCGTAGATGTTTAAAATTGAGACTTCGTCTTGATGTATTTTTCCTTTGATGAATATGAAGTGTCCTTCTTCATCTCTTTTGATTGATTTTAATTTGAAGTCTAATTTGTTAGATATTAGGATTGCTACACCCGCTTGTTTCTTGGGACCGTTTGATTGGAAGATCTTTTCCCAACCCTTTACTCTGAGATAACGTCTGTCTTTGATGTTGAGATGTGTTTCTTGTATGCAGCAGAAGGAAGTGTTCTGTCTTCGTATCTATTCTGCTAGTCTGTGTCTTTTTATAGGCAAGTTGAGGCCGTTGACATTGAGGGATATTAATGACCATTGATTGGTGATCCTTGCTTGTGCTTGATTTATTGTTAGTGAAGTTATTTTGTGTAGTTTCTCCTCCCTTTTTCTTTTGGTGTTTTGTAAAGTGTCATTATATATTGCCTGTGTCTTTGTGAATGTAGTTATCTTCCTTGGCTCTAGGTTTTCCTTCTAGCATTTTCTGTAGAGCTGGATTCATGGATACGTATTGTTTAAATCTGGCTTTGTCATGGAATATTTTGTTTTCTCCATCTATGGTAATTGAGAACTTTGCTGGATATAGTAGTCTGGGCTGGCATCCTTGTTCCCTTAGCGTTTGTAGGACATCTGTCCAGGATCTTCTGGCTTTCATCGTTTCCATTGAGAAGTCAGGTGTAATTCGGATAGGTCTGCCTTTGTATGTTACTTGGCCTTTTTCTTTAGCTGCTCTGCTCTTAATATTTTCTCTTTACTCTGTAGGTTTGATGTTTTGATTATTATATGGCGAGGTGACTTCTTTTTCTGGTAGAGCCTATTTGGTGTTGTGTAAGATTCTTGTACTTTCATAGGCATATCTTTCTTTAGGTTAGGGAAGTTTTCTTCTATGATTTTGTTGAATATGTTTTCTGTACCTTTAAGTTGAATTTCTTCACCTTCTTCTATACCTATTATTCTCAGGCTTGGCTTCTTCACGGTGTCCCATATTTCCTGGATATTTTGTGTTAAGGATTTGTTGGTTTTGAGATTTTCTTTGGTTGACGACTCTATATCCTCTAATGAGTCTTCAACACCTGAGATTCTCTCTTCTATCTCTTGTATTCTATTGGTGATACTTGCATCTGTAGTTCCTGATCGTTTACCCAGCTTTTCTATTTCCAGCATCCCTTCATTCTGTGTTTTCTTTATCATTTCTATTTCAGCTTTCAATCCTTCAACTGTTTGAGTTGTTTCCTTAATTTTTTTGGTTGTTCTTTCTTGGTGCTCTTTAGATTCTTTGAGAGATTTGTTTATTTCTTGAATTTTTCCCCCATTTCATGGATTTTTTTTGTTTGTTTTTTCTTCTATTTCTTTAAGGAATTTCCTCGTTTCTTCTTTGAGGGTCTCCATCATCTTCATGAAATAATTTTTAAGGTCTGTCTCCTCTTCTTCGTCTATGTAGTGGTTTTTGGGTCTTGCTGGTGTTGGATCCCTGGATTCTGGTGGGGTCATGTTGGTGTTTCTATTGCTGAGTGATCTCTTATTCTGTCTTCTTCCCATC
The DNA here is from genome assembly GCF_017639785.1 of Mesocricetus auratus. Taxonomy (NCBI): domain Eukaryota; kingdom Metazoa; phylum Chordata; class Mammalia; order Rodentia; family Cricetidae; genus Mesocricetus; species Mesocricetus auratus. Next base: position 64,892,973 of record NW_024429266.1, read on the forward strand.
TCTTCTTTCAGTGGGTGCTGGTGGGGTCTTTCCGTCTCCACTGGTCTCCTTCCTTCCTGCAGCTGAAGCTGGGGATGCTGACACGGAGTTTGGGTCCTGGTAGGGCTGATGTCTTTCCTGAAGCTGGTCTCACTGGGGTTGGGGTCTTGGAATTGTTGACTTCTTTGCTGTGTGGGCAGGTCTCCTGAAGCTGTCCTCGCTGGGGTTGGGGTTTTGGAAGGGCTGATGTCTTTCCTGAAGCTGGACTCACTGGGGTTGGGGTCTTGGAGGGGCTGATGTCTTTCCTGAAGCTGGAGTCGCTGGGGTTGGGGTCTTGGAGGGGTTGATGTCTTTCCTGAAGTGGGACGCGCTGGGGTTGGGGTCTTGGAGGGGTTGATGTCTTTCCTGAAGCTGGACTCGCTGGGGTTGGGGTCTTGGAGGGGCTGATGTCTTTCCTGTGTGGGCGGGTCTTCTGGATGCTTGGTGGCCCCGAAGATCAAGGGGGATGGGGGAAGGGCGGGCGGTCCCCGCCGGAGATCCAATCTCAACTGAAGCTGGACTAGCTGGGGCTATATTCTCTTTTTAATGAGTAATACAAATTCTTACTTTCTTCACGATGCCTTACACTTATTCTTTAGATTTTCTTCTGTAATACTTCTGTTTCTTTTTAGTCATCTGAGTGTTCTTTTACATTGGGAATTGTATTTGCATATGTTCATGGGAAGGCCCAAAAAGGGTAACCTGATATCTTCCTGTCACTTTTTGCTTGATTCCCTTGAGGCAAGGTATCTTGTTGTACTTTTAGGAAATCAATGAGGACTATATTCAAATGGGAAAGAGCATTTCAGTCAAACACCAAATGTCTTTCACATATTTTCTTTCATTTTATCTAGTGCTATTAAACAATAATGGAATTAGTAACCCATTACTTTTGGTACATCTTTGGCCAGGTCATTATGTGACAGAGCAGTGAGTTTTTGCCTTGAGATTTAGAGGAAAACCATTAACACAAGGGTGTGTATTAATTCCTTGATTTAATGAGACATAAATTGTTTGACATGAATAGAGGAACAAAAACATTTTGTGGCCTGTGAGTGCATAGCCTTATTAATGCACCTCTTTGTGAAGAGGTGAAAAACTACAGTATAAAATAACTAAGGAAAATGCAGGGAAATTTTCCTGTGTGCAGAATTGTCCTCATGTTGGTACATTGGAGAAGGCTGGCCATTAATATTGTGAAAACCAGCTTTCCTCATAATTTCCCAGTGTCCTCAGTAGTCAGTATCACTGAATCCATTGGTATTACAACTACAAAACATTGTTTGAGTAAATAACCCAGCACTGAAATGATGTGAAAACAGAAGGTGTGAAGAGGTTTGCCTGAGCTTCCTGTGTCTTTTACTCAGTGGCTGTGGCAACCATTGCTAACAAAACAATAACACCCATGGTAACCTTTATGGCTATGTGTGTGTGGGGGCATTAGTAAAGAATTTGGCTCATACATTCTCAGAAGACCCATTCAAATCATTGAAGCTTAATGTCATTTGTCTGCATCTCTTTCAACAAAGCAATCCACATGCCAATTTGCTTAAATGGTGGATGCACATGCCAAATCTAATTATCCCTTATCTCATACAGTCATTAATCATTCCTATCCATTATTCATTGGCTACCCATAGCCACTACAGTCTGCAGTACATGAAACTTCAATATATATTACAATATCTTGTTTATAAGTGGCATTTGCCTCTGAAATAGAATGTGTAATGTTTTTGAGTTAGAGGAAATATTCTTGGCACGGAAGCCAGTGATATGTCTTGTGGCATTATTCTAGTAATCTATAAAATTAATAAAGTGAAGGCAGTATGCTGGAGACCATTGTGAGGCTACAGATGAATATTACCTGGTTGTCACTACAGTGAAGTGAAATTACAACCATACCCCAAAACCCCATTGATACAACCTACAACAATAACCAGGTAACCCATCAATACAACTTGAAGCAATATCCAAGGACGCCATGAATGCAACCTACAAACATACCCAGGAACTCAATCAATACAACCTACAACCATACCCAGGAATCCCACTGATACAACCTGCAAGAATACCTAGGAACCCCATCAACACAACCTACAACAATACCCCAGATCCCCACTGATATAATTTATAGCCACACCCAGTGAACCCACCAATGCAAACTACAACATTGCCCAATGATCCCAATAATACAACCTACAATACCTGAGTATCCCACAAATATAACCTCCAACAATACCCAAGGGTCTCACATACAACGTACAACAGTTTACAGGATCCCGCTTCATTTTGAAAATAAATTTTATGTGATGCATCAGGTGAATATCAAATTAAATCTCTAGATTTCAGCCCTTCCCACCTCAGTCTATTGCCTTGCCTTTGTCACTGCAGACATTGAGTGAATAATTATTTGACCATGACAGAGAGTGAGTTGCTTAGTTTATTTCCATTTACAAAATACAAGCAAATCAAGTAATGTATGTTTTTATCAGTGAAAAGAAAAGGACAAATTGCACATATGAATTCAAATATGGTATTCTGCCTGATGTTATGGAAGTAGGAAAGGAAAACAGTGGTTTAGGCAGCTAGTTTGTCCTGCAGTGTGCTTCTACATCAGTCAGCTCTGCTGTCTGACCCCTGACATGAACTGTCTTTATATTGCAAAATGTGTCTGTACTCTATTCACATCCTTTCCCACACCTTTGGAGGACCAACTTGATCACTGATTCCTGAAAAGATTTATGTTACACATTATATGGAAGACAGAGGTGTAGAACAAGTCTGATGGTGAAACCAATAAGAGAGGTTAAAAAAAACAACAAGAAAACAATCATACAAGTACAGGAAGGAGATACAAAGAAGGGGAAAGAAACTCAGATGTTCTTTCTCCCCACCTGAATCCTTTTCTACACCTTATTATTTTCTAAATATGCTAATTTCTTTTAAAATATGCATTATCTACTTTGAAATAACATATTAATATATGCAAGTGTTTTAACTTTCTGCATGTGATTGTATGAGATCCCATGTATAGGTGTGGATAGCTGCCTGTGGAGGCAAGAAGAGACCATCAGATCCCCTTGGAATTGGAGTTACAGGAGCTTGACAGCTACCTGAAATGGGTGCTGGGAACCAAATTCAATTCCTTTGCAGGAGCAGCACATGATCTTAACCACTGAGTCATCTCTCCAGCTTCAGTGTTTCCATTTCTTATCCCATTGGTGTAGGTGTTATTAGGGAACCTCATGGATATCTACACATGTTGCTTGTCTCCTTCTAACTCACTGTTGTCATTAGATAGAGAGTTAGGAGATCCCTGGGAAGGAAAGTGGCTTGGGGTACTTAGGAGAACTAGTCTTATAAGTACAAGGGTGTTCTAGGCAAACCTTTCAAAAATAAAATTTGCATGGAAATAATTTATCTTAACAAAATTGTTTACATTGTGAAAAAAGACATAATGGTGAGAATTTTTTTAGAGGTCTAATTTGTTTACTTAAAACTCATGAAAGTAGGAGAATTTACACAGTATAAAGTCAGAATCACAGGTTTTATACAGTGAGACCAGAAAAAGGAATGTTTTGTCAAGTTGATGGGCTAGATTCTGGTGACTTGTGGTTATGTCTTATAAGGGTTAGAGCAGAAAGTGTCCCCTCCACAGAGACTTGCTGGAACCTGCAGTTTCCAGGAAAGACTGCTCTATCTGCTTCTTCCAGATCTATGTTGAACTGTGAACCCTTTACTATGAATAACACCATTTATGTTTAATCTGGTCTGGGGTCTGCTGCAGGAGCTGGGTCCAAACAATGCTGGATGCCATTGAATTCCCATGGACACGTCCATCCACCATGGTACTCTAGTCCCAGACTTACCTATTACTTCTTATTCTTTTGCTTCCCTTACTTATCATACTCAGTCTTTCACCAACTATGATGATCCTACCTCCCAAATGTCCCATGAATATCTCATTTGTCTACCACTGTTATTGTGTTAACTGCTGGAACCAGTGCTGTCTTTTATCTAGGTGAGATATCACTTTATTTTTAAGTGTGTTCTTTGTTTTTAATTATGTACATTTGAATACATCTATTGTGGACTATATGCAAGTGAGTTCAGGTGCCCTAGAAAAAGGTCAAATGTGTCAGTACTGGGAACTGAACTCAGAACCTCTGCATAAGAAGTATGCATGTTAACCACTAATCAATCTCTTCATCCCCTACATGTTACATTACTTCCAACTAACTTTCAGCTCTTTTTATCACAAATAAGTTCTGACATCTAGGAATGCTGTTGCAACTTAAAAAACAAGGATCTCACTCAAAGGGAAGACAACATCCACCCAGGAGCCAAATATGAGTGACTATAGCTGGGGAACACAGATTTTAGTTACCTCAAATACCATACTCCAACATGGTAACAGTTTTGTGAAGTTTTTATAGTAATAGAACAAGTTCATACATTAAAACCCTTTCCATTAGCTTTGGTGGAAACATCATGTATGTGAATTACAGTGAAATGGAGAGATTTCTGCTATAGACTTTAGAAGCCAACAAATTGCCTTTTTAAAAAAATTAGAAACAATCTCATTTTATACATCAATACTCCTGTTCCCTCTCCCTCCCATCCTCCCATGTCCCCCACTGATCACACCAGCCAACCCCTTCCATGGAGTTCATAAATGTCTGTCACATCATTTGGACGAGGGCCTAGGCCCTCCTCCATGTATCTGGGCTGAAATAGTATCTCTCCAAAAGGAATGGGCTCCCAGAATCCCTTTGTACACTAGGAATAAACACTGGTTCTACTGTTAGAGGTCCCATAGACTACCCAGGCCTCCTAACTGGCACCCACATTCAGAAGGCTTGTTTCAGTCTTATGCTGGTTCCCAAGATTTACAACTGGGGTCTGAGTTCTCTCACTAGGTCATGTCAGCTGTTTCTGTAGGTTTCTCCAGTATGGTCTTAACAAATTTGCTCATACCCCTGCCCCCACTCTTAACAACTACATTCCAGGAATATGGCACAATGATTAGCTGTGGGTGTCTGCTTCTGCTTCCATCAACTATGGGATGAAGACTCTAGGATGGCAATTATGGTAGTCATCAATCTCATTATAAGGGAAGGATATCAAAGGCTGCTTCTCGACCATTGCCTAGATTTTTAGTTGTGGTCATCTTTGTGGATCTCTGAACATTTCCCTAGTGCAAGATTTCTCTTTAAACCTATATATACTGGCTCCCTCTCTGAAAGGTATCTCCTTTCTTGCTCTCCTCTATTCCTCCTCTGATTCTATCTTCCTGATCCCTCTTTTTCTCCCCCCCTCCACTCCCCTTCTCTTTTTCTACCTTCCTCCCCTCTACCCACATGCTCCCAATTTGCTCAGGAGTTCTTATCCCTTTCCCCTTCTTCGGGGGATTATGTATTTCTCTCTTAGGGTCCTCCTTGTTTCCTAGATTTTCTGGAGATGTGGATTTTAAACACCAAACAATCCAATTAAAAAGTGGGGTACAGAACTAAATAGAAAAGTCTCAATAGTGGAACCTAAAATGGCTAAAAGACACTTAAGTGCTCAACAACATCCTTAACCATCAGAGAAATGCAAATCAAAACAACTCTGAGATATGATCTTACTCCTGTCAGAAGGACTAAAATCAAAATCACCAATGACAGTCTATTCTCGAGAGGATGTGGAGAAAGGGGAACACCCCTCTATTGCTGGTAAGACTGCAAACTTGTGCAGCTACTTTGGAAATAAGTGTGGCAGTTTCTCAGGAAAATGGCAATCAGTCTACCTCAATATCCAGCAATTCCACTTTTGGGCATATATCCAAAGGATGCACTTTCATATAACAAGGACATATGTTCAACTATGTTCATAGCAGAGTTGTTTGTAATAGCCAGAGACTGGAAGCAACCTAGATGCCCCTCAATCGAACAATGAATGGAGATAATATGGTACATTTATACAATGGAGTACTACTCAGTGGAAAAAAACAATGCAATCTTGAAATTCACAGGCAAATGGATGGAACTCAAAGAAACCATTTTGAGTGAGGCAACCCAATCAAAGAAAGAGAAGCATGATATGTACTCACTCATATGTGGATATTAGACAAAGCACAAATTGCCTTCTTAATCACAGTAATGTTGATGACATATGGGGGTGGACGAGAAATAGCTATTTGGGAGGCTAAGGTATCTCAAGATACTTAACTTTGGACCTGGAAGGCTCCAACACTTTATAATCTCTGGTAATGTCAATCAGTCAATCAGCCCTTCTGGAACGTTTCATGAAGGTATAGATTCTTTTCAGAATCTTTAGTTCATACCAGATTTCCTATCAAACTTCTCCATTATTAGATAAATGACGTCAGGTCTATTTCTAAGGCTTTTATTAAAAATCAGACACAATTATATTGGCTTAATTGAATCACTACAAATGCTAATGTACATGCCCTGAAGAGAATTAATGTGCAGGAAATACTCCACAAATATTTAACTGTTACTATTATTATACTCAGAAATCCCAGGAGATGCTAAATGCATTTGTGATGATCCCCCTTTAAACTTAAACCATATTATCATTTACAATTAATTCTGGAGTAAGTTTCAAATTTTTTTTCTCAATAGTTTGAATTTAATTAAATTTAGGTGAAAGTCTAAAGAAAAACAAAAAACATAGAACATTTATAGTTTTTAATATTGTTAAAACAGTCATCTTATGGAAGAAACACACAAATAACAAAATGCTTCACACTACTTTAGCTGATCTTATCATTTGTATAATGATAACATACGTTTTTATAATTAATTTATTAATTTTTGCATAGTATATTTAGTAAAAGTATAAAAGGTGTTTGGATTTCTCCAATATCTCTTCCATTCCATCTACCATCTCCTGACTCAGTGCAGGGTAGCAGATTGCATTTTGCCATCTGTCCTCTCAGTCAATTTCAGCCTGTCTCTGCCTTCATGTGTTTCATTGTTGTAACTTGAGGATAATTGAGGTATTTTGTGTAGAATGCCCTTCAGTGAGTACTTGGCCATGGTATTGATGGTTACATTAAATACACATGTTCAGGGAGGATTTTACAGAGGTGGTATATCCTTTCAGAGCTTCATATCACTGATGTCACTTGTCATTACATCAAGATATATACCATGACATTAATGTCATGTTTCAAATTCCAAAAATTCTTGATAGAGTTCTAAATGAACCTTCAAGGTTCATCCTCTCACAGCATTGCAATGGCAACTGGCTATTTTCTATGCCTTCTCCACTATCTCTCTCTCCCTCCCTCTCTCTCCCTCCATCTCTCCCCCAACTCTTTCATTTTTTCATATATCAATGATTTAATTCAAATTTCTTGTGCTCTCAGGACTCGTTTTCTTCTAGACCTTCCTGTGTACTGCTCCCCTTCCCCTTCTTAGACTGGATTTCAATTTGTCTTTCCTTCTGTAGTGACATTGTTTCAGAAACTAATTTGCAGATCACTTTCTAGGGACATTTGTATGTGTATTTATTATTTGACTGCTCAAGACTAAATCAAGTAAATCAGATCTCCTGTTTTGAGCAATTTTAAAATATATGGAAGCGCAACTAATTGGTTACTTATGTGATTATGCAACTTAATTTTTATGTAAATTTCATTTGTGTTTTAGAGATAGTATATGTATGGGAAATGTTCTCTTTCATAAACATTGCATCACTTGCATCTAAACCTTTACCTGGAATCTAGTTCAGGCAACATTATTTGTAAATAAATGGATCAGAGAAATATATGTAGATTTGCTCTGATGATTTTTTCCTCTTCAGTAAGTAGGAAAGTGAGGGCTTGCCTCTGAAGTAGCATTTGTGACTTAGATCTGAAATGTCCTCTGCTGGTGCTTTAAGATATTGTGGGGACTTTAGGAGATGGCCCTAGGTGGTGGAAGCAGAAAAGAGGGGCTGGGTTTTTGCAGGTGATAGCCCAGCCTTTTGTACAGATGTTATTCTCCTCTTCCCTGGTCTAATATATTGTGCATAGTCTTAGACAGAAACCTCCCACAAAAGCAAAGTATTTCCTCCCATGTGTATTGCTTCTGTTTTGTGGTCACAGTCATGTGAAAGGTGGTTAGCAAAGCACAGTAACTGCCCGATGTAAAAGCAAAGTGAGATGCTCCGACCCTCCTTTATTAGGAATTCCATTGTCTCCCTTTCTGTTCACTGTGCTTTAACTCAAACATGGTCATAACCAACCTATTCTTAAGTGGCACATTGCTAAGAGAGTTAGTGTGAGGTCCAAAGTCAATATTTAACTTTAAAAGACTTTATTTGTATTTTATTTGTTTATTTGTATTTCATGCGTGTCAGTATTTTCTTCCATATATATGTATTCCATGTTTATTGTTGGTATCAGTGGAGGCCAGAAGAGGAAATAAGATGCCCTAGAACTGGGGCTACAGATCATAATGGGTCACTATATGAATGATGGGAACCAAGCCTGGGTCCTTGTCTAGAGCAGCAAGTGCTCTTAACTACTAAGTCATTTCTCAGACCTCCAAATTAAAATTTTTTATTTGAATATATGTATATATGCCAAATCTACACAAAATGTAGATTTTTTAAACATTTCTCAAATTAACTACAAACTAGACAAAACAAGATAAAAACAAATAATGGCCTGGTTTAGGCCAATGCCCAACATCTGGTCAAATAATAGCCTTTTCTGCTGTAGCAAGAAGAGGTGACTCCAATGTGAAGAATGCTGGAAATGCAAAGGTAGACATCTTTAAAATGGACTTTTGTTATGAATGTCTTTTCTCCACTCCCTTACTGAGTCATTTGGAGCAAACAGGTCACAGCTTCCTTAAATATATTTAAATTGGGTTTTACTAAGTCGTATTATTAGGCTAAATCGTAGGTACCCTTTTCAGCATTGGGAATAAAGATGGGCTGGGAAGATGGCTCAGGGGCTAAGGTGCTTGTGGTGTAAGCAGGAACAGCATAGTTCTCCAGAACCCACAGAAATGCTGAGTAACCTTGGAAACCTGCTCATAACTCCAGCCACAGAAAGTAGAGATGGGATTCAGGGAGCAAGATGACTAGTCAGACCAGCCATATTGGTAAACTATGGATTTAAGTGAGTAAGGTGGAATATCAGCTGCAGGACTTCACAGGCAGAGACACACACTAATGGACACCGCACACATACACACAGATTCATTACATATTTTTTATAATGAATGAGAGCAGTCTTCGCTAACCAACAACAGATTCAAACCTACTTGGAATAAAGTGTCGATGAGCTGAATTTCTGCTATCATTATGTCCTTTGCTGGTGAAGTTTATGTAAACATGACAAAAGCTAGAGTTATCTGGAAAGAATGACCACAGTTGAGGAAGTGCCTCCACCTTATTGGCATATAAGCAAGCCTGTGGGCCATTTTCGTGAATGACTGATGTGGGAAGGCCCAGCCATATGGGTAGTACCATCCTGGGGCAAGGGGTCATGAGTTGTATAAGAAAGCACTCAGGGCAAGTCATGGAGGAAGCCATTGAGTAACTTTCCTTCATGGTGTCTGCTTCAGTTTACCCCTCCAGGTTCTTGCCATCCTTGAACTCCTGCCTTGACTTCCTTCAGTGATAGACTGTGATCAAAAGTTGTAAGATGAAACCATTCCTTTTCTTCTTAAGGTGGTTTTTGGTCATGTTATTTTATCACAGCAATAGACAACAAACTAGGACATTCTTCAAACACTGTAGAGGTATATAAATATCTACTGCTTTTATATTGCATCAGAAATTATAAATCATCTAAAAATCATTTAAAACATAGAAGGACAAGTGCCCACTCCACGTAAATACTGTTCTGTTTTATAAAACTGACACTAAAGCTGATATGTGAAGAGTCCTGGATTGCCAAAGGATTGCGACATAGATTGTTGCGAGACCTCTATTTGTTGATCATTATTATAGCTCTTGTTAGCGGTGATGGTGGTGGTGGCATGGGGTAGTGAGGTCATACACATAGAGGCTACAAGACAACATCAAGAAGTCAGTTCTCTTTTTCCAATCTGGTTCCTGGTATTGAACTCAAGCCATTAGGCTTGTGCCCACAAGAGCTTTTATCCCTGAACCAACTTGCCACCCTTGGTTGAATACTTCTCTTATATTTAATACATTGTAGCCTGTAGTCTACACCATAAATGCTGCTGACAAAAATTGTATTAGCACTTCCTGTAATTTCAAGTTGCTTTATATTTTCTATACTTAAGCAATATTGACCAAATATAATGTTCTCTTTGTCAGCCTAGGGAAGTTGAAACATATTTACTTAAAAACCGTAATAATGATATAAATTAGCACAAGTACATTATGACCTAGAAAAGAATTTTCAGATGAGAGAACAGTTTACATTTGAAATGGAGGAGAGAGAGAGAGAGAGAGAAAGAGTGTGTGTGTGTGTGTGCATGTGTGTGCACGCTCATGCGGATATATATGTATACACAATACCTTTATATACATACAAATTGTCTTTTATGTTTGAATTCAACTTCATTTTGTTCTTGCTGTTTAGATGATCTTTCTCTTGTTCCCTTTGTGTGCCAGAGACATTTATACTTCTCTGTTCCCTCTCTAACCTTTTCCTGATTACAGGCCTTGAGTTAATTAGTCATTGTGATTTCAAAGTTCAACACAAACAGCTTTGTTCCCACTCTTGCAAAGGCAGGAAGATACATCAATATTCAGAAGGGACCCCTTGAAAACAACCCAAAATCATCTGGGGCTAGATCTCCCCTTTTGAATCAACACAATATACATTCACTATTCACCAACTATAGTTTTGAAATTCTGTAAACTTTCCAAATGAGCCCTATTATAATGAAATATTCATAGTATGCTAATAGAAGCATAAATAGCATGAGGCCACATATAAATGATGCAGAATTCTAGTAAGTAAAGATGCTCATTACTCCAGGACTTTAAGATTTCATGCTAGAGTTCATGTCTAGGAATATCTCTCTGAATTGAGAGTCAGGAGGTTCAGGGCCAGCAAGGTTGTTCAGCCTGTAGAGATGCTTAAAAGGGTTATAGCTCTGAGTGCAGTCCTGAGAGCCATGTGGGGGTAGGAGGGAGCCACCATTGCAAGTTGTTCTCTCACCTGCATATGGGGGCTGTACACACACACACACATACACACACACACACAGAGAGGGAGAGAGAGAGAGAGAGAGAGAGAGAGAGATGTGGAAGAAACAAGTAAGTATAAGAAAAGTTACTTTTTAACTAACAAAGTTTCTTTTTGTTTTGTGGGTATGTATAAATATTCAGGAACCACAATTTGTTTATCTACTAAATTAAGAGTATTATTGCACTGAAATAGTTATTTTTTTTAACTGAGGTCGTGGGAATGGAGTTCATTAGCAGAGCATTTGCCTAGGATGTGCTAGTACTAGGTTCCATCTCCAGTGCCTAAAATAAAAGCAAGACACAGTTTAAAAACTCAGGGTTCTAACAGTATATCACAGAAGGTCCGCATTCCTAATGCGTGTCATCTATCAGAGAGAATAAAGGTCTTCTGTCTGCTTCCTATTTCTGCTCTGTAGCAGCTACTCCAACAAGTGATTGCAATAGAAGGAGGGGCTTTCCCAATTAGCTGTTCTCACCTCCATCATTGCTTTCACACTCTGAAACTTCATTCTCTACTGCTTTCCCAATTTTAAACTTAAAATGATTTTTAGCTACTCTCATTTTTACTCTTCTTGTGTGGCCATCACTAGTAATAAGATCTACAGTGAATCTACATGACTGCATGTTTCAAACAGATAGGTAAAGTGCAGGGAAAGAGTGTTTCTTTGTGAAAGTCAGGAGCATAGCATACCTTTAATTTATAAACATCTATGGGAGACATTGCATCTTTGCCAACCTACCCACTTGCTTTGATATGTTTATTTATATTAGCTTACTTGCTTCTTAGGTTAGTTGAAGCCCAACAACTGTAGTAAGTCAGCTATGGTAGGAGCTGAGATGGATGAAAGGTTTGAAAATGTGTAAATTCTTAGGATAAAATGTCAGAAGATGTATACCCAGTCTATTTCTTAATCTTCCAGTGAGGTTCTGGAGTCATACTAGCTTTCATGGTGGTGTGTGTGTGTGTGTGTGTGCACGCGTGCGCGTGTGCATGTGTGTGTGTCTGTCTGTACACATTCACATGTAGAAGTTAAAGTTGACATTGGCTATTTTAATTGATTGATAGATTGAGTCTCTATCCTATTTTTGATTTTTTTAAGGAAGGAACTCTCTCTGAGTCTAGAGCTTATCAATTTGGCTAGACTGGCTGGCCATCAAATCCTAGTGATTTTCTTGTCTCCATCCTCCAGTTCTGGGGTTACAGGAGCACATCGCCATACGTATTATGTGGGGCTGATGACACAAACTCAGTTCCTCAAGCTTACACAAAAATCCACTACTTGGGCATCTCCAATACCTTCCTCTGTTTACTTCCTCATGCTACACATTTTTAAGTATGTGCCTTTGCTATTTTTTCATGTTTATTATGTATGTGTTTGTTTCGTCAGAGGTCTGATGCATGTAATCGCACACATGGGAAGGTCAGAAGACAATTTGTGGGAGTTAAGTTTTCTCCTTTCACTGAGTGGAACCTGAAGGTGGAACTCAGTCCATGAGCATTAGCAGCAAGTGCCTTTACCTGCAAAGCCAACTCACCAGCTGTGCTTGTTATTTTTTAAACAGGGAAATAATAAAATAAAACAAGAATAATTATAAACAAGTCATTTTGTAGAAAGCTAAGTATAGTCAGACATGGTGGCTCATTTGTTATTGAAGCACTGGGGAGACTGAGGAAGAAGTATTGTTATAGATTTAAGGCAAGCTGAAGCTACATAGAGAGTTCCAGGTCAGGTTGGATTACATTGTGAGATATTAACTCAAAAGTAAAACAACAAGTAAATAATAAAATGAATCCTAACTGCATATTTGCTGTGTGTACCCTTCTGGATGATATTAGTACAGATTTAAGGGCTGGAGTGATGATTTCTTGGTTAAAAGCCCTTGCCGCTACTGGAGAGAACCCAAGTTCTGTCTCCAGGCCTCACTCATGTCAGGCAGGTCACAATTGCCTGTGACTAGTTTCACTGGATCCAATGCCCTTTCCTGGACTCTGCAGGAACCACTGCTCATGAGCAAATACTCATACACAAACACACACATAAACACAAGTTTTAAAATAAAGTAACTTTAAAAAAATGTTTTACAGTCAATTTAGCCTTTAGTCTTCACAGCTCCTCTTACCAAGGGCTAATATGATCAGTCTCCCCCGTTAATTTCCACTCAATCAAAAACCTGTTCTCCAGGCATATCTATTTTCTCATTGTCCCTTGAATACATCTGAACTCTGAGCCATTTCCCCTTCAATATTTCTATTGGTTCTGTTGACCTCCTTAATGCCTATCTCATTCCAGAATATCTTATTTATGGATACTTTAAATATGAATCTCACTCCAGGCCAGCTCACTATATTTATAATGCTTTACCAAACTTTGTAAAATGATACCACCTTTCTTTCCTAACTGTACACTCATTTTACAAAGGACCTGAGTTCCATTCCTGGAAGCCAAAATAAATGGATTGCAGCCACCTGCACCTCTAGCTCCAGAGTGACTTCTGAGAATACATTCACAACACATGCACATAAACACACACACACACACACACATATTAAATACAAAAATAAATGTTTTTCTTTTTAAAAAAAGGCAAAATATTCAGAAAGCTTTGGTTTAAATAAAGATGGTAGGACAAGAAGATGGTTTGGTGGGTGAGGGAACTTGTCACAAAAACAGAACTGGGAATAAGATGGACAAAACATTTTCTTAGAGATGACTTGGGGCAAGTCTAGTTCATAATGTACTTTTGTGTTTACTTTTTTCCTAATCAAGCTAACAAATGCCTTGAAATACTAGGTATATTACTAAAAAGCACTCATGCTCTAAAGTTCTTAAACAACTCTGAACTCACTAAACAACCACATGAAGGTAAGAATGGCATCAGAGGTTCACTGGCCTTTGGCTAATGTATTATTGTAATAGCAAGGGAAGGGTTGTCTCAGATTCAAGGAACCCCGAGGAAACACTCAAAAAGACACCAGCCACTTCTGAACAGCTAGCTGTTCCCTCTGTATGTCACAGGCTCCTGGCTTCTCTTCTGTCAGAATAAAATTATTTCAGACTCATGTTTCCTGCAGCTCTCCACTCTGAAAGAGACTCAGAGAGATAGGATGACTGCCATTCAAAGTGCAACCTCATTTTTCCCTCTTGGACTCACAAACTGATAAGAAGTTTACATTTTCCATGTCCATTTTAAAAGATGAGTGTATGACTGACAGATGATAATGCCGTTCAATATTTAGTCAATTTCAAAATGAATAATAAGTTGAAAATCTTCCCTAAAGTCGTGATCCAAAGAAATATGGAAGATGTCTGTCTGTCATGTCTAACGGAGTTGGCCTTTATGTTTTAAGTACTTATGTGTATGTATCTGTAATATATTCATAAGGAAGAATTTTTCTTGTATTATTTCCTATGTATTATACATGAAAAGACCCAGAGATCCAGCTCGACATCCCTTGTTCTATGATCTACAATAGGAAAACATTTGTAGGTAGGATAAGAATTTAGAATATACTAAATCAGAATGTCAAATGTTTGAAGACAAGCATAGCACCACACATTTGTAATTCCCAGGTGCTTGGGAGTTGATCAAAAGAGCCACAAGTTTGAAGTATTATATACAGTCAAGAGATGATTTATGGTAACCTTATCTTCAGTTTTCAATGAGTGAGTGTATAAGGTATATAGCAAGTCAAATTAAGAGAATAAGTAGTACATAAGTAGACAGACAAATAGAGAGATAGATAGATGATGGATTGATACGCAGATAGTTTGATAGATAGATGATTAACAGATTGTATATAGACAAATTCAAATAGATTATAGAAGACTATCTAAATATATGATAGAATATAAATAAATGGAGATAAGTAGATCATAGGTAGATATATATATAGATGATAGATATATGGCTAGATAGATAGATGATATTTATATGGATGGATAGATAGACAGATAGATAGATGGATAGAGAGATAGATAGATAGATAGATAGATAGATAGATAGATAATTAGATAGTAGGGACAGAGAATAGATTTGATTTAGCTAAGCTGTGGGCTCAAGTCCAGCCAAAAGAATTCTTTTTCCATTTTTACTTTGTGAGATCCTCCTGGCCCAGGTCCAGGCCTCTGGCCCCATTTCAACTTCTGTCTATCTGTGGTGAGTGTCTATAGGAAGCTGGGCTGAAGGAGTGGTTTAAGAACCAGGTAGCATGACAATAGCTGGGATTCTGAGTCAAAACAATTTGAGGCTCCTTGGAGTCCCATTACAGGATGTCATGAGAATACCAGTTCAAAGAGGAGGCACAGCAGTTTCTTGTTAAATACATGGAGCAAGAACAGCTTCACCTGGCAACCCATAATCTGTGCTGTGAGAACTCCTGGACTGTATACTCTCTGAGTTGATTATTTTAAGTTGACTATAGTCTTGCCATTCTATGATTGACAACTATTCAATGGTGCTTAACAGATTAGTAAGGGATTTACTTATTCATTTGGTATGTGGTATGTACACATGGTATCCTGTGTGCAAGTGTGTGTGTGTGTGTGTGTGTGTGTGTGTGTTTGAGGGTGCACAATAAACAATGATGTAAAGGATAGAGGACAATGACATAGAGTACCATTCTCTATCAATCTCCAGTTCATTTTCTGAGACTGGTTTCTCATTGAGCCTGGAACATACTCTTTCATTTTTTTAGCTGGTCAGTTTGCTCCAATTAGAGGAGAGATTTTTATCCCTCCTTTCAGTGCAGGGACTATATGTCTTAGTGTTTTTCATGGGTAGTGGGGATCTGAATACAAGTTCTACTTTACCAACAGAAACACCCTCATCTTTCCCATTTTCTTTTTTGAGACAGGGTCTCATGTACTCAAAGCTCCAGCTCACCATATAGCTAAAGATGTTGTTGAATTTCTGGTCCTCTTCATTCCACCTCTCCAGCCCTGAGATTAGAGGTGTGTACCACCAAACCTGGTTTATCTGGTGATGGAGACTGAACCCAGGGAATTGTGCATACTAAGCAAGCATTCTACCAACTGAACCTGTACCTTGTCCCCAATCCATTATTTCCTTAGACAGCATATGGTAGGTTTTTGACATATTACTATGTACTCTGTTTACAATGGAAGAGTTCATGTGTAAACTTAAATTTAATTGTGGTCATCTTGATCTCATCAAATCACAGGTATTTTTATATGTGTTTAGTGTGCCCTCATTAAGCCCTTCTATTTGGGCAGGTTTGGGAGTCAATTCAAACTGGGAGCCAGAGTCAGTAGAATCTCAATACTGTTCACAGAAGCAAATATCCCCCGTGCTATTTCTTCTGTGCTCTAATACAAAGAGATCCAAGCCATCCATTAGTACTCTCTGCTTCCCCAGAACAAAAATATAATTATTAGCTCATCCATTATAGATGGTATTAATGGATAACAAATAAAGAAAAACTTGGCCAAGGGCATTTCTCTTCAAAGAGCTAAACTCACACTCAGTACTTAGTAAGGCCACAGGACATATTTAGGTTCTACTTGAGTCTTTAGAGTATTATCTTATTTGCTCCTCACAAAATTCTACAAGGAAGTGCTGATGATAGAGCCAAAGAGGGGAAAATAACAGTAACCAGGTACTTTCTTCATGCCAAGAATGCTAATGGATCAGGAGCTGCCTGGTATATGAGGCTAAATTTGTAATGGGGGGACTGGTGCTCTCAGAAGATCAGTGATTTGCTCTTGGAGACCCAGCTCAGGGTTGACAATACTAGGTTTTCTTAATTGATTTTAAGGACCAAACTGGTTTCACTACAACCATTTGCAGTTGTGTGTGTGAGAGAGTGTTGTATATAATTGTTTGTGTACACATGTGTATATAGGTACTTTATCAGATATTGGTTAGAGGATATCATCGAGTGTCTTTCTCTATTATCTCCAAACTTATTTTGGGAGGATGGAGTCATTCTCTGAGCTGGGAGCTTACCTATTGATTAGACTGTTTGCCTACTGAGCTTCTGGAATCCACATATTTCTGGACCCTTATCTCAGCAACAGGTCTTCATATGTGTGCCATTCTGCCTAGATCTTATGTAGGTACTGGAGCTTTGGAATTTCGTGCTCATGCTGACTCAGTAAACACTTTGAGCAATCTTCCTAGCCTCCTATTACAAGTGCTAAGGTAAGTGAAGGCCTTGGGGGCACAGGAGAACTAAAGTACTTAATATGTTTCAATGAGGAATTTTTTCCAGCTCGTTGTATTCACCCCATGCTATCATAAGCTGTGTTGTACCCACAACTGATAGATGAAGGTAAACTGAGGAGCAGTGAGCAGCAAATATTAATGTTAGTCTTATATTAATGGAAAACTGGCCATGGTGTAGTTTTTAAAGGAAATAACCCTTTCCTGTCTGAGAATAAATTTAGTAAAATGAGAATAGTTTTATCATTTGTTTTTTGTTTGAGGTTACTTGTCTTGCACACAGTTAAATAGCCAGAAAATTAGGAATGAGGGTAGGAAAGATATCCTTCATAGAATCTCATGAGAAATAGTCACTCTGATGCACAGGTTAAATAAGCAGAAATCCTTCCAAGGAAGCAACTGATTTATTATTTATGCTTGTGGGTCATGTAACATTTATTTTTTGTGTGTATGTGTATCCACATGTGTGGAAGTGTGTGTGTGTGCAATGTGATGCATGTACAATTGGTAGCCAGAAGTTTATGCCACGTCTTCTTTGATTTCTTTCCATTTTATATATTGCGGTCAAGTCTTTGACTGAAATTAGATCATTTCAATTCAGCTAGTCAAGCTAGCCAGCTCAGTCTGAAATTCCCATCTCTGCCCTCTGTGACTGAGATTACAGGTAGACTTCTATGCCTTTCAGCCATTCATATCTGTTCTGGGGCTCCAAATTCAGGTCTTGAAGCTTGTAGTCCAGGTGTCTTACCCAGTGAGCCATCTCTGTTCCATCAAATAATATTTCTTGTGATAATTTCATCTATATGCAGTTGTTAACTCCAAATGAATGTACCACCTGGAGTCTATTGTGAAGAGTGAAGAACAGAGAACATATATGTTCTATACAGGTGATCTTCATTGATTTACAGAGATGTTAGTTGATATTCAAACAGCTATCAAACTTAGGGGTCACAATCTGTGCCCCAAGTCAGGTCCAGCCACCTGTCCTCAGTAAGTCAGTAAAAGAGCCAAGCTAAAATTGGAGAGCAGAAAAAGGAGATTTATTCACTGTGACCACATTGGGATAAGGAATGAGGAAGTCTATTGAACTTCTTATCCTCTCCCCCAAGTCCATCTTTGGTGTCCTAAAATAAGACCAAAGATTAAACAGAGTGCCAAGGATATGCACATCTAAGCAGTCATATCAAGATATGGTCCTTCCCACCATGGAACCACCCTTGTCTGGCTTCAGGGTTTCAGTCTCATCCGTAAAGTACTCCACTCCCTCACGTGGTTAGAACTGTGTGAAATCTCTTTCTGAGAGGCAGGTTCCTCTGCTTTTTTGTTCTCTCAGCATGAAATTCCTGGGGAAATTCCCATTTCCTTTGGGAGCCATTGCTTCAATGGGCTGTTGGTCAGGTTGAGAAATCTCAGCTTCTGCCAGACCTGTTTCAAAGCCAGTATTTAAACAGTGAGTGGCTATAACAAGTTTAAATGGAGAAAGCAAGGGATGCTAATCACCAATCTCATCATAAATGTGCTAAGACCTGAGCTAAAACATGCCTATCAGATCCCAAAGTCCCTGTCCCCTATCCTTCAACCATGCCACTTCCAATACCTCAAAATATAAGGAAAGGCAAGTGATGCAGATTAAGCCTCTGCCCAAAAGCATCAACATCACAGCATAATGGATAATAAAATATTTACAATATCAACAGGGTCAATGATAAGTGCATTTTTGAACAACAACAACAAAGAAAAAACTGGAAGGAAGAAGCATGGTGGTATCAGTGGTTACATTATATTTTGTTTTGCTATTTTAGTAATGGAAAATGTTCATCTCAGAGCAGGAAAAGTGCACTGTAGGACAAGTCTATACATAAGGTTGCAGAGAAATTCTGGGAGAAGAGCCGTAGGAAGCCACCTTCTGATGCTGCTGTGGCTAGACACAGGCTTTGGCATAGGGTTGCGAGTTGAGAGATGAAAATCTTAACTTTGTACTCAGGTTAGGAAAACAGTCATGTCTGGAGCAGAATACTGAAGAGGGAGGTGAGGAAAGCTTTCACCTATGACTTCAAAGAACAGTGACTGACAGGTGCTAAACCGATCATATAGACTGGACTTGACCTGCTCTGGCAGGTGGAGGACTGAACATATAGGCAAACCTAATGTGCTGCAACAGAAAATACCCCCCACCCAACCCCTGTGCTTGTAGGATTCTGACTGTGTGAGGATCTTCTAAAGCAGGGCACTTGGGCTACTTTTTGCTCTTTCTTATAGTGTGGTTCATGGGGTGTACTATAACACAGGGTTTTAAAAAACAAGAGGAGATGATTATGGTGAGAATCTAGTAACTTCTCTTCTTACTTGTATAAAACTTCCTTTCTCCTCTACTTCTCCATTGGCTATCTTCCTCCCTCCCTTCTTTCTCTCGTTTCATCCTTTACTCCTTCCTCTCTCCTGCTTTCTTTCCATTGTTTCTTCAAACTTGTCCATTCTGTATGAATCCCTACTTCTTGGCTTGTTTATCAGGTTCATCATCAATTGTACTGATTATAAGTTCCCTTATCAATAGCATCACCCCATATGTTCTAAAGAAAAATAAGGGTTCTCATTTATTTTCATGCTAACACTAAAGGAAGTTTGTTTTAAGAGAGTAGAGACTACCTTAAATGCCCCTCCCCGATAATGAGTTCGACTACTTCCTTATATGCCATCCTAGAACCTTCAACCAATGACTGATGGAAGCAGAGGCAGATACCCACAGCTAAACACTGAGCTGAACTCCTGGAACCCAGTGACATAGAGGGAGGACTGATGAGCAAAAGGGTCAAGACTGGGCTTGTTTAACCCACAGAAACAGCTGACCTGAACAAGGGGGACCTCTTGGACCCCAGATTGATGGCTGGGTGGCCAGCATGGGACTGATCCAGACACCCTGAATTTGGGTGTCAGTAAGGAGGCCTAGACAATCAATGGCACCTTGGGTAGTAGATCAGTATTTATCCATGGCATACAAATAGACTTTGGGAGTTCATACCACAATAAGGCATGCTTTCTCAACCTGGACTCTTGGGGGAGGGCCTAGGACCTGCCCTGAACGAAATGACAGACTCTGGAGTTCCCTCATGGAGGGCCTTACCCTCCCTGGGTTACAGAATGGAGATTGGATGGGGGAATTGGAGGGTTGGTGGGGAGGGGGTGAGGCAGAGGGAGCAGGGACTGATATGTGAAGCAAATTGTTTCTAATTTAAATAAAAGGAAATCTAAAAAAAATAAGAGTACCACCTCCTGAGGTGGTAGACAGCATGGCCTCACACCTGAAAACACCCTCCCTGGTTTAGAGTGGAGCATTTGACAACTCATATCGTTAGTGCAGTGCATGTGTGGCCTGCCTAACAAGTCATGGAAGTGTGCATGGCTGCCTGTGAGTGTGAGCCCTGATGCTAAATTACCAGCTGCTCCGGAGGAGTCCATGTGCACTTTTTGAGACTGGATATTCAACTCCATGAACTTGACACAAAATTCTTTGTCACCATTATAGGAAGGGCTGCTTGGGGGACCGTGGAAAAGATCAGAGGCAAGTTTTTCCAGCATGATTCTTATGCTGAGGATGGATGTGTGACGGTGACAGGCAAGGTCACAGCTTCCCTCCTAGGTGTTTGGTCTGTGCAGTCAAGCCTGCTCATCTCAACTTGTGCTGTCATTCTGAGTCTTGCTCCACGAGAGATTTTTTTTTGAGAAGCAAAAGAGACAACACTGAGGTAGAGAGATTGTTTGTATTATTTTTGTGTCTGTGCTTCTTAGCTTTTGAGACATGGTACTTCTCTGTGTAGCCCTTGCTGCCTTGGAACTAACTCTGTAGACTGGGCTGGCCTCAAATCCACAGAAATCTACCTGCCTCTGCTTCTCTGGTATTGTGATTAAATTGTGTACCACCATGCCCAGCTGAATTCTTTATTTATTTATCTAATTTTAGAATTATGAATCTGCCAAATGTGTGGAGATTGTTTATGGAAGCCAGAAGGTAGCTTCGGATAACCTGGAGCTAGAGTTATAGGCAGTTGAAAGCTGGCCAAGCTGGATACTTGAACTCAGATCCTCTGCAAGAGCAGTAAGCTCTCTTAACCATTAAGGCATCTCTCCTTTTTCTAAGTTCTTTGATTTTAAGAGGCAGGAATAACTGGGAAGAAAGAGGACATGTCTTGTGTCTTTGATGAGTCTACCATGGAGGAAACATTAGGACACAAAGCAGCAAAACAGCAGCTTCCTGTTTCTTTCTGAGAAAGAACTGTGTGAATATGAATCACAATGTCACAACTGCCGAGCGTGCCTGGCTTCCTCTAAGTAGGCCTAAGAGTCTTAGATGTTCCATTAGAGAAAATGTGTTTTGGTCTGTGAACAGAAGAGTGCACCTGTGTGAGCACTGTCTGTCTCTGTGATGATGTGGGTGTGCTATTAAGATATTAGAAGCAAATGGCAATGTTTTTTTCAATGCTGATGTGATGCTCATGGTCTCTGCAGGAACACAGCAAGTGGGCAGAGAGGCAGCTAGGAGCTGTTGTAGTTCAAAATCAATTATTCTTAAAAGTTCCTGCAAATATTCTCAAGAGGTGAACCTCAGGCAGGCAGCCATTTCCAGTAGTTTAGCTGTGGTTTTGGTTTCTGTCATCACCTATTCTGCCACACACGGTTATCTTGTCTGTTAAGTCAAAACAGATTCAGGGGAAATATATGTAGTGGAGACAAAACGATGCATGGGGTAGACAGGAAAATCGCAAAGCAGACACATTGGTTTACAGCAAGAAACAGCAAAGGACTTTATATTTCAGAAACCAAATATCATACCCAACTTAAATACCTCCAGGGGCATAGAAAACACATGCAAAAGGATATCATGAATGTAGTCCCAAATTATCATATTTGAAAATCTTCAGGGAGTTATACATTGTGGTGTATGCTGGAATCCCAGATCAATGGAAGATGAAGCATGAAGATTGTGGGTTCAAGCCCATTAAGGGCTATATATCAATACCTTGCCCAACAAAAGGAGGAGGAGGGAAGGAGGATAAGGAAAAGAAGGGGAAGGAGGATAAGGAGAAGGGGGCAGAGAATAATAATAATAATAATAATAATAAGAAGAAGAAGAAGAAGAAGAAGAAGAAGAAGAAGAAGAAGAAGAAGAAGAAATAAATTAGCCTCAAAGTAAAAGAAAGGAAAAAGAAGTGTAGAAGATATAACTCAGTTCTAGAGTAATTCCCTAGAACTGGAGAGGACCTGAGTTTGATCCCAAGATTCCACATACAAAAAACTAGGCATAGTGGCATGCACTTACAACCTCAGAACTGGGGAGGTGGAGACAGGTGTATCATGAGGATTCTTTCCTCAGTCAGCCTTGCCTGCTTGGTGACTTCCAGATCAGAGACAGAACAGATCTCAAAAATATTTGAAGAATGATGTTGGAGGCTGTCATCTGGCCTGAACATCAATGCACTCACCTGCAAATACAAATACATATACTCAGGAACACACACACAAATAGATCATAGAAAATAAATACAGAAAAAGTAGATTTTTTACTATCTTATATGTTAAAGAAGGCAGACCATAAACAAGGTATTTATTTTACCAGTTGCAATATGATAAATAGTTACTCTGTTCATAACTCAGTTTCACTTAGTAAAAGCTAGAGATGAACGTCACTCTCTTTTGTAGTCCAGATGATTTCATTGTGTTGCCACAAGGGTCTCCGAATAGTTAGCACATAAACCTGATGTCAGTTTGTTGGGGGTGGGGTGTAGGAAGAGGATTTCATATATGCTAACGGAAAATAAACTCAAAATGTTTCTCTTACATCATCTATATTACATGAAGGGAATCTACTCGGGATTTACATTTTCTGACCATGTGTCATAGTTTTACAACTAACAGTAAATGATCGTCTTTAAAGAGTGACATCCACACTGTCTGCTGTGGTAGTGATTGAACTTTCTCTAGTGTACCTATTTGATGAAGCCATTTGCTTGGGAACCTATGAGTCAGAACTGTCAAAGGTGTAGCCTGGGGGACAGGTTAAAAGAGGTCAGTGTGGGAAGTGAATGTTGTGGTGTGGGTCAGCTGCCTGTTCTTAGAAATTTATCAATAAAGAGATGGAAATGATTGGTCCCCATCACTTTGTCTAGTGTTTGGGTAGGCAGGCTATAGAAGATGCCCATGGCCACTACCAAGAAATGCATGATGACAGGAAGGGAGATCAGGCTGCAGTTGAGAAGAAGCTAATTATTTGGTAGGGAGGGACCCACTCATATTTGGAGGGTTCTAAAATGCAAATGTAATTCCTCAATGGGAAGAAAATAAGATTCATTAGACTCCTGTTTAAAAGACCTCTCAATTGCACAGGTATTCTAACCCCACTTGGACATCAGATTCCAGCTTAGTTCCTATTGCTATATTGCTAGGGTGGGAGGAACTCAGCAAAGCCTGAGTTGGAGACTCTAACTCTCTCTGCAGGCTGCTGGATTTCAGCAGTATTGCTACCCCATGCCATGCAAACAGGAGGTTGGGCACTATATTCACCTTTTTGTGATGAGGAACATGGGCTAGTCCAGGTCATGGCAAATTGAGTGGGACGAGGAGACCCACAGACAGGTCTGAGGGCTCTCTCCTCTGGGCTCCAAGAAGAACATATGGGTCCACCTGGCACCTGGCAATCCCAGCAAGATTGGCACTATTAGGGTAAGCAGAGATGACAAGGGAGATGACCCTTGGACCAGCAATACATGGGAAAGTGAGCCCTGCACTTCATTAGGGTAGCACAGCAGAGCTTACCCTTTAGATGAAAGCACAGGTAAGCCAACCCTGAGATCATGAGCATGGGAGACCTATTCCCACCCCCACCCCCACCCCTACCTTCATCAATCATATGGCTACATAGGCTGGGGAGAGATGCTTTCCCTTACCCCCCACCACCACCCATTAATGCCTGAGGGAAGTCGGAGAGCTAGCCATGTGGTCAAAATAGCTGGATACTTGTCCCTGATCCCCACCAGCTGCAACACTCCAGAGAGCAGGTCCTGCACCCCATCAGGACACCACAATAGAGCCAAACCTGTTAGCTGAGCTGTGAGTGAGCCAGCCCCAAAATTGTGAGCATGGGAGCACCGTCTCCATTACTCAGATGTCTTGTAGCAGCACGGGTAGGGGAGAGCTGCCCCTTCCCATCAATGCCTGAGGCAGGTGAGAGAGCTGGCCCAGAGGTCACCTGCTGTGCAAGCATGAGGGAGAGGGACTGGGTTTGGATCACAAGAAGCTACACATTGTAACATTGTCTGTAACCCAAGCACTTTCACCAAAAGATGGGAGGCAGAGAACAAGAGAATCCGTGAAGACTCATAGGCCAACTAGCTAGGAATATGTAGAGGTAAAAACTATGTTGGAGAGGGAGGCTCAACACTAGAGGTTTTCCTCTGATCGTCATACATGTGCTGTGTCATAAACACTGGTACTCACATACATTAAAATGTGCAGGTGCATGTATATGTACAAACATACAATGCACATACACACATAGAGACACAAAAACAAATTTATTAAATTAAATAGGGGGATCAAGATGATGCTGTATTTTAAGGAGGTACCCTTCAGACACCCATGCTAATAAACCATAATAACAAAACTCTGATATTTAGGCTGTTAAAATTTCCCACTAGGTCCCACTGGAGTAAGCCAGACTTACACAGAGAAATCAGGGTCATCACCACAACACATAAAATGCTAAAGTTAAGAATGAAAAATGAAGGATGTGAAATAAGGTCAGAGAGACTTTGGTGTGCTTTACACAGAATTAAGATGCATGTTACACTGCTGGGTCCAACATGTTTTTTATTGTAATTTGCTTTCTAAACATTATATGCATAAACACTTTCAATGCCTCATTATGTACCCAACTTGGGGGTCTAGGATGGCTATCTGGAGGTAGAAAGTAAAGAACATATCAATGATATTTTGAAAGTACTGTATTGAATGCATCACTGCATTTTAATCTGGGACAGAGGGTGGAAAACAGCATCTGGTTAATCAGGGGTTCATAGATTATTCGGTGATACAACTTAATGATGCTGAGATAAAATGAGGAATTGTGTATCTTCCCTGGAGCAGCATTATAAAGTATCCTGCCTGGTACTTAAAATTGATTGTGCATTATATTGGTTAAAGAGTAGCATTTGGAAAATAAAATTAAGGCTGATTTGCATTGCTGTAGAATACTTGAACATGCATTTAATAAGACAGTTTGTTTTGCTTTTGCTTTTAAAACACATTTAGAATTTGGATCCATTTATATTTACTCAATGTCTTATTGTGTGAATGAGTGTATGGTGTGTGTGTATGTTTGTGTGTGTGTGTGTGTGTGTGTGTGTGTGTGTGATGAGTTAAAATATCTACAGAAACCAGAAGAAGATGAGAAGAAGATATCAGATCAACTGGATGTATAGTTATAGTCTGTCTTGAACTACCCACCATGGGCCTGGGAACTGAACTCAGATCTTTTTCAATAGCATCAAATGCTCTTACCAACTGAGTTATCTCTCCATGTCACTTCTGAAGTTGCATTAAAGGACACAGAAAATCTGAGTATAATTGCTTAATGAGAAAACATCCTTCAAGAGTCATATATTTCATTTAGGAATGTAAAATACAAATGGACATTTCATTAATTGGGTCATATTCAATAATTCAGCAAATGTAACAAGATGGTGTTTCCATTCATGTTTTAAAGATTTACTTTTGTTACTTTTAAGTTTCTATGTCAGTATGTGAGCATGCTGAATGGGTGGGTGTAGGAGGCTGCAGAGGCGAAAAGAGGGCCCTGGGTTCCCCAAAGCTGGAGTTTTAAGGGATTGTAAATACATGGGTTCTGGTTCTGGGAACCAAACTAGAGTCCTCTGAAGGAACAGCAAGCAGGCTTGACTGAGGAGCCATCTGTACCATGCTCACACCCATTTTGGGAAAAGTGATTCTGTATTCTAATTGAAAGTTTTGAAAAGTATTGGAAGCATTATGTTACTAAATTTTACATCTAGAACCACCTGGCTTGGGTTTCCAAATTCTTGATTGACTTCTGTTGATTAAGTTTTAAGCTACAGAACTTTGTTATGCTATGTTTAATTTCTGTGTATTTCCTTGCTTTGCAAGCTATAGTAAATTTTTATTACTTAGATCTGGGAAAATTTGTAAAATTATCAATAACCTCTAGGTAGTGGTATTGATGTGAGTGAAAATAAACTGCTGATATAACACACAGAGAATTATTAACTAAGTAAATCATTCTTCCTTCAAATACGATTGAAAGTATCTTATTTCTAGAAATTCTATTTTCCAGTAGTGTGCTTGTGAAGGCAGTAAGAGTTAAGATAGCGATGACTTGGGCCGGAGAGATGCTTCAGTGGTTAAGAGTGCTTGATACTCTAGCAGAGGACCATGGTTTGATTCACAGCACCCAAGTTAGACAGCTCACTGTCACCTGTAACTCCAATTTCAGAGGATCCAGTGCCAGCTTCTGACCTATATAGGTACCTACATACACATGCTCATGCACACACAAAGACACACATACACATAATTAAAAATAAAATACATATTTTGAAAAGGAGAGCTACTACTCAAATAGTTACAGTGAAAATATATGCAGAAGGACAGAGCAGACAGCTTCTTTAATATATGGTGTATTGCATTATCACTAAAAAGGGAGTTTTGGTTTCAACATTTTAATCATCTAAATTATATATATATATATATATATATATATATATATGTTATAGAATTGGTTTTGCAAGTTGATATTAGAGATGAAAATACTAATGAAATTTGTATTTTCCTTTTCAATTTTTTAGTTAATGTAAATGATCAATAGACACAATAAATCTTCTCTCCTTACCCTTACTTGTTCACTCCCTTGGAAGATTTACATTTTAAAAGGCCAGGCAAATACTACAGAGACAGTGAGTGTATATCAAGGACCTGGTTGTAAATCTAAAGATAATCATCTAGAGAGATTGGTTATAAAATGAACATTTTGGGCTGAGTGTCAAAGATTTAATAAATTAAACTTTGTCAGGCAGAAGAAGGGATTGAGTTTCAAAGTGACTCAGAGGTGCAAAGCAAGCATCAAGAGAATTATCTCCCATATATCCAGACATCAGCTAAAGACTTTTCAATGAGTATAGAGTCTGAAAAGTGAACACAGCAGATAGGATCTTGAAAGTATTATGTGAAAAAATAACCTGATGCTTCTGTGTTAATGAAACACAAATCAAGCTTACCTTTTGTGCAGTGAACTTGCTTTTATGTTAGCCTATTGTGCCAGACGAATGGTTATAGACAAAAAAGTTGAGTTCTGGAAGATGAGACCCTTTCAGGGGGCACTGCATTATGTTGTACACGTATTATGTGCCAAATAATCACGTTTAGATTGTCATGGTTTTGCCTTTAATCCTGGCATGGGAAAGGTAGAGATACATAAATCTGTGAGTTCTAACCTACAAAGTGAGACCTGCCCTAAACAGAAAAACATTATAAAAAATTAACAAACATGGTGCTATATTTTGGGTTTTAAATGTTTCCAAAAATTTGTGTATTAGAGACCTGAGCTCCAACATGAACTCTTGGGCTGACATATAACTTGTAGGAAGAGGAGCCTATGGAAGCCTCCAATTTCTTGGAGGGTGACTGTGCAAGCCTTGTCTCATTTCTTCCTTTGCATTCTGACTGGTCAGTTATCTTTCTTGTTGTTGTGGCAAAAGTAGTTTCAGAAAAAAAGTCTGTTCTGGCTCATGGTTTAGGAGTGAAGTCCATCATGCCTTAGAAGGCATGTCAGTAGGAGGGAAGAATGGCTGGTCGCAGAGCTTAAGTCAGGACACAGTAGAAGGTAAATGCCTCTACCCAGTTCACTTTGCTCATTTTTATTCAGTCTCTGACCCCAGCCTACAGAATGACATCTTCATATGTGGGTGTGCTTTCCAACATGAGTTTACCAAATCTAAAAATTGCCTCACAACCTGATGTGTGTATCCTAGGTGATTCTAAAATCCTGCCAAGTTGACAATAAATATTGACTCTCACTTTAACTGTAGATCACATCCCTTTTTGCTCCTGGCCCTGATGCTGTAGACTCAAAGCCATAGGATTATTGAGCTGAAACTCTTAAGACTATGAGACTGAAAAAATATTTGTTTGCTAGTTATCCTGAGTGATTATTGTAGCAACAAAAATCTGACCAACACCCAAAGCCAGGAGTAGAGAGAGTAACAATGTGCTATTTCTTAGTAAGTGGCCAGGAAAGAACTTCCAGGCAAGGCAGATTTCACAGAGACTTCTTGGAAGGGAAAAGTGAGCCACAAATATTTTTACAAAGAAACATACTCTTGTCTAAAGAACCTGCAGAAATAATTCAAAGTTTCTATGGAAGGACAGCAAATGGCCAATGAGCTGCCAGGCTATGAGTAGGAGGAGTGATAGAAGATACTTTCAAAAAGCTGGCGATGGTATATGGCAAGATGGATGATAGTGTTTCAGAAACAGTGGAAGAGACACTGCTCTTCTTTTCTCTGAGACAAGAGTCTATTAAACAGTGTGTGTTTGTGCTTCTGTGTATGTTTGTATATGTGTTTGTGTCTGGATGCTTATATTTGTATGTGTACCTGTATGTGTCTGTGTGTGTTGAGGAACTGTGTGCTCATGGAATCCCGAGGCTGATGTTTCATCTCCAGTCACTCTCCACCTTTCTTTTTTGAGACAAGATCTCTCAGTGAATTGATAACTCACTGATTCACCAATTCTAGCTTGCCATCAAGCTCTGAGAAGCTTCCTGTTGCTGCCTCCCAGAGCTTGGTTATAGATGATATGCCCCCTCTACCAGATTTCTGAAGATACTGGGAATCTGACTTGAGTTTTCATTTTGGTTTAGGAATCTTTTTACCTCCCCCTACCCCCTACCAGCCAACTTCCCAGCCCATACTGTAGAATTTTTAATAGAATGATGGAATGCAGCTTGTCTTATAAATAGCTGAGTTTACATTTTCTGCCTAATTTGAGGGGAAGAAACCTTGTAGGAAAAGATAACAATAAGCTTCTTACAGTCATCCAGACAAAAGATTCAAACCACTCCAGACAAATTTCTAGAAGCAAAAGTAGCAAGACATCAGGATCTATTTTGAAGTGACAGCCAACAAAGATTAGATGTGATGTAATAGGGGAGAGACATAGGCAGAAAGGAGAAACTATAACTGCTGTTTTTCTGTCACAAGTAATTTTTAAAATGGAGCTGCCATTTATGGAAATGGTGTAGATGATGAAATGGGGATAAGTCAGGAGAAGCTTTGGGGCCCATAATCATCTTGAGATTTCTATTATTCACTAAAAGAGAGAGCAAGAAAATACAAACTATTTATATTAGAAGGTAAAAGAATGAATGGACTAGAGGAATGCAATGTGATTATCAGACAGCTGGGGCTACAGAGATGTCTCATTGGTTATGAGTGCTTGCTGCTCTTGCAAAGAATTCAGATCCTGTTCTGAACGCAACAATGTGAGTCTCAAAATATCTGTAACTCCAGATGCAGGTTATCTGACACCCTCTTCTAGCCTATTTGGACACTGTACAAATGTGTACATACATAAACACTTAAACACACACAGACATAAAATCTAAAGATTATCAGACAGTTTTAACTATCCATCATAGATTGCTAGAGTCCTCAGTGGACTCTAGTTTTTCACCAGGAATGAATATAATCAAGTTAAGACAAGAAAAGAGGAATGCTTTGTGAATTCTTTGGCTATAGTTTAGAAAGATGACTTGGAAGCATTTTGCCATCTATACATTGTAAGGATGGCATTCAATGCCATGGTGTGCTAATTTGTATGGATTGAGAACTTTCCTCATTGATATTTAGTAACATTTTCTCCAGACAAAGACTGCCAATTGATATAAATGTTGAAGATTTCCTACCTTCTTCTTTTGGAAGTATTCTCAACCACACAGAACATAACAGTTTCAGAAGAAAGGGAAATGATATTAATCTCCGGAATGTCCTGTGTCCTTGCTGTTTTACTTATTTTCTTAATTAAAATTTAAAATACGTTTTTTTCCTTTTTGAGATGGAGATCTTTGCTTTAATTTTATAGAAGAAAGTAAAAATAAATTGTGGCTAAGGAGGTAGACCAGTTAGTTAAATTTTTATTTCACAAGAACAAGGAACTTAGTTTCACTCCCAGAACCCATGTTAAAAACAACACCACTAAATAAAAGGGTGGGCATGCTAGTTGATGCTTTCAGTCTCAGTACTGAGTATATAGAGACAAGTTGATCCTTGGGGCTTACTTGCCAGCCCAAATAGCATCCGATGAGTGAGTGAGAGACTCCCACCTCAAACAATAAGGTGAAGAGCACCTGAAGAATGATAGTTGGAGGTTTCCTCTGGTCTACATATGTGTGCACAAGCAACCACCTGCATGCACCATCCCACCCCTTATATACACAATTAAAAATAAAGCAGAATTCTAAAATATATGGAAGCTGGAAATCTGTAAACTTAGGGCTTGGAGTTTCATGAGATTATAGTTTATGATAAATGTCTTCTCTCTTCATTTGTTTATATTTTTCACCCTAATGACTCACAACTCTTGTGGACTTACTGTTACAGAAAGACAGATATCAATGCTCTGTCTCTACTTTAAGGGCTGAGTTCCTCTCCTTTCTTTAATATTTATCAAGTGCCTATAATCCCAGGCTTTGTAAAAAATCATCCACTTCTTTCTACAGTGATCAGTTAATCAAACCCAGCCTTACAGGCACTGTGCAAAAACAGAAGACAGCTGGGTTCCAGAGTTCCATACAAGTCTCTACCTCTCATAGCTCAAGGTTCTAATTTGGCACAGTCAGAGGCTAAGGTCAAAGCAGTGTGAGTTCACAGATAACCAGCGCCCTGGAAGTCAGCTCCTAGAATGGAGCTCAGAAGTCAATGGACTAAGATAAGTAGAGACAGACCAGGGCCTGAAAAATCCATGTGTAGAGGTTCAGAATGATAAAAGAGAGGCTTCATGCTGATATAAAATTATAAACTGAAAATCAGGGGAGGATATGGTGGAGTCCAGGAGGCTTCCAGGAAAAGACTCACTGTGGTTGCACCATGTCTGTGACTGTGTAGGTGTCTGAAACTGTCTCAGTGTTCTCTGTGACTTTCTCTGTCTATACCTGGAGAAGGAGGAGATTTTCTCTGGGGATATTCTGATATATCAAGAGGAATGGAAGAAAGTATTGCATTTTGAACCTCTGGTTTAAATCGTCATTGTGAATCTATATCTAACTCTGGCCCTCATTTAAAGTGGTAGAGTACTAACTCCCTCCAAGAACTGTGGTTCTTAATGGTGGATGGACCAATCCTAGATCTGGCCACATGCCTCATTTACAGGATTAATTCTGAAGCTGGGGTTGAACTTGAATATTCCTTAAAGGGAATGTCATCTGACATCCACTTATTTGCCAGTGCTCCGTATTTCGATTGTTAAGTCTGGACTTTTAGAGATACTGAGTCTTGCTCTTACTGTTCAGTTTAACTCACAGAGGATCTTTCCTGGTTCTGTGACAGTATTTGATCATATCACCACAGCATCAGAGGTCCACGGTGCAATAAGAGTATCTGGACTGGCCCTGGATGAAAGAGAGAAATAACAATTGGCCAGTTTTTGCTTTTCCCAGACATTGCACAATATCGTAAGGATCACTTTAGTTTAGAGAATGCCATTGCTATTGTATGTGTTAATTACCCTAATAACTGGCCAATTGTCACGCCTGCCTCGACCAACAAGGAAGACGCAACCCTTGGACTCTTCTTTAAGCAGTTTATTCAGGAACCTTGAACAATCTTCTGACCCCGGGGAATGCCAACCCACACCTTAAAAGCCCTTGGGTGGCCAACCCCAGTATGCCACGTGGAACATGCAGATAGGTCCACATACGCGGAAGCAAGCCTGAAATCCATCCTTAACCAAATATACAGGTGGGGCTCTTAAGGAGTTGTTTATCACAGAGAGCACTTGCTGTCGGGCTAGCAGAAGGCAGAAGCCAGCGCCATCTTAAGGGTGCGGCACTTCGCAGCTCTCTACAGCCACTAAGCTTGGAAAATTTACAAAATGCCAGGAGAAAGTGGCTTTGAAAAATGGGTGTGATTGAAGGACAGGTCACTTACAGTGATGTAGGATAACTTTCATAAGGCTATGAATTCTACCAGATGCAGTTCATGACAGGACAAGCATGAAAAATTTAAAACACACAAGACTCTAAATATGCCAAAGGCATTGGAGAAGCATTAGATTTGATCCTGCTGAGGATGGCTCTGTCTAAGCAGAGCTTAGTCTTGTGTGTGTCAAATCATTTGTATAATTTAAAGACACAAACATGAGAGACTTCATGGGGTGGGGTGGGCACCTCCGTTATTGAAACACACTTGCCAGATGTCTAAGGGTTCACTGGCACATCCTAGTCAAAGCAAAGGAACTTTGATAGGAGGCTTCTACCAAAGGCTATATTTCAACAATGACATCTTCTCATAGTTTCCAAGGATAGTCTTTTATTCATAACCTAGTTGCAAGCACACTTTAAACTATAGGAAGCATAGTAGCAAGAATATAGGGTAGAGGTATTTGTTTTGTCTTCCCACATTTAAGACAGTGAAATGTTTATATGTGTGTGTTTGTGTGTGTGTGCACACGAGCGTGCATGTACATGCACTCTGTCTTGCATGTGTGGATATGGGTGTCAAAGTACCTGTGTATGGACACCAGAAATAGACACCAGGTACCTTTATCAATCATTTTCTATCCCATTTCTAGTTACAATGAGACCCAGAGTTCCCCCATTCTTCTAGACTGGTTTACTAGAGAGATTCTTGATTCTTCCTGTCTTTGCCTCCCCATTGGTGGGATTACAAACACAACACTTCCATGCCTAGTTTGTATGTGGTTGCTGAGTGGGGATTAAACCCAGGCCCTAACACTTGAGTGGCATGAACTTTAACATTTTAGCCATCTCCTCTGCTTGACATCTTTTAAATTAAAATCTTTGATTGGCTTAGTTAGTTATTGGCCAGAAAGCAGAAAATTCCTGCAGTGGTGTGCATGCCTTTCCCCAAATTGTTACAGTGTGAAACTGAAATTTCTTCTTAAGAAACACCAATATAGGAGAGTTGGGGAAATGCCTCATCAACTAAACTACTGACCAAGCACAAAATAAGAGGGTTAGAGCTCAGAATCTCAAGAGCAGGTAGGTGTTTCAGCCTACCTGTAACTCCAGCCTTGAATGGTGAAGAGAGGATCCCCAGATCAAGCAGGCTATTGAGACTATCAATATCAGATTTCTCTGGATTTGATTAAAAGATGCCCTTAATTAATAAAAATAAAGAGTCGTTAAGGGAGAATTCTAATATCAACCTTAGGTCTCCATACAAATGCACACACACCTACACAAATGTATGCCCATGCACATGGGCGCATACACACTTATATGTGTATATACACACCATGTGTATGAATATATACCACACACTCACATTCATAAAAAAGAAAGAAGTATCAGTGTCAGACTAGAGAAGTGGCTCAATGGGTAAAAGTGCTTCCCATACTCTCCTGAGGACTAAGTTGATCCCTGAGATCCATGGCAGAAGGAAGGAACTGACTCCTAAAGAGTATTCTTCTGAGACTTCCACATGTGCATGCCTATGGTGTGTGTGCACACCCTCACCTACTGTTCTCACATATACAAATAGTGATAACTAGAGCAATTAGTAGTGTGGCAAAGGAGGTAAAACCTATTACTCTGGTAGGAAAATACCCCACTCTGACCTCTACTTTTAATAGTAAATATCTGTTAATTTTTCCTGTCTAAAGTTTATCTTTATGACAAGCTGCATCATTTCCTTTGACCACTTGCATAAAGACAGGGCCATTCTCTCTCCATATCCAGGTTAGGAATCTGAATACCACAGGAATCAACCTGTCTCCACTATCTAGTGCTGAGGATCTGAACTCTGATCCTCATGTTTGTCTGGCAAACACTTTATCCACTGAGCTATCTTCTCATTCTCAATTTGGGAAGAATTTTAAATAATATACTAACAGCTTAAAATCTTTCCCCCACCTAGATGCAGTGTGAAGGGTGTCACTCCTTTTCACCATTGCTTTCTTGAAAGTATCTCCACGTATTCCCCAAATTAGACTGCTTTTCTCCCTGGCCAGTGCCCTCCGGTGGTTTATTTTTCTAATTCCCCCAAAATGTACAGTTGTTGTCTTCTCAGGGGCGCTGGGAAGTTATCACTAATGATAACTAAGATCTTCTAGAAATTTCCATGATATAATAGGAAGAGAATTGTGCATCATTAGGCCCTTTGTTTGTGATCAAATATTTGTGATAATTTGAATACAAAAATCAAAATAATACCTAATTAGGCAACTAGATGGAAAAGCAATAGGTGTCAGATAAACAGATAATAGATTATATTAAATAGCCAAATAAATAGAGGATGTGAAGATAGATGATAGATAATGAATGATTAAATTATTGATACATAGATAAATACATACATACATACCTGTATACATACAGACATAAAAATACATAGATAATAGACAACTAGTTATTAGATAATAGATTGAAAGATTGATAAGATAGATGATAAATAATGGGTGGATATATAAAGCTGACTAATAGATAATAGAAAAAAGATAGGCGATATATAAATGATACACATGTGATAGATGATAATTATTCATATAAATTCATAATTTTACATTTATAACTCATATAAACCTCCAGACACAAATTGATAATTTTTAACGAAATAGTAGAAGAGTGCACTCACACCATCATTCTGGGTTTTGCTTTCAGTATCATATTCAATAACATACATGAGATACTAAGCACTTTATTATGAAATTATTTTGTATCTAATGATTCTTCTCAATGGTAGATTAGTTCAGGTCTTCTAAGCATCTTGAAAGCAGGATGAGCTAGTCTGTGACGTTTCATAGCATGAATGTCTTAAGTATAATTTCAATTCTTAATATTTTTAGCTTATGGTGAACTTAATGGCTTGTATTCATGGTTTAAATCTGGGACCATCTGAATGTCAAAAAATATAAAGAAGAAATTAAACAAAGACAAGAACAAAAAGTGTATGAGGAGAGAAGAGAGAATGAAAGAAGTCTAATGCACAGTGACTATGTGGGAAATATCTGAGTAGTTCCTTGAGGAGGTATTCATGGGAATCTGATATTATGAAACAAAGAAACCATCTCAGACAGCCCTAGTCAGAGGGAAAACTGAGTGGAGCAGTGGGAAAAGCCAACCAGATTATGGGGAAAATACTCATTCCTGGGTGCTATCCCACCCCATCAGCATCTCCTTGCCTTGGTTAAGAGGAAAACCCAAGACACACTCAAGATAAGACTCACTTCACTGGAGCCATCAGGTAAAAGTACTTTGCCATTAAGTCTTATGACCTAAATTAGATCCTCCAGACCCCATAGTAGAAGGATAGAACCAACTCCCTAAATTACTCCTCTAAACTCTATGCATATACCTTGGCATCCTCATGCATACATTATTGACAGTCTCTGGCACATACCACACACACATTATAAATGTAATAAAAGACAATTAAAGTAATCATTACAGTAATATGCTGAGATTATGTTACATCCAAGTACATTTTATTTATACCTATTTTCTCTTTTAAATGCACTTACTAAACACAATTGCTCATAGAACAATTTATACTGAAAATACTAAAATATATATTAGACAATAGTGTTCTGTCTCCTGATTGGAAGACGCTGTAAAATTTCCTTGCTCACTTCCAAGATTGAGAAAAACTTAATAATCATAGAGGAAAATCAAAATGAAACAAACCAAACCCCAGCAAGGTTCCTCTGTTATATTCTGAATGTTTATAACCTCCTCAATTTCATGTTAAAATCATAACTCCCCGAGTGGTGTTGTAGCAGATGGGGCTCTGAGACATGAGGAGGTAGAAATGCCCCCCTTATTATTTCAGTGCCCCTATGAATAGGCCCTTGCACCACTTAATGATACAAAAAAAATCCATCTCAGAACCAGAGTGTGTTCCCACCAGATGCCAAATCTACCAGTACTTGGAATTTGAATTTTACTGTTTCAATTAAGGAAAATTAAGATCTTTGTTTAATCATACAAGTTACAGGTTTTTTTATAGCAAAATGGACTTCTGTCCTTTGTGTTAGAGAAATTGCATTAAAATTATCTAAAAAAACATATCTAATATAACCACCTGCATATGTTCATTCACTAACTTTCATCAAATATCCAAACCTAATATTCATATATAATAGATAGATGGTAGATAAATCAAAGATAAATAGATGGTTGATAAATAGAAAATAAGAAAATGTTAGATGGATAATAGATAATTTGATGATTTAATACAAAATGAAATATGTGATAGATGCTTGATATATAAAAATAGGTAAGTGATAAAAGATAGATAGATATTATATCAATAGATAATAGATATTTCATAGCAATTTAAAGTCAAACAAACAGTTTACATAGCATACACTTTATGGAACTTATGGATTCAATACATAGTTGTATATATTTTATATGTTTTAACTTAAGAACATTACTAAGTATATAAGCAGCAGAATTATGTGCTCTGGTTATGCAACCTTGTGCATGGATTCTTTCAGGTCTTGGTGTTCTGACTTTAAATGGAAACAGGGATAACATCTTCACTCCAGAGTTATTGCATGAAAAGCATTAGACGGTGCCTGCTCACATCAAGCACTCAATAAATGTGAGCCATTATTGTTTTCACTATTATTATTATTCACAGGAAAAATGCAAAACATGAAAATGGGTTCAGTAGACTGGTGGAGTGGAAAGAATATTCCAATGGTTATGTGGAAACTAATGGCATGAGGCATTAAATGGTACGTGAGATATGCCTAAGTAGAAATCAAGTGCTCTGGGAGTGGAAAGCTGAAAACATCTCACTGAAAAATGGATCGTGTAGCTTCTTGGAGGAGTCAGCAGTAAGTAGAGAATGTCTTTATATGAGAGAATACACCTTTGAGCAACCTTCTCCAAGGAGGCAAAAAGAAGATTGTAGCATTTCTTGGCAAATGAGAAGAATCTGTCACACAAGACATTGTACTAAGACACAGCAATGTGAGGCCAGTGGTGCCAAGGTGCGTGCTATAAGTGAAGGAACCTTGAATTTATGAAGAGGCGATGTTTTTAACAGTAACTAACTTGTTTAAAAGCAAGCCACACACTCATTCATGGCTGAAAAAAAATCACAGACTGGGGACTCCAGCTCTTTAAAGACAAACGTCACCAAGTTCAGAGTGGTAATTGGCATGGTCTACTGAAAATATAGATGCTACTAATGGGGTTATTACTGTTCTCTGGATCCTAGAGCTTGTGTCATTCTATTGCCAGTAAGAGTGGGCTTAGACTGGAACCCCTTACTTTTTTCCAAGTAAACCTGGAACTGAACACATAGGCATCTGTCTGCAATAAACTTGATATTGAACAAATAGACCTCAATCTGCAATCTTTATCTGCAGTGTTGAACTCAGGATACACTGATACAGTTTTTTAAAGCATGTAAATGAGTTAATGGCCTTGAATTGAGTATCCACAGCAACATAAAACATCACCCTCTTCTGTGTTGGTGTTTACTGACTCCGAGGACTTTTAAAAGCAAGGTTGACATCCGGCTTTCAATGTCATGAACACATTTTGAAAAGGCAGGAGCAGTTTTATAGCTGTGCATTCGCTGGGGAGAGAGTGTGACCCTGAAGCACTGAAGTCTCAGTTTCACTTTAAAACAGCATAGAAATCTTGTTCTCAGTGGAATCTCTGTCTTTTACTTTATATTCTTTAATAGCTTCCTTTTATTGTGTGTTTAGTAAGAGCCAGGAACTCAATTAAGCACTTTTAAAACTTTTAAAATAAAATACCAGTACACATACACATACATACATACATACATACACACACACACATACACACACACACACACACACATACACACCAAAGAATAAAACACTACTGGCCTCCTAGAGAGGTATCCACATGCTCTGACCATTCTCTTTCCTAAACTAGGTACTGTCATGAACTCGATAATGATCATTTTTCTTGAGTTTCTTTATTGCTTATATTTAAGTATACAACCTAAAGCATTATAGGTAGGCATTCCTTTTCATACTGAAATGTCTTTTAGCTATAATCTGATCAACATGCCATCTCTTCTCTCCACTCACACTTCCTTTCCTTAAATTGAATCTATTGTGATCTTGGGTTTGTTGTATTTGGGAGTCTGCCCTATAGTGGATCTGATGTTTTTATATTCCTCATATCAATCTATACATTCTTCTCTGTAGTTCCTACATATGGACATGACTCTCCATTAGACTCATCTTGGGCCTTTGGCAACACTACAAGTAATTTGTACTTCCTTTACTCAGAAGCATAGTAACAATGTATGGACCGATTGTTTCATTAGATATTACAAAGTGATAACACCAAATTCATTATTTCTATATATTGTATTGAATAATTTTGCATCTTGGTCATGCTTCCTGTCATCCATGATATGGTTATCCTGTAGATTGATACCCCCAAAAAGGTCAGAATTAATGCTTTATCCTGTCCTTTAACCTGTTATTTTTGAAGGTAATAAATTGATTCCCTATTTCAAAATAGTAGCAGTTAGCATTATAACGTATCTGTACCGTCAACTACAGAACTTATTGGAGACCAGAACTCTCCATCTTTGCCTTAACAGAGCCTTGCCAAGTGAGGCTTGCTTCTCTGGTTGGTTAGCTTTGATAGTTTATGGACTAGTTCACATCAAGATATTCAAGGGCAAAAATAGTTCTTATCTTCAGTCTGATTTCTACCCTTTTTCTGAGGAGCTTTGACATCTTTTATCACCGCAATCTTTGTATGAGATCTGATCATTTTTCCTGTATTTGACAGATATACTAAACAAAAATACAAGATGCCCAGTTCAGTTGAACCTACAGATTAACAAACTTGAGACATTCTTGTCGTAAAAAGGCGTACATACTGATTACTCATGAATCCAATTTCATTAGAAACCATGGATTCTATTTAATAGCTGACGGGGACTGGCTAGTTACTGTCTCTAACTATGTAAGTCCAAGTCCTCTGAGAAGTAGGTGCAAATGGATATACAAAAGAGCAGCTGATAAATCCCTGTTTGGTGTGAAATGTCCCCTACTATCTCATGTATTTGAAGACCTGAACTACAATTGGTGGTGCTGTTTGGGAAGGTTATTAAACTATTAGGGGATGGCACTTAGCTGAAGGAAGTATTAGGTAACTGGGGATGGGCTTTTTGAGCTTATGTCCTGGTTTTTGCTCTTTCCACTCTGCTCTCTTGTGTGGAGAGGAAATGTGATCTCTCTGATTTTCCTGGTTGACAGGCTGGCCTCAAGCTACTGTTACTGCCTTCCCTCTTACAGCTAATTCATTCCTTTAGAATTATAAGCCAAAATAAGCACCTTTCTCCTCTAAGTTACTTTTAGTTATGGTATTTTATCACAGCAACAAAAAAGTTACTGATATTCTTCCTAAAAGGGAAAAATGGAAGGGTATGGCAGACATGGCTTCACATTGACTTGACCACTGAGAACAGGGAAAGAAGAGAAAGCTCCCTAGGAACATCTTCAAATTACAGAACAGTTCTAAGAGAACTGAGGAGTGCTCAGGCCAAGGTCGCCCATTCCTGAAGTTATCCTACAGATATCGTGAGGAAGGCCTGGGCAGTATCCCTGCTGCACAATTACATTCTTTGTGTGGTAACAGTTGTAGTCCTCTTGTTAATGCTATTTACATTCAGCACAAGATCATAATGAGATCTCCAAATCAATTACATATAGGGACTGTATGCTTTTTAAATGAAATTCTCCCATTTGGGTCTTCTTTTGGGATATTGAGAATCTTTTATTTCGAAGTATTTTTATCTTTTAATTATGTGTATCCAAATGTGGGTATATGCATATGAGTGATGATATCCACAAAAGCCGTCTTTGTATATGAGAGCTGATGTCCACAAAAGCCAGAAAAGAGTAGCAGATCCTTTGGAACTATAACTACAGATGGTTGTGAACAGTTCAATATTGGGCTGATAACCAAACTCTGATCCTCTGCTGTTAAGCACTGAGCCTCCTAACTGACACCTACATTCAGGGAGCATTGATCAGTCCTATGGTGGATTCCCAGCTATCAGTCAGGGGTTCATGAGATCTCCCGTGTTCAGGTCAGCTGTTTCTGTGGGTTTCTCCAGCCTGGTCTTGACCCTTTGACCATCACTCCTCATTCTGTAAAATGGATCCCAGGAGCTCAGCTCAGTGTTTATCTGTGGGTGTATGCTTCTGCTTCCATCAGCTTCTGAATGAAGGCTTTGTGATGGCATATAAGGCATATAAGTTAGTCATCAATCGGAGAATGGCATTTAAGGTAGCTTCTCCACTAATGCTTAGATTGTTAGTTGAGGTCATCCTTCTAGATCTCTAAACATTTCCCAAGTACCAGATTTCTATTGAAATCAATACTGGCACACTCTAGTATGGTATCTCCAGTCTGACTCTTCTCTATTCTTCCCCCAACCCAAACTTCCTGCTCCCTCATGTCATTCTCTCCTCTCCTCTTCTGTTCTTTTTCTACTAACTCCCTCTCCCCTCCCTGCATACTCCCAATTAGCTCTGGATATCTTGTCTCTTTCCCATTTCTGGGGGACCATGTATATCTCTCTTAGGGCCCTTGTTACCTAGCTTCTCTGGCAGTGAAAATTGTAAGCTGATAATAGTTTGCTCTATGTCTAAAATTGACATATGAGTGAGTACTTATGATCTTTGTCTTTTTGTAACTGGGTTACATCACTCAGCATAGTTTATTCTAGTGCCATCCATTTGCCTGCAAATTTCAAGATTCCATTGTTTTTTACTCTGAGTAATACTCTATTGTGTAAAGGTACCACATTTTCTCTATCAACTCTTCAGTTGAGGGGCATCTAGGGTGTTTCCAGGTTCTGGCTATTACAAATAATGCTGCTATAAACATAGTGGAGCAGACGTCCTTGCATGAATGTGAAACTTTTGAGAATATGCCTAAGAGTGAAATTGCTGGATCTTGTGGTAGTCTAATTCCCATTTTCCTGCACAATCTCCATACTGACTTCCAAAGTGGCTGTACAAGTTGGCACTCCCACCAGCAGTGGAGGAGTTTTCCTCTCTCTACACACCCTCTCCAGCATAAATTGTCATTGGTGTTTTTGATTTTAGCCATTCTGACAGGAGTAAGTTTGTATCTCAGAGTTGTTTTGATTTGCATTTCCCTGATGGCTAGGGATGTTGAGTACTTTATTAAGTGTCTTTCAGCCATTTTAGACTAATCTCTTGAGAGTTATCTATTTAGTCCTACACCCTACTTTTTAATTGGATTATTTGGTATTTTGGAGACTTGTTTCTTGATTCTTTGTAAATTTGGAGATTAGTCCTCTGTCTGATGTAGGGTAAGTGAGTATATTTTCCCATTCTGTGGGCTGCCTTTTTGTCTTGTTGACTGTGTCCTTTGCCTTACGCAAGTTCCTCAGTTTCAGGAGGTCCCATTTACTAACTGTCAATCTCAGTGTCTGTGCCTTTTGTTCTCTTTTCTGTTGGTAAAGTGGGATAATTTATTGGATATGTTTTTGTGGATGTAGTTAAGTTCCTTGGGTTGGAGTTTACCTTCCAGAAATTTCTGTAGGGCTGGATTAGTGAATATGGATATGTATTGTTTAAATCTGTTTTTTTCATGGAATATCTTGTTTTCTCCATCTTCAATGAAAGAAAGCTTTGCTGTGTATAGTATTCTGAGCTGGCATCCATGGACTCTGAGTGCTGGTGAAATATCTATCCAGGACCTTCTGGCTTTCAGAATTTCTGTGGAGAAGTAAGATGTAATTCTGATAGCCATAAAAAGTACAGCAGAGATCATGGAGGTGCTCCTAGCTGACTTCCATGCCTTTGTTCATGCTTAGCTAGTTTTCTTATAGCCTAGGACCACCAACCTAGGGAATGGTGCTGCCCACAGTGTGATAGAGCTTCCTAAATAGATTAGTATTCAATATAATCCTTACAGAAAAATATATAGACCAATCTCATCTGGGAAAGCCTTCAACCATGATTCCTGTCTCAGGTTCTTCTAGTCTGTATCAAGTTGCCAGGTAAAACTGACATTCAGATTTGCTGTAGAAAACTTTTGTTCCACCTTATTCATCACTTGAATTTCTTAAGTATACCATTTCGTTTTTCTCAGTAGAATAATTGTTGTATCAAACCAAAAGTAATCTAATATTTATTAATTTTAAAAGAAAGTACTTTATGTCCTTTTCTTGCCTTCAAAATATTACATTTTACTAATTTCTGATTGTTACATGCTAACATTTTAAGGTATACAGTATAATTTTCAAAGAGATTTTTTTTTAAATTTTGGAACTGCTACCTTAAATGATAGGGTTTCTTTCTAAGTAGTACATATTTTCCTCCTTGATATTTTTGCTCTCTCTCTCTCTCTCTCATTCTATCTCTCTCTTTCTTCCTTTCCTCCTTTCATCCACACAGATCATATGAGTTCTATCAAAAGTATTTCAGGCTAGCATTGAAATGTATAAATGGAGGAAAATAATAGGTAGGTGAATGCACTTAGCTATATTCCAGTAAAAGTTAATTTGCAAACAAGTTTTTACTTATGAGATGGATTTGACTTGTGAGCTAGAATTCCCCAATCCCTGGTGTAGAGGCATAGTACTTGTTTCAATTAGGGTCTCTATTGGAGTGAAGAGAAACCATCATCACAACAACTCTTATAAAAGAAACCAGCTAATTGGGATTGGCCTAAAGAATTTTACTCAGTTATCTTCATGGGGACATGCAGGCAGACAGGTTGTTGGAAAAGGAGCTGAGAGTTCTGTATCTTGATCAGTTAAGCAACAGAAGCAACTGTGTGCCTCACAGGGTATAGTTTGAGCATGTAAGATGTCAAAGTCTACCTCCAGAGTGTCACACTTCTTTTAATAAAGCCACACTTCCTAATAATAACACTCCTTATGAGCCAAGCCATCAAACATATGTGTCTATGGAGGTGTTTCCTATTCAAAACACCAAAATCCTTTTCTGTTTTATTTGTTTACTTTTAAGTTTTTTATTAATTTAAAATTAAGTTTATTATTTAGTGTGCATGAGTGTACATGTGCATGTGTATATCGGAGCATGAGGGCAGAGTTTAGAGGAGATCTTAGAAAAGTCAGTGCTCTTCTTCTACTATATGGGACCTGGGACAATCATTGAACAACTAAAGTGCCCTAAGGACCACAAAACAACTCAATACATTTAACATTTCTTTATCACTGTACCAGTGTGTATCTTTGTCCTCCAAATACTCATAAAATGTGTGCATTAGAAGAGAAAGGAACAAATTAGATGTAAATATTGTCATCACTGCTACTCTTCTAATTTGTTTGTTTCTAAGAGTTTGCTAGAGTGATGTTTAGTATTTAGCACATAGTACCTGACAACAGCCTTACAAGCATAAGAAAATATAAGAAAATGCCACCTTAGCTGACCTTAAATAAATTTTTCTCTGTCTGTCTGTCTGTCTGTCTGTCTGTCTCTCTCTCTCACTCTCTCTCTCTCTGTGTGTGTGTGTATGTGTGTGTGTGTATGTGTGTGTGTGTATGTTTACATGCAAACATGTATGCATGTTCCACAGAATGTATGTAGAGGTGAAAGGACAACTTTTGGGAACTGATTT
Source organism: Mesocricetus auratus (assembly GCF_017639785.1). Lineage (NCBI taxonomy): Eukaryota > Metazoa > Chordata > Mammalia > Rodentia > Cricetidae > Mesocricetus > Mesocricetus auratus. Next base: position 64,937,236 of record NW_024429266.1, read on the forward strand.
TCATCTTCCACCATGTGAGTTTCAGGGAACAAATTCAGATCAGCAGTTTTTACCTCCTGAGCTGTCTTATCTGGCATTCACTTACTGCTTTTCAATCAAGCAAATCTGACAGGCTCTTTGTCATAACCACCATGAGTATACGAGACAAGTCTCAACACCATTGAACCCCTACATGCTAAATACATAAACATTATATATTCTAAATCTGGAGCAGTGACAATTTTTCCTCTTTGGTGACTGTTTTAGTTCTATTTTTGTTGTCGGATGAAATACATGGCTTACAATTCCAGGTTACACTTAATCATTGTAGGGAAGTCAAAGAAAGAACTTGACACAACAAGTCAAGAGCAGAGAAGAGTGCTTGCATGCATGTGCTCGGCTCCCTTACTCCACTCAAATACAGCCCACTTAGGGCTGTGTCTTACCCCAGTTAAGAAAAGTCCTTCAGAGATGTGCTCAGGGCCATCCTGATGTAGATAGCCCCGACTGTATTCTATCTTCCAAAGTAATTCTATATTGTATCAAGCTGAAAATATAAAGTAAGTAGGACATAATCTTACAATGACTCTTTTTAATAAAATTCAAACCAAAACAAATCTTCACAGGAGACCCTGATGAGATAGTGGTAAAAGACTTTTTCTCTCAGGGACATTTCTTACAAATCCTTCTCTGTTTAACAAAGAAAACATTCAGGCTCCTACCCAGTACTACATGCTAAAGACAAACAGCAAAAACTATGCACAACAAAACTTTGAACCCAGTTTTCCTTATAGATTTGCTTTCTTATAAGAATTATGATTTACTGCACAAAGTAAGATTTTACTCACCACAACTGTGGTGCTAAATAAGTCCAGAAAAAGGTATGAGTTACATGGTAAGCAATACCCTATAGGAATACTCAGTTAAAAAAAAAGAGCTCAATTGGACTTTAGAGTTCATGGATAGATGTTCATAATCACTGGGATAAATGGAAAATATACAGTCTGCTTCTCCATGAGGAAGGTAGGAGATGAACTAAGAGGATCATTCATCTACCCAGGAAGTTCTTCAGGTCCTATCAGTAAAGAGTAAACATCCCTACTGTAAGTCAGTAAATAGATAATTGCAGAGTCTTTTCCTAGTGGTTGATTTCTTCGAATATGTTCTATTCATTACATATTCTCTCCACCTCCTCCTCTAATGCTTATTGTCCAGTTGCTAAATTTAACAAATGGCAAAATATTACAAAAACGTTAAGCTTGAAGTTAATTGGTATTGTCAACTTCAAATCACCTGCAAGAGAATGAGAAATTCAAAAGCAATACTGTAGATAACAAAATTTTGCAGATCCGTAGCATATACCCAATATCAGAAACAATGTTTTGGAACTAACCAATGGGAGTTATTAATTTTTGATATCTCTATAATAGCATTAATAAAAGTGTGAGAGTTGAGACACCCAGACAACTTCAGGAAGTATAGTTTTGTATGCTTCCTTTACTTTGCATTCTCCCATCTGTTCTTTTTCTCCTCTTTTCTTTTTGCTTTCTTTGACTAGGATAAAGGCATGTGACATTCATAGATATATAGATTTAGATATACCTGTTATTCTATATTGGTGCAGATAGGTGGGTGATAAATAATTAAGCAAGAACTCAGATAAGCAGATGAATGATTGATAATGACAAATAGGTGATAGATACACAGATATGGGTAGATAAATAAATTATAGATAGGTAGATGGATAGATGGACAGATAGATATAGAGCAATCAGTGACAGATAATTTTAGAAAGAGCAATATATGATGTTTGGGGATACATAGTAAGTGATGGATAAATAGGAGATAGGCAGAAAGGCACAAATATAGGTAGGTAGACATATGAATGATGGTTGACAAATAGATATATAGATAGATGGATGGATAGATAGACAGACAGGTAGACAGATGGATAGATAGATAGACAGATAGATAGATATGAATGTAAGAAGGAATCTATATCACCAGAAAAAACTAATCGCGATTCATACATTAAATAAAAGTAAACATAATGGCAATTAAATATGAATTTTAATGAGCTTGATTACAATACAGTCTGTGTCTCAGGATATTCTGATGCTACAGTTTCCTCAGTCTAAACAAATAACTTTGTCTGGAGAAGAACTTGTCCCAAAACCTTGGCCTCCAGTTTCCATTGGAGACCATGGTGAAATAATTAACATCCTTAGAAACTGGGCTAGTGGGAAGTGTCAGGCACAGCTAATCAGCATGGAGCAGATTCTAAGGGGACTTCACATGCAAATCTAAGGCTGCTTCTTGGAGGAAATTCATCTGATAATGTGAGCCCAGTAGCAAATCTTTAGTAATAAACTAAGAATGGTAAGTGTAACTGGAAACAAAAATCCTGTCTACCTGCAAATATGGAGTCATGATCATATACAGTGTTCTACTGTCCTGTAGATTTTCCTAAGTAGTCTCTTAGTTTCTTTTCCTTGTGCTGTGGTAAAATGCCCTGACAAAAGGAACATAGGGGAGAAAAAGGGTCTGTCTTAGCATAATATTCCAGGTAGAGTTCTCCCTTGCAGGGAAGTACTTGAAGTAACTGTTGACACTGAATTGAAGTAAGGAAACAGAAAGATAAACGCAGCTGCTCAGCTTACTTCCTCCTTTTTATTCATTCCAGAGTTCCAAATCAGGGGAAGGTGCCACCCACAATTATGGTGGGTCTTCTCACCTTGATTAGCATAATCAAGACAATCCCCCCACAGATATACCTAGGGAACCACCTCTAAGGTGATTGTAGATTCTGTCAAGTTGTCAATTAACACCAACCATCTTGAATAGGAAATATGTCCTATGTTGTCCTGTGAATTGTGTAAAGAGAGAAGGCAAGTAACCTTCCATAATATCTGACTGAAAGAGAATAATTCATATGTGATTAATTCCCAAAGACAAACAGAAGATATATTTGAATTATTGGGAAATCTAATCTTGTTTAGGGAAAGGAGAAATACCAGTTTCCAAAAAAAGAAATGAATTTATCAAAGGAAGACTTATCTGAAAACGACAAATAATTTCCTAGTGTTACTTAACAGTCACATCCAACAGCCTTTCTGCCATTTGTACATAGAAGCCTTGCCTCTAAACAAACATAAAGATGAAAAATAAAAATTACTACTAACATCAGCAGAAAGAAATAAAAGGCCTTTTGTTTCCTGTGCCAATAACCAATTCATTGTATGATATTCTCTGAATGGTGCCAATGAGGCGATTCAGTGGATGAAGGCTCTTGTAACTAAGTCTAATGACCTGAGTTTGATCCCCAGGCCTCATGTGGTAGAAAAATAGAACCAGTATCTCATCTTGTCCTCTGACCGCCACACAAATGCTGAGATAAGTGAGTGCCTATACAGCACACACACACACACACACACACACACACACACACACACACACACACATTTGCCCACATGCCCAGGCGTGAATGCTTATGTCTGCTTTTTAAAAACTAAAATATGACTATGAAGATGTCTTATGAGGCAGGCAAAGCCCTGAGGACCAGCACTTGCATCCTTAGCATGAACTTAAAAGCCATGATATAGCAGCCTGCCTATGATCCTGAAACTCAATAGATAAAGGCAGGAGATCCTCAGACAAGCTACCTAGCCAGGTTCAACAAGAGACCCTACCTTAGTGTGTAAAGAGAAGAGAAATTTTGGAAAACACTCAGTATCAATGTTATGCCTCCACATACATGCACACACAATTGTACTTGCACCTGTCAGTACCAGCATGTCTACCCACATATTTATGAACATGCTTACAGCCATGCATACATATGTCACATACATACACATGAAGTAGCAAAATGATCACAAGGTGGTGCTGAGCTTGTAGTGGGTAAAACAATAAGAGTAAGATGATATCTTACATTTGCAAGTCATTTCGTTGTCACAGCTCAGCTCCACATAGAAAAAATCATCCCTAGGAAACAATTACCTACACTGTTTTATTGCCTCAATGGCCTTATATATGTCACCAAAGACTGTAAGGTGAAAGGAAGATGTGAGGTGTGTAAATATAACAAGCAGAGAGACTCTCTCAGACTGCAACTCAGTATGAATGAGCTGTTTGTCAATACCCCCAGGTCTCTGGTGAGCAACGAGAATGACTCTGAGGATATTGCAACTCTGTCTCCTTCCACCAGAGATCATAATTGGGCTATGAATTTTTATAACAGGAAAGTCTTCCTGTCGCAGACTGAGAGTGACAGAAAGTTTAGTTAGCAGCAAAAGAAGCCCTGAACAGGATGAGTTGCCAGCAAGGATATCACTTAAATAGGCAATGCCTCTTTCTTCCTGTCTTCATATTTTTTTTCTTTTAAAACAAACATCTGTTATAGTTTACTAGCTAAAGTTTCTGAAATATACAGCTGATTTCTGAATGTTGCTTACTGTACTGATTTTTTGTTTGTTTGTTTGGTTGGTTGGTTGGTTTGGTTTTTGGGTTTTTTTGTTTTGTTTTGTTTTTGCCTAAGGACAGAAGAGGTTCTCTGGCACTGTGGGGGATTTTGAGAAGCTGGTGGAGGTGAGGAGAGGTAATTTATAAACCTAAACCAAATGATAGCAGAAGTTATGGACAAAAGCTGTGTCTTCCTTCATGTTCAAGGAGCTAATTGAACCCATTTCAAGCCAGGTCTCTGAAGCTTGCCTCCTGAGTCCTGTCTCCCTGATGCTCTGCTCATTGCAGACACTCAGTAGGAGACCAGCTCCTGCTGGGGAAAGCCCTCTGAAGGCAGGTTATTTGTGACAAAGCAGATTTACTTCAGGAAAAAGAGAGGTAAGAGCAAGCAGCTATGCAAACAGCAGTTTCCAGGGTCACATTTGTTTTATCTAGTTTATCTGAATTTGAAGAGTTTGTCTCTACTCTGCTCTGTAAAATCTCAAGGCATTTTTGTCTTTCTCTGACATATCAGAGTTTAACTGGCCCTTATTTATTACTTGGTTGCTGGTAGAGAGTAAATTTTGCTTCTTTGTCCCTGTGCCTATACTTTGAAATGGAAGATCAGAACGGATAAGACTTTCCTATTTCTGGAACAATCTATCCTTGCCACCGATGCCGAAATATTTTAATGATATCATGAGCCAATTCATTCACTATCTACTTTCATGACCTGTCCTCAATGATTAAACTTCATAATCTAAGGGGAAAGGGTGACAGCTACAGATACAAAATATACATGTCTGTATTTCCATACCTGGGAAGGTGTTTGGGTGTCTCTAGGAACCCCAGTAAGCATGTGGAGAAGGTAGCTTACCCAATTTTTCTTCCTGCAGATTCGAATTTGGTATCTGGAGTCATTCAGTTTTCATGGTGGAAATGAATTTGGTAAATTTTTCTGAATGAAAGGGTCAGCTATCTATCACAATGTTTAGCTCTTAACAGGCATATTTTACTGGTGACCTCATCCAGTGTTGTGATAGCATAACTCCTCATCATTGCAACTGTAAATAATTCTCATTACCTACTCACAAGTATTGTAGTTTCCTTGATTTAGCTCCTCCTTGAAACAAAATAAGTAATAGTATTCAGAAGTACTACAAAAACGCTTTCATTATATTTTACTTTAGTTATGTTGTGTGGGGTGTATGTGTATGCATGGGTTTGTCTTTGTGTGTGTGTGTGTGTGTGTGTGTGTGTGTGTGTGTGTGTGTGTGTGGTGTCCAGCAATAAATATACAAGCACATATGGGAAGAGGCCAGGGGTCTCTATCTGGTGTCATTTTCCATTGTTCTCTGCCTTATTATTTGAGACACTGCTTATCCCTGAACTTGCAGCTTGCTGATTCAGCAAGGCTAGCTTCCAGAAAGTCCATAGCTCCTCCTTCCTTTATTTCCCCCAGCACTGGGATTACAGGCATGGAGTCCTGCTTGGAATTTTCTACTGAGGGCATGGGATCTGAACTCAGGTCCTTGCACTGTGCAGCAAACACTCGCTAAGTAACCATTTCCCTAACCTCACTCTAAAGCTTTTTATTTTCAGTAGTGTTTTGTCAATTAAATTTTAATTTTATTTTTATGAATCCTAAACATACTAAAAAATCAATGTAATTACCACACAACTAAGTGTAATAAGAAACTACTGGAAAATTTAAAGGTAATTCTCTTTTGTGAGCTAACTCATCTTTTTAAATTTAATTTTTGCTATTTTGAGAGTTCCATATATGACTACTACATGTACATAATCTCCAACCCTCCCTTCTCCCTCCAATTCCTCTCATGCCCCCTCCCTTCAAAATTCATGATCTCTTCTTTAGTTGCTATTTAATTAATTTCTAGATATATACATACATCTATATATAAAATATTCTAATTTTATTTTCCTCAATAAGTTTTAAACAGGAAAATAGTTTGTCCCCCAGAAGATGCTTTCCTGATTTTCAAAAATCAACATATAAAACCATGAAGTTTTAGAGAAAGAAGGAATCTTTTTTTCTTTTACAGAACTTTTCTTTTTCTTTTTAATTTAATTTTATTGACTTTTTTTCATTTATTGTACATACCAACCACAGTTTCCCCTCCCTCCTTTCATCACATTCCCTCCCTCAACTCCCATCTACACCCTCCCCATCCACTCTTTCACATCCTCCTCCTCTGCATTCAGAAAGGGGCAGGCTCCTATGGGCTTGAATAAAGTATCACAAATCAAGTTGAGGCTGGACTGAGTTCCTCCCCCTGCTGGGCAAGGTAATCCAGCAGTGGGTACAGGTTTCCAGTTAAGTGACAGGGACAGGCCCTGATCCCACTGCCAGGAGCCTTATAAAGAGACCAAGCTGCACAACTATCACACACATGCAGAGGGCCTAGGTGGGTCCCATGGAGGCTCCTTAACTCTTGGTCCAGAGTCCATTTGTTCCTCTGGAGCTCAGGTCAGCTGTCTCTGTGGGTTACCCAGTCATGACCTTAACCCCTCTGACTCCTATCATCCCTCCTCCCTTTCTTCCGCAGGACTCCAGGAACTTGGCCCAGTGCTTGGCTGTGGATCTCTGCATCTGTTTCCTTCAGTTACTGGATAAAGACTCCATAGAGGGAATCTTAATAGTGGTCCAGTGTGAAAATTTTAATTTTACTAGGTATGGAAGCAGAAGCAGGTTACCACTGACTTCTGCTTGCTCTTAGCTTCACAATGATGCAGGAACAATGACCTGCTTACATCTGGGTGGGTATTTGCCATAGATGCCTTTATGGATATTGGATTATGAATTAGTGTTTGTGGTGTTGTCTTTAATGACATCATAGTCAAAGACCATACTAACCAGAATGGCAAAAGTTTCTTAGATAACAAAGTCTTCTTTAGTTTTCTTGAACGCTGTATCTTTCCTTTCAGTAAGAAATTCAGTTGGAACTAGAAAAGCTAACATTGGACTTCAGGTGTCTCATTCACTCAAATTTCAGAGTCAGAGAGAGAGAGAGAGAGAGAGACAGACAGACAGACAGACAGACAGACTGAAAGAGAATATTTTACTTGAGAAAATCAATTTACATGTGATTAAGTTTCCAGATTTTAAACTACAGGAATCCACCACAAAAGACAAAGACACTAAGAAGCTGTTCTTAAACATAAGATTCTCTCCTAGGCACCACAGTTAGTGAAGCATGTAACAATTTATGTCTTGATTCGTAAGTAAAATAAATTTTATTCTGAATACTAAAAATGGATGCAAGTCAAGCCATGGGACTTCCAACCAATAAGTTATCCTAAATGGAAGCTGCTATTCCTGACATGTCCTTGCCCCATGTGAAAGAAATCTGCCATAAAGTAAGTTCCCTCATGTTGAGCAAATTGTCCAAAATGGAAATGCTTGAGAAGACTCATATACTCCAATAATGAAGAGAAGAACGAAATGTAAAGATGAAAGCATTTCGAGTAATGCACACGCGCCCCCAGCCACTCAAATGATACAGAAGGGGGAAAATATCTGGGCTGCCAGATTTATGGGCTAGCTATTTTACTTGTATTTCATTTTTATATAAGCTTTATACTTTTACAACAAGTAAAATTATTCCCATCAAAAAGTTATGTCTACTGGAACAGAACAAGGGGAACATTCATAAGAAACCCGGGATTCACAGATGTTTGAAAAGTAAAGGTTTCTCTTCACCTGAATTTGTTATTCGACTGCTTGCAGCAAACATAATTTTTGTAGTAACCCAGTTAACAAGACAGACAACAGACAAGTGGAGACTTGATGGCCAGAATAACTGGGAAAGGAAGGGAGGCAGCCACTAGTTAAACACACCTACTCACAGCTGCCCTACACCACCCTCTGGGGCTCTGCTGTCTTCTGCTGGGCTGGTTTACCGGTCTCCCCCCCCCCCCACACTCACACACACTACTGAATTTATCAACACACCAGCAGGCAAGATGGCTCAGCAGGTGAGGATGCTTGCTGAAAATAAGGACCACCAGAGTTCAATCTCCAAAACTCACTCAGTGGAAGGAGACGCAACACCTGAGTGTGTGCCTCTCTCTTGCCTTTTCACTGACGAGCAATCCTCAGTGGACCCAGAAATCAGGGACTAGGACACTGCTTGTGTCCCACTTACCAAAAGCATATTCCTCTGAGCACCTCGGACAGAGCCACCTGCAGGTGCACATGGGTGAAATTAGCGACCTTTGATAATTATAGCCCCAAGTGCTCCACTTCCAAACTAGGCTGACTTTCTGATTTGTAACGGTGCTCCAGGTCCGGGTCTCCACGCTGTAGCTTAAGCTCTGCACACAGGTGGAGAGCGAATGAAGAGGATTGGCTCCTTCATCTCTCCCTTGTTACCCCTCATCCCCTTATGGTGTGTTTGACCCAAGGCAAGCTGAGGGAATGGGAATGACTGGCATGAGTAGGAAGGACTTAAAATGTGAAGGGACTTTTTCTAATGAATCCAGGGGGAAGGATGTGAAAATGTGTGGTTAATGTCATTTATTTTTTTCACAAACCTTTGGGGAATCCATTGCGTTACCCGGGCAGCCATCTGGGGAATCCAGGCTGGAGGTTAAACCCTTTCTGGTGCCTTAAGTCATCAGGCGCACAGCCGTGGGTCACCATGCAGGACAAAGGTCTCTGGTGCAGACAGGTGTTGCACACGCCCAGTGGGGCTCCAAGCGGGCATCTCCAGCTACCCATGCATTCTCAAAGTGCTGGAGCATGCCTAGTGGCCGCCCTGGAGCCACCGAGGGTTTTTTTTTACACAGGCTCACACTCCGCTTCTCCGGGTTTTATCCGGAGCCCGCGGGGAGGGGGGACGCGGAGGGCCGGGGGAGCCCGCAGAGCCCGGCGGCCTGGGCTACAGGAGTAGGGAGCGCGTGCGGGGCTGTCTCTCCCGCGCGCTTTACGGTTGCTCGGGAGATGCTAGAGTGCAGAGCCTGGCTGCTGCTGCTGCTACTACTGCTGCTGCTGCTGCTTCTGCACCTGGCACGCTGAGCGCCGCGCGAGGAGCCCCCGAGGGCCGGCGGCGGTGCGGGCACGCTGGTGGCGGACTGCGGTAGAATGAAAGCCTGGCTCCTCTGGCGTTGCAAGCCACCGCTCCGGCGCGATCAGGTGCTGGCAGCCAGCAGCCCGCCGCTCCACTAACTTGCCACTTGGTCGCGTCTGGCGTCTGCATTTTCGGGTGGTGGTGGGGGGGCGGGGACATTGGGGAGTCCGAGGATCTGCGGTAGCCGAAAAGGGATCCTTGCAAAAAAGGGGAGCCTGCTTGCCTCTGCTGCCGCTCTCTGTCCCCTCCCTGGCGCTCCCCTTCCCCCACCCCATCGCTGCTGCCGCTCTTCTCTTCCGCCAATTCCGAGAGCGACGGGGCGTCTGTGACATGCGATCGCTTGCCAAGTGACGGTCCCCGAGTGTGAAGTGCCCGCGAGGAAGTGTGAGCTCCGACGCGGGCGGCCAGGGGATGACAGCCATGAAGCAAGAGCAGCAACCCACCCCAGGGGCCAGGGCAAGCCAGGCGCAGCCGGCTGACCAGGTGAGAGTTGGCCTCTAGGGACTATCCCTCCCGGGAGGGGTGGCTCCACTTAGCCATCCCTCCTTGTCCCTCAGGATCGGCTCCCACGCTTTCTTCTCCTCATTCCTCCCCCCAACCCGCCCCACTCTCAGTCTCTGCTCGCCTCATCCATGGACCCAGCAGGAACTTAGAGCAATCTAGTGCACTCTGGGGCCGGGCAACGGGATGGGCAAGGTGGAGAGCCATGGGGAAGGGGGCAGAGAGGTAAATGCTGGAGGTGCCCCCAGGGAGCCCCAGCGGGGAGGCCGCTGTGGGAGGGAGAGTTGATCTGGTTTCGGCCTTGGGGAGTCTTGACTTCTGATGAACGCATTTTGAATGGGTCTAGTGCGATCCTGGAGACTGTCTCTTGAACAGGTCCAGCCCTGTCTCACTGTGGCTCAGACGCGCGCTGGCCAGCGATATTGAAGTAGGCAAACGACCTTAAAGACATCAGAGTTTCCCCTCTATTTTCTTTTGAGGAGACCAAGATTGAAAAGCTAGGTGGAGAAGAGGACGGACTTCTCTAGTCTGCTGAGTGGAACTGAGCATGGGGGAATAGAAAGGCGTTTATCATTGAAGGGGGCAAGGAAGAAACTGGCTTTGGTGGTTCGTTGGGTCTGGATGTGTCGCCTCTGCAGAACTAAGGGGCCCTATATTTGCTGGTTTGCTATTCCTGTCCCTTTTGCGTCCTTGGCTACCTGCCATCCTTTTTTTGGTTATTGTTGTTTGGGTCTTTAGAGAGTCTGTAGCCTGATGTTATGGAGAAATGTCTGTCTCCTCTGTGTCTGGTTTGGGGGAGATTTGAGAGTTGGGTCACGCTTTTTCCTAAAGTTGGAGGGGTCAGGAGCGTGGCGATGCTCCATCGTGGAGGAGGGAGGCTGTGAAGAGCCTGCTGGAGACTTCGTCACGTTTACATCAATTACAACTGGACTATAAGAGCCAAGAGCAGGTACTTGGTCTGCGGTATGCTATGGAGCTAGAGGACCCCTGCACAGAAATGCTGCCGGTGGAGCGCCAAGAGCTTTCTGCCCCAAGGGAACACTGTCAGTTGAAGGCTGCTAGACGCGTTCCGGCAGAGACACTCTCAGCTCATGGTTAGAAGTGGGGTGACTCGGGCCAGGGACAGTGCAGGGTAACTAAACCCCAGCTATTCAGCTCTTGATATTCTAAACACTGAATCTGCCTTGGCGGAGCTGTCCAAATTGCCCAAGAGATGCTGAGGCACCCGAAGGGATGTCAGGGATGCTGTTAATTTTTCAGTCTTGCTCATCTCTCCTGACTTGTTGTCTCATTCCTCCCACTCTCTCCCCTTCCCATTTCCCGCACACGTATTTCACACAGGTGGTGGATATTTTTCAGTGGTTTAGTGCTCTCTCTCTCTCTCTCTCTCTCTCTCTCTCTCTCTCTCTCTCTCTCTCTCTCTCTCCCTCTCTCCATCTCTCCCTCTCTCCCTCTCTCCCCCCAGGTAATGTTGCAGATTTCATGAAGTGTTTTTTTTGTGCCTTCAACTGCCCAGTCTCTTTGCCCTTAGATAAATAAGAATGCAAAGATTAGAGCATTATTCCATAATGTTCCCCTCTCATGCCTCTCCTCTGCCCCCTCCCCCATCAGCACAAATCACCATGCAGAGATCAGTTGTTAGACTTATAAAACAATATTTCAGGAGAGGATCATGGATGTGGCATTCCCCTTTCAGGCTGAAGCCCTTACATTTCATCACCAAGCCTTAGAATGATTAGTCAGAAGAGAGTCCCCACATGAAATTTCTGCTCACTAACCTGTGACACCAGCTGGTAACTTGAGGTGCTGCAGATAGTTTCTGTAAGGGGTGGGTGTGGGTTGGGAGAGGCAAGGCAGATGTACAGAGGCACATTGTATGTATGCATGGTAAAATCCGATTAATCTGACCCTTAATGCACATGGTAAGAAAGCATCACATTTAAGTCCATTTATTTCTCAGTGTGCATATTTTTAGTGACTAATCCAGATACTCAGAGAGTGGTCATCTGCAGAACTCTAGTTCTAAGTGGGTGCTTTTAAGACATTCTGTGACTGCACATGATTCCTAAGTGTCAATGGCATGCATTCTATGAATGCACTAGGAGAGGCCGATTTTGTAAATATGAAGTCAGATGGTTGTAACTATTGCAGTAGCCTCCTGGGATGCTTGTGCAAACTCCTGGGGAATCCCTATAGCTAGCATTCTCTTTGTCCAAATATTAATATATGAAATTATGGCCATATAGTGTGGGCAATTGCTGCAAATACTTAAGTTAGAGTCTGAAGCCCACAAAGCTTTTGAACAGCTTCAGTCACTATGCCTTGAATTTCAATTATCAGGCAACTTCCGTACAATAATAGATGTGCTGGATTAATTGTTCTGGCTGATTTATACTTCAAAATAAAAATTCAGAAATTTCACTTAAAATGGACCTTTATGAAATTCTACTCTGTGGTTAAACAGGAGGCACATTCTGTCCACTCACTTACTGGGTATTGATTCTGAATGATTTAGGTTTTTGAATGCTGTCCAAAAGGTCTTTCACTTTCTGTGATAGAGATCTTTAGGAGATTAAGAGATGCCCTGTCCTGTGGCATCTGACACATATGTGCATTTAGAGATGGCTGTCAAGAAGAGTCGTTCCTGGGAATGGCAGTGATTGGGGCCATGGAATCTGGTTGCTATCAACTGTAAAGGGCTTGCCCTCTCTGCTTCCTCTTGTCACTTGCTGTCACAGAAGCCCTGACCAGAGGTAGCCTCTCTGAAGAAAGCAACATGGGCTGAACACATTTTTAAATACTTGGAATAATTGCTAATATATTTATCTTTTCATTCATCCCTCTTTTAGATATCCATTGATTCATTTATTTTTTAAACGATTGATTACAACATATCTGGTGGCTGTTTTTATTTTCATAATGCTCTACGTTTACAAAATGTTCAGAAATTAAAAACTTCAACATGGCAGGTACAATCATTCCCACGCAATGTGATCAGTTCCTCACTTTTTATAGATAGATCTAAAGGTCTTGAGTGGCTAATTATAGCTCATGGTTATGTGAGAACATCCACTTCTGAAGCAGTTGCTCTATGTGCTCTGATGTTCTTGGGTTGAGCGGGAGACATTTATCAATGCAGTTTTCTATCAGACCCTCAAATCAGCATTTAGAGGTTCATTCTGTTGCTACTTCCACTCTAGAGACATATTTAATGCCTCCTTTAAAAGTTAAGCCACTTAACCCATTCCATCTTCAGAAATGGTGAAGTGACAGGGTTCGGCTCATTTAAATATGAAGTCTCACCTCCTAAATTCACAATCAGAACAACATCTTTTTATGAGGAGCAGGGAAATGATCACACACTTTGCTTTGTACCTGTGTGCACAGATTACCTTGAAAGCTTAATGGGTGTAGGTCTCTAAAGCATTCACCGTGTTATAAATGCTACCTCTTGAAACATTAAAGGTAACTAGACATGTCCTCAGATAATATAGATACTATGAAACAAATCGTATAAGCCATCATAAATATAGTAGGAAGTTTAAATAAAGCTTCTATCACTGGTCTCTAATAGCGGAGTCTCCTTTGTGAATACAGTCCGCGAAGCGAAGTTTTGAATTTTTCTCATACCACCAGGTGGCGCCCGTCTGCTGACTCCAATGGGGACAGATAAGCCTAAATGCTAGACTGTCTTCTCAATGCCACAAACAAAACAACTGCGGGCACACACAAGACTCAAATAAAGCAAAAGACTAATTTCACTTTCTGGAATATAACTCAACTGTACTTTTTAAGGCAACTATTTGTCAACAACAATAAAATTGTCATGCATTTTTCTTAAAAAAATGCATTTTTGGTAGAGGAACAATTTTTCAAAACTCACATTTGCAAGTTTCCTGATAACTAACTTATGGTCAAGTTATGATACGTAGGGCATGCATGAGAACAATTAGGCAAATATCAGCATTCTACTCTTGACCTTTAAGTAACACTAATCGAAAACATTTTGATAGCGAAGTTTCATTCAATGTTTTTATTGCAGCTTTGTCTAGCAAGCATGATTAAAATATAAAATGTAGGAAAATGACAAAGCTTGTTATGCTTCTTTTACTCATATATGAACATGTCAAAATTTAGTCAAAAATTATTCTTTTTAGCATAGAATCTTGAAACACACTTTGGAAATGATTCTGATTCTGAAAAGCTTATTTCAAACCAAGTCTGTAATCAGAATGCTGGGGGAACAAACCAGGGCAATCAGGAATCCAGGCCAGTCTGGGGCTTAGAGTAGGAGCTTGCAAAACAAATACAACACAACAGCAAGCCCAAGTGACCCCATGCACAAACTATATAGTGGACACATTACTTTTCTTCTAACCAGTGGTTAAAGTATACCATGAGAGTTCTGTATGTTTTCGTTAGAAACTATAATTTTGGTTGAATAAGGATCAGCTACGATTTAGGACAGAATGTAAATTCTCTATTCTTTGTTCCCTTTTTTGGTGTGTGTGTGTGTGTATGGATGTGTGTTGTGTGTGTGTGTGTGTGGATGTGTGTGTCTGTGTGTCTGTGACTCTCTGTGTGTGTATGTGTCTGTCTTTGTGTCAATGTCCAACATCTCCCTCTATTGCTCTCCACCTTAGGTTTTGAAGACAGAACATCTCACTGACCCTGACACTGGAACTTGCTACCTAGATTAGCTGGCCACCATGTCCAAGGCATCCACCTGCCCCTCTTTGCCAGAGTTTCTGCTCCTGGATCGCATATGTGTGCTGAGGATCCCAACTAGGATTTCCACACTTGGACTTCAAGTGGTTTACTGACTGCTTTAACCTAACCCCTTTTGAAATAGGGTCTTGTTATGTACCCCAGGGTTAACTTGAACTCCCTGTGTATCCAGAAAGACCTCCACCTAGTGATCTTCCCTCCTGAGTGCTGAAGTGACAGATGTGACCAACATATCTGGCATTTTTCTCTCTCTTAATTTCTTATTTTATTCACTTCCAGCTAACTAATAAAATATACAACATAAATAATTTATATATAAGTTGTTTTACCTACAGAGTTAAGAACATACCACAAAAATTCCTTGCTGAGAATTATCTGGTTTTATATCTATTTATTTATTTCAAGGGTTGAGAAAATGACATGTTTAAAAAATTAAATTATATTAAAACACATTAAAGGAAATTGTGTTTTAAATATTAATGCTATATTATCTTATGCATATTTCACTGAAAACAAAATGTTTAAGCTAAATATCTCCCAACCTGAAGGGAGGGGAATGGAGCCATCTCAAAATTTCAGTATCTTGAGTTAGTTAATATTATAAAATATTTTAAGCCTTAATATGCAAAGACATATTTCATGTATTTAGCATGTATCATGCTACATATTGACATCAACTATCATGACTATATTTGGGAACTTTAGCACCACCAATCACAAATAATTACTAACTTTTGACTGTGGCTATTTGCTAGAAATCCTAAACTGAAGGTTATGTATGAACCCAACTGTAATTTTCAGTTTGTCACAAGCTAGCATCACCTGGGAAGAGTCTCAAGAAATGATGCCCAGTTGAGGTTGGCTTACTATAATATCTATGGTGAATGTCTTGATCACCCTAAGTAATGTGGGCAGACTGGCCTGAAAGTGTGTGGTGTGATCTGTAGAAGAGTCGAGAAGTCAACTGGGGACTCCGCATTCAGACATTCATTCTCTCTGCTGTTATCTGTGGATGTGATGTGACTAGCTGCTTCAAATTCCTGTCACCTTAACTTCCTGGCAGTGATGGACTGGAACCTATAATTATAAGGCAAAATAAACCCTTCTTCTGCAGTTGCCTTTCAGCAGGGAATTTTATCACAGCAGCATAAATGAAACTCAGACAGACAGGATGACTCTATATCTTCATTTCTTCTGTGAATGAAGGAGACTGTTGAAATTTTACATGCTTCTCTGATTGATTACATGAAATAATATGTAAAAAATATTCTCATTAATGTGTGGTCTGTCAATAAAAGCCCAACCAAAACTTAAAAATAAAAAGAGGATCATAACCCCATGTCTAAAAGACACTTTATATTTCATAAATTCTCAATGGGCATTTTTATGATTACAAAAGTTTGTCCGCGTGTATAAGTACCTTATAACTACTTTTGTACTTCAAGATAATCAGGTCTCAAAGTATTTTTGTTGCATTCTGGAATCCAATCAATCAAAACTCACTCACTTGGTCATCACATTCTTTAATGGACCAAGTTGAAAATAAATACAGGCTCATTAAATTGGGTATCAAAATATGTTGCATAGAGTTTCTGAAGCAATTCACTTAGTCAGATAATCAGTATGGGAGAAAGTGGTTGAATAAATGATGTGATTTATAGAACAGTATCCTAGGGACGCAACCATTGCACTCAGGAACTCCAAGCAACTGTCTTAAAAGGAACGGGGTAATACTGAGTACTATCAATATTCCACTGGATAGGGGAGAGACACACGAGCCGCTACACACCCCTCAATGAAACTACTGGCAATTAATAGCTGCTAAGGAGAAGAGGGACCATTTCCCTTCCTACTTATTCTTTGAAAGTTTCATATGTCCACACAATGTATTTGATCATATCCATCCTCCAGTCCACCTCATTCAACTTCTCTCAAACCCCACCCCCATACCATCTTCCTCAAAACTTCATGTCCTTTCTGTATAATTTTTAGAATTTATTTGTTTTTCCAACCCACTAAATCCTATTAGTGCCTCTTCTTTGTTCATTGTCTTTGGGGGCATCCACAGGCATAGGCATGGAGAACTTACTAGTAATGTATTTTAAATGAAAAGTCACTCTGTCCCCTGGCAACCGTCAAGTGCCAGAGCACTGAGCCATTTTATTTCAGTGGTGTAGTCACTGATCAGTTGCCCAACATCCAATAAATAACCTCACACTCATGCACTTGTAGATAACCCTGAGTCAACTCTATGGGCCATTTATAAAGACCCATACTTGTTGGAGAAAGAAGAAGGTTTTGATGACATAATCAAAATGTGTTATACATATGTATTAACTTGTCAAAAAGTAAATAATATTTGCAAAAGGAAAATGTGTAATGAAATATTTTAAAAGAAATATATCATGGAATGAGATTTCAGTGAGTATCCTGAGAGGTGATAGTAAGGGAGCCTGCAATGTCCCAGGGTGGATGTCTCTGGTATCACTCACTGTGTTGGGATGGTTAGAGTAAGTATAGTCAAAAAACATTTCCCACAGCAAATTATCCACAATTGTTCCAATGCACATGTGTATACAACATATTATATACTGATGTTCTAATTTGGAAAATACTCCCGTGTGTTTTCCTATTTGCTGAATGACTTTTAAAAGATGCTAACCAAATCTATGTACTATGTTATTATCCTCAGACAGTATTACTTATTATTTTCAAATTACTTTACAGATTCATATTATTATTTTAAAGTGTGTGTTTATATGTGTGTGGGTATGTGCATTTGAATTTGGTATCTTTAGAGATTAAAAGAGGTTGTCAGATGCCCTGAAGCAAGAATTACAGGTGGCTAGGAGAGTCCCACCATGAATACTGGGGACTAAATTCAGGTTCTACACAGGAACAGCTAGTGTTTTTAACTACTGAGTCATCTGTCTAATTCCTACTTTCAAATTTTCATTGGCCTCACTTCCATATTTTTTGGCAATAATCAATATATCTGTATAGTGTGTGTGTGTGTGTGCGTGTGTGTGATGTTAGATAGGTGTGTGTATATGTATGTACATATCCATGTGAGAATGACCTCACCAGAGTAGATGTTTATGGAAGTCACAGGTCAACATCAGATACATTCTTCAATTTCTTTCCCATCTTCTTTGAGGTCTCTCAAGGTGCTCGATATTTTATCTAGCCTATCTGGCCATAAAGCCCCTGACATCCACCTTCCTCTGTGTCTATATAGAGCTGTGCTTACAGGTGTATTCTATCACACTCAATTTATCATATTGGTGCTGGTGATTGGAGCTAGGATGCTGGCATGCAAGCATTCCACCCAGTGGGCCATCCACTCAGCTCTGAGTGAAACTCTTTTTCTCATGTAGAAATCATGTGATCTCTAAACCATTTAAATCCATCTTTTCACACCCTAGTAGGTAGTTTTATATACCAAAAGGGCATATAAACCACCTAAGGGGTGATTACCATTCTTAGGCTTAGGTGATTACCATTACTGAGATAAGTAATAGGGCTCAGGGAAATAATAAGGTAGTTGAGAGAGATCTGTTATCTATTCATCTCTTGTTGAGCTGTCCTAAAGTTTCAGAATATTTTATGTAATAGGAAATCTAACATCTGTTGCCACTCCAAATAGTTACCTTTATGAAAGACTGCTAAATTTTTATTTTGAATTATTTTGCTCAGGAATTATCATTCAAAATATTTATTATCATGTCTTCTATGTGATAAAGTGACTTTACGTTTACAATGACATTGTTTATTTGAAATGGTAAAAATGTTAATACTTTTCAAAAAGTGTTCAGGTAATATGCTTATTCAACTAACAAGAGCAGAAAACTTTTATACAAACAGAAGTACAAAACACTAAATGATTTTTCAGATTTGGTTGTTTGGAGGCAGGGAGGTGAGACAAGATGGAGGATTAAGAGCAGAGTTCACAGATGGGTGGAATCTGTCCTGTACTACTTGCGGTACGGTACACAACCCTTCTAAAATCTACAGTTTCAAAAGGAAAACGGTAGGGAGAAAGCTGAATAGATTGCTTGTATGACTTGTTAACAACAAAGTAAGAAAAATTAAGATATTTACTCTTAGTATTGCCAGTCGTTTATACCTTTAGATTGAGATATTTAATTCTCTGTTCTCTCTCTTTCTCTTTCTCTCTCTCTCCCTCCCTCTCTCTCTCTCTCTTTCTCTCTCTGTGTGTTTGAGTGTGTGTGTATGTGTGTGTGTGTGTGTGTGTATGTGTGCGTGCATGTGCACTGTACATGTGTGGTTGCTAGAGTTCTTTATTTTGGACATCTTCCTCTATAATTCTTCATTGTTTTGGGGGAAAGTAGAGGCCCTCCCTGAATCCAAAGCTTACTCTCTCAGCTAAACTGTCAGTCCAGTGAATCTCCAGGATTCACTCATTTCTACCCCACCCCATAGCTGAGATGATGGACACCCACTGCCATACATGGCTTCTAATGTGGGTGCTTGGTACCAGAACTCACAGCACATTCTTTTAAATTTGGTGATTTTGTCAACAAAAATTATCAGTAAATATATTTTTATCTTGAATATATACATATCACATGCATTTATATATACATCTGTGGTATTGAAATACACTCCGTATTTAAGTCTACATTATTATGGGCCAGTTGGAAAAATCAATTTTTGACAACTTTGTTTATTTCCACTATTTTTGGATGTACAATTGCCTGTTTTCCTAAAA
Organism: Mesocricetus auratus; assembly: GCF_017639785.1. Taxonomy (NCBI): domain Eukaryota; kingdom Metazoa; phylum Chordata; class Mammalia; order Rodentia; family Cricetidae; genus Mesocricetus; species Mesocricetus auratus. The sequence goes on from NW_024429266.1 coordinate 64,956,706, forward strand.
GGTTTAATTAAAATTTTTGATTGAAGTATTCTTGGTTGAATAATCTCTTTCCAGAAGTATATGTCACAGAAATGATGTCCTTTTAACAACCTTTAAGTTGATATATATCTTATGTAAGTTTCAGAAAAGTTAGTCACCAGGTTGGAGAAATAGTTCAAAGTAAAAAATGCTAATTGTTCTACCAGAGGAAAAGAGTTGGCAGTCCCAGCACCTACATCAGACAGCTTAAAAATGCATATCATTTCAGCATCAGGGCTCTGAATTCTTTGGGGAACCCCTATACACAGAGAAAAAATTTAAAAACCATTCAGAGAAAAGTTAGTTGAGTTCATAATAAAAACTGACTCTACCTTGGAACATGATCTCCCAGCAAATTCCATACTATCTGACTTTAATATTTTTGTAATTCCTCATACCTATTGATTTTCTTAGGTTGGAACAAATAGCTATGCATGAGGTTACAAGAAAGCAAATGAAGACAAGTGAGGGAAACAGCCATTTTTATTAGCTTCATACCCATCTCCTTTTTGAGAGCTAAATGAACATTCGATTTTTTTTTTTATTTCATTCAGTGGGCATCTGCGTTGAAAAGAGCAGTGTGACAAGGCTGGGTTATAATTGAGAACATGAATGGCAGGCTGTCTGGTGGTTTATTTAGAAACAGTGAACCAAGGAACCCACTGAAAGTTACATTGATGAAGCGAGCATGGGGCTGTAAGCCACCCTTTTATTGGAACATGAGATTGTGTGTAGCAAGAGGAACTAAGTAAGTGAACGCCTTCAGGCTCATGCCTCTATTACCCACTCTTCAAAGGCAAAAATAAGTTACAGAATGCATGACATCACATTTTGTATTTAGAAACAATAGCATGGTTTTTTCTGTATTTTAATTTTTAGTATGTGTATGTGTGTGCCTGTGTGTGGGTATGCACATATCAATGCAGTGCATGTGATGGAGAGAAGTGATTGTCAGATCCTTTGGAGATGGACTTACAGGTGTCTATGAGCTGGTGGATATGGGTGCCGAACACTGATCTTGGCCCATAACCACTGAGCAATCTCTCTATCCCTTTGTGCTTATATGCGTGTATGTTTCCTAAACACATGTTTTAACTAAAAAGTTCACAAATTTGCCAAACAACTTTTCTCACTTAGACAGCATAAAATTGGGAAGAAAGACGATATTCAAACTGGACTTTAAAAGTAAATGATTATTTTTTTAATAGGAGTCAATTTTTTGCTATTAAGATAGTCAGTGGAGCTCTATGTTGCAGTGTGGTAAACTTATGAGAAGCTACATATACTTAAAGATAATTCTCTGCTTTCCTCAGAAGTGTTAAATTTCACTAGGTTCCAATTTGGGTGCTAGCTGGTGAGATTCTCTTCCCTTCACTGAAACACATAAACACAATCACAAACACACACACACACACACACACACACACACACACACTCCATGACATACTTGTGGAGGTCAGAGGACAACTTGCAAGAATATGTTCTATCTTCCACAATGTGTGTTCCAGGGATCAAACTTAGTGACAAGCACCATTACCCATTGATCCATCTCATGAGTCTCTATTGAACAACTGTAACAGGGTTCTTTCTCTTTTTTCAATCCAAGGAGCTGTACATATAGTACTTCTTTTGTTGTCATTAGATATTTAAATATAATTTATTATTTAATGATTTTGTATATGTATTTGAAAAGGTTCAAATCCATAGGCAAAACTCAGGTGGCATCTCTGAAGTCCTCCATTTTGGTGGATTAAGTCTACAATAATGTACTTAGCCTTTTGATAATCATGAGCTATAACCTTCCATTGAATAGCATATGTGTGTCATCTATGTCACTATGACAAGAAGTAAATTCCCAGCCATAAAGGCATTATGAAAGTGAATGGTGATATCCACCATTACAAGAAATGAAGTTGTCCCCTCTATTCAAATAGAAGTGATCTTTCTTAGGCTTCCTGTCTTGTCAGAATCCATTGTTCTCCACACAGCCTCTTTGTAAAAAAATTCTTCTGTGTGTAGCATGTGTGCCTATTTGTGTATGTGATAAAAGTTTCACACAGCCCACAGTGTGGGTGTGGAAGTCAGATGACCACTTCAGGTGTTGGTACTTGCATCCTACCATGTTTGAGACACAAACACTTATTGCTTGATGCTGCATTCATCAGTCAAGCTGGCATGCTGCTCTTCTTAAGCTGCTGTCACTTCCTTTCATCTCATTGTGGGAGCAGAGGGATTACACATGTACTGCCACATCTGGTGTTTTATTTTTGTTTGTTTGTTTGGTTTTTATCTAAATACATGTTTTTATTTAAATTAGAAACATGCATGCTTCACATGTCAATCCCAGCTCCATCTCCCACCTACCTCCCTTGTCCCGCCAAAAGCTCCCCACCAGGCCCCCCCCACCCAATCCCCACATCATTCCCCAGGGAGGGTGAGGCCCTCCTTGGGGGGGATCTCCAGAGTCCATCATTTCATCCAGGGCACGACCTAGGCCCTTCCCCATGTGTCCAGGCTGAGAGAACATCCCTCCATGTGGAATGGGCGTCCAGAGTTCATTTGTATGCCATGGTAAACACTGATCTACTCCCAAGGCCCCAGAGATTTCTGAGGCCTCCTCACTGACACTACATTCACTTAGTCTGGATCAGTCCTCTGTTGGTGTCTCAGCCATCAATCTGGGGTTCAAGAGCTCCCACTTGTCCTGTCAGCTGTCTTTGTGGGTTTCACCATCATGGTCTTGACCCCTTTGCTCATCACTCCTCCATCTCTGTCACTGGGTTCCAGGATTTCAGTTGTGTGTTTAGCTGTGGGTATCTGTCTCTGCTTCCATCAGTCACTGGATGAAGGTTCTAGGATGGCATATAAGGAAGTCATCAACCTTATCATCAAGGAGGGGCTATTAATGTAGTCTCTCTACTACTGTTTAGTTTGCCAGTTGGTATCATCCTTGTAGATCTCTGGAAATCTCACTAGTGCCAGCTCTCTCCTCGAGCCTAAAATGACTCCATCTATTACAGTATCTCTCATCCTTCTCTCTGCTATTCTTATATCATCTCAAATTTCCTACTCCCCCATGCCTTCTTCTCCCCTCCTCTTATCCACCTCTTTTATTCCTGGTTCCCTCTCTCCTCCCCTGATGTTCCCAATCTGCTCAGGAGACCTTGTCTCATTCCAGTTCTATGGAGTATCATGCATTATCTCTTGGGAACCTCCCTGTTTCCAAGACTCACTGGCACTGGGATTGTAGGCTGACACTCCCCCGAAACCATGTCTAAAATCTATATATGAGGGAGTACATACTGTGTTTGTCTTTTGAGGACTGGGTTACCTCACTCAGGATGGCTTCTTCTAGTGCCATCCATTTGCCTGCAAATTTAAAGAATCCATTGTGTTTTTTTTTTTCTGCTGAGTAAATGCACCACATTTTCTCTGTCCACTCTTCAGTTGTGGGTCATCTATGTTGCTTCCAGAATCGACCTATTACATATAATGCTGCTATGAACACAGTGGAAGACATCCTTTTTGTGTGAATAGGCATTTTTTGGGTATATGCCTAAGAGTGGAATTTCTGGTCTTGTGGTAGACTGAGTCCCATTTTCTTGAGGAATCTCCATACTGATTTCCAAAGTGGTTGTACAAATTTGCACTCCCACCAGCAATGGATGAGTGCTCCCCTTTCTCCACATCCTCTCCAGCATAATGGTCATTGGTGTTTTTGATTTTAGCCATTCTGAGAGGAGTAAGATGATATCTCAGAGTTGTTTTGATTTGCATGTCCCTAATGGCTAAGGATGTTGAGCACTTTCTTAAGTGTCTCTCAGCCATTTTTGACACCTCTATCATAATTCTCTATTTAGTTCAGTCCCCCACTTTTTAATTGGATCCTTTGGTGTTTTGGAGACTTGCTTCTTGAGTTCTTTGTAAATTTTGGAGATCAGCCCTCTGTAAGATGTGGGGTTAGGGAATAGATGTGCATGGACATACAAACACAGCCCTTAATAGATGGACTTCTTAGCAGATATGATTTCATTGCAGAAACTGATTATTTTTATTTTTAAACAGAGCTGTCAGTGAACCAAGTTCCAGTACCAGGCATGAGAAATGTTTATGTGCTGAATAAATCAATCTATATAAAGAATTTTTGAGTCGTGCAGAATCCCTTTTGATGGAAATAACTGGGGAAGCATATTCATTTGTGTTCACATTGAACCCCAGAACCTTGACTTTCTAGATTGAGCTCCTTTACTCAGTCTCTCCCTGAATTTAAATTGTGTCTGGAAGTGAAATGGTGTTGTCCTCATAGAATTTTGGGAGGGTAGACCATGGAGGGGCTTTTCACCAGGGAAGGACTGACAGATGCAGTATTTATCATTTGATTCTTAATGTGTTGTTCTGCTTGAGAGGCTCTCTGCAGTGCGATGGAAAATCAAATCATGCTGAATGCTGAGGTTCCCAAACATGGGGGCCCGGCTTTAAAGAGCCTTTCCCCATTTCTTCAGCTAAATCACAAACTGAAGGTCACCTTTAATACTGAGCTCCTATTTTGTTGATATGAAGATTATGAGGAGTCATCTCTGCTCCAGAGCAAACATGCATTGGGAATTGGTTAAGGGAATATGTAGCATTCATTTATATATTCTTTATCAGTGCCAAGAAGTCAACAGAGTTTGGGCATTGAAGGTGGCAAACTGAATATGCATTGCCATCCTGAGTTTGTTATTTCCTCTCCTCATCTCGTGGATAAATTCCATCTCCTGTTTATCATCTATTCCGTATTCAAAGTGCTGCTTCATTCCTTCCCAGGGCTACAGTCCTTGAGCTGTAACAGTGAAGCCAAAAAAACCAATATGGAATCACAGATGGAGCAAATATTTGGAAATAGGTAAATATAATCTAGGATTAGCTGCCTGGGCTTGGAAATGTCACTTTTGGGTTGCTTATGGGTCACACAGGGCAATTTTTAGTTAAGACAAAACCTGGGTAAATGCATCAAGATAGAAAATTGCTGGTTCAGAGTTGGACAACTAACAAGGGCAGAATTGTTATATAAACCTCAGAATGAGTCATTCTGTGTAACAAGGAACAGGTATTTCAGAGAGGTCATAACACATAGAGAGGTTATACAGGAGATACAAATTTAAACAGACACCAAAACAATTTTGGGCCATCTGCTGACTTCCCTGCAGCCAATTTTTAAAGAGAAATACCCATTCATTTAGGTGTGTTTAAGGCAGGGAAATATGAAATGACCTGGACTTTGGAAGACACAAAGGAGTCAGTAAAGAATCTACATATGTTACTTACTATTAGCAGGAACTGTGAGTTCCTATTTCTGTCCTTGAGAGTTTTAAGAAGTGATTATTATTTGTATAATTTATCCCTTTAGATACTACATATATTTAAAACTTTATTTATTTTTATTCATTTATATGTGCATGTATTTTTGTATGGGTATGTGCATAGGGGTGCAAGGGCCTAATGAGGCCAGAAAAGGGTACCATACATCCTGGAACTGGATTACAGGTGTTATGAACTTCCTGGTGTGGGTACTGAGAACTCACTATTCTGTCTTCCTAGCCTATATTCAGAACTTTTAAAAGTCTCTTGGAACTGATCATGTGAGTGTCACCTAGTTGACTGATACCACACAGACAATAACACTGACATAACCACAACATTGATGGATTTAGTGAATTGGATACCAGAGTCATTCTCTCCCATGGCAGAAGTTGGTAGAAGGAGAAGCCTTCCATTATCAAACATATAGAAATTATTTCTGCTTGTCTTTGATGCTTCCAATAAAGAAAACAGTCAGTGAACATTGAAGTGGTAAGTTTATGGCCGAGTTACAATGTTTTAATTACTTGTATTTATTTTCTAGAGAATACATTCAATATCATTAAATTTTATGTATAGATTTTATCTGGAAGGAACACGATCAGCTATATCATGATTGATGGAAGTTTGGGTTTATGTGCTGTCTCATTTCTCAAGTAGCAAAGAGTAGGAAAACCAATTTGAGTTCAGACATGAAGAAGGTTTTGGTAAGGAATGGCTCCATTGGTAAATAGTTCAATATCCAGAACAACCATTTTTTGAGGAAAAAATGTGAGATATGGGGGCTTTCAATCCCAACATTGAGAAGTTAAAGAAAAATGGATCTCTGTGGTCCTCTGGCTGACCATCCTAGCCCTATCTGGCATGGTCCAGGCCACTGAGAGACACTGTCTCAAAAAAAAATCAAGGTTAGCAGCACCTGAAGGATGATAATCATGGTTGACTTCAGACCTCCACACCCATAGACACATACATACATGCACATATGCATGCATAAGCCTATGTATACACATACACACAAAAAACAAACAAAAAAGGAAACTAACTAAAACAAAGCAACAAGAAAAAAATGTGTCTCCCATGTAAGGGCATAGAAAAATGTAACTAAGTATTTAACTCATTATTACAAGAAGCATCAAGATGGCAAATCCAGCTGAAACAATTTGAGGAAGAAAGACAGGCACAGAATGGCTTACACATTTCATAGAATGGGTTCTAAAGTAGTTAGAATAAATCAGAGCATTTGAACCATGGGTTTGTGCTTGCTTTTCAGATCTAATAAATTTATTGCTGTTGCAACTTCTGTATTATTATTATTATTGTTGTTATTATTGCATGTGAGCACAAACATGTATATAATTATATGTGAGTGGGTCTGTGTATACAGGTGTGCATATACATGTGAGAAAGTATCTAATCTCAGGAGTTTCCATCACCTTATTTTTCAGACAGCCAAGGTTGGCTGACCAGTGAGTTCCAGGGATCCTATAGTATCTACTACCCCAATAATGGGATTACAACTTTGTGACACAATGCCCTGCTTTTTATGTGGGTCTGAGAAATCAAACTCAGTTCCTAATTCTTGCAAGACAAGTATTAAGATGAAACCATTTTCCCAGCCTGCAACTCATATACCTTCTGCAATTAACATCTAAATTTACAAACTCAGAGTCTGTGTTAAATAATAGTGAGTACATGAAAGTTCTGCTTTAATATATTAACCAGATTCAAGAATCCACCTGTCTCTTTGCCCAGCCTAGCACTTATATAGGCTGATTAACTCATCCTCTTGACTGGATCTGAAAGGAAGGACTTGTTTACGCTTTATTTGCATATTTATTTTGTATTTGTCTTTTTGTTTGATTATTTTTTTGCATTCCTAACTTTAGAATAGGGTACAATGTGTGTCTACATCTGGTGTCACAGCTAGCTTCTTCAGCAATTTTATCAAATCTCTCTACAAGCCCAATGGAGATTCAAGTGTCAGATTCAATTCACAAATGTGGAGGTCCTGGAACTCAGCCAGTCAGCCAATACTGTTGGCCACTTCCCCCCAACAAATGGGTCCAGGTGTCTTTGAAGAACAGAGGAGAACAGTTTGCTCATCTCAGATAGCTTCTCTAGAGTAATTGCATACAACATGGAGAACAGCCACTCCCCCAAACTGAGGTTCAGAACAAATTACATGGGGCTATTGTTCCTGGAGATGGTTGTATTCACAGCTGCCCCTAAGAAAAGGGAGATAATTCACCCACCTCACCCACATGGTCTGATTTAAGACACATAAGTCTTCCCTCCTTCATGATAAAATTCCTTGGTTGCCAGTACTCAGTATGGTCTTCTCATCCATCTTCAGATCTGGAATCCACTATCCTTCTTTTGTTCGTGTAATTTAAGGTCAAGCAGAAGGTCTTAACAACTTATGTCTAAGTTTTGTACTTATATCCACATGGTAGCATGGCATGCTCTGTCCTAAGAACTGATATTTAGGGACAGCAAAAAATGCAGAAGTTGAATATAAGGTATGGGACAAGAATAAATATTAAAATAGGGCTGGGAATTTACAAAAAGGAAAGACTATATTGGAAAGCAAGCACCTTCCTTCCCTGGCTCTCTGTTTGCTTGTTTGTATAACCATCACAGCTGTTGGTTTTCTATTGTGTGTGTGTGTGTGTGTGTGTGTGTATTTATGTGCGTGTGCATTTGCATACTTACTGACATGGGTTTGAGGAGGCCAAAGGTAGACACTGAGCATCTTCGTCAATCACTTCCCCACCTTGTTTTTTCCTTGAGTCAGTGTTGCTCAGAGAACCTCAAGCTTACTCCTTCAGTTAGACTGGCTGGATAGCAAGTCCCAGAATCCACATGTCTGTGTACCCTAGCATTGGAGTTATAGGCACACACAGCGATGCCAGCTTTTGCAAGGGTGCTGGGGAATATAACTTAGGCCTTTATGCCTGTACATCAAGCACTTTACTGACTCAGCTATCTGCTCAGACATCTGTGTTTGTTTCATGCATATATTTTGATAATCATTTGCATACTCTACACAAAGTGGTTCAGTGAATAACTTGGGGCTTCAGGAAAACTTACCAAATTATCAAACTTATTTTTCTGTTATATATTTTAATTTTCAGAGAATTCTATCTTAGTGGATACTGAGAAATGTTACATATTGACACTGTTCAAAGATGCATTCTAGAACAAGAAGTATTATCCATCTGTATATTCTATTCTTGTCACCACCATCATGTAGTTACTGAACATACTGCTTATAGTTTGTGCTACTCAGAAGTTGAGTTTTTCTTAAGATTTTTAAAGAGTTTACTAATTTCATGTATATGAATATTTTATCTATATGTATCTGTGAACCATGTGTGTCTTGTGACTCAGTAGTTCTGGAAAAAGGATTAGATCCCCTGGGACTGTAGTTGTAAACCTCCATCTTGGTGCTTGGAATCAACCTGGAAATACCAACACGAAGAACTTGAGTTTTCTGTTTTATTAACTGTAATGGTTAGTTTTCATTGTCAATTTGACATAACACATAATTACTTGGCAAGAGAGTCTTAACAACAGATTCTTTATATTGGGTTGGTCCGTGTGCAGTTCTGTAGGAGACTGTCTTGATTATTTTAATTGGTACAGGAAGACCCAGTCCATAATAGGCAATACCATTCCCTCAGTTTGTGTTCTTAATGGACAAGAATGGAGAGCATGAATTAAGTAGTAGCACACACGCATCCATCTCCCTTTGCTTTTGAGTGTGGATATGAAGTTCCTTCTTCCTTGACTTTCTGTGATGAACTATAGCCTGGAACTGTGAGCTAAAATAAACCCTTCCTACCTTAAGATGTTTTATGTCAGGACATTTTAATCACAGCAATAGAAATGAAACTAGGATGCTCAGTTTTAATTAATTTTAACATAGAATTGCTGTACACAGCTGGGGGCTAGTGTATTGTGGAGTCAAATTTAAAATATTAATTATTATGAAAGTCACTCAGAGATACTACCAAAAAACAAACTTTTAGGTAGAAAATTTGGGGTAGAAGTCTAATGCTCTGCATTTCCATCAAGTGTCCAGATGATGCCTGATTTCTAGTCTTCTTCAGAAGTGAAGCTTAATTTCTCACCAGCAATAATTTACTGAGCTCAATTTATGTCTTTGGCCAAGATTAAGTATGTTGTGAATGATTTTGAAGAATCTATTATAATGTGTTTTCTTTTAGGTAATGAAAATAAAATAAATATTAGCCATGACATTAGTATTTTTATTGTCATTGAAACAAGGCAAACATTAGAATCTATACAGTCCCTACATAACACACACTACTCGAGGCTAAATCATATTTAATCCCATGAAATCCCTTGTTAAACAGATGCTTACTCTGATTTATCAAAATTTCTCGGTGTAAAGGTGTTTGCCCCTGAGTTTGACAACGTTAGTTTCATTCCAGAGACCTACAGAATGCAAGGCAAGAACTGATTGCTGTAGGGCTTCCTGGGAGCCTCTTATGTGCACCATAGCCCCCCTCTCACAGACACAGTCACATAAGCACAACTACAAGCACAATAAATAATTATGTCTGACCCCCTGGACCTGAAGTTACTGGCAATTGTGAACCTCCTAACACTGGTGCTGGAACGAAGCAGTCCTTTCCCTGAGCCCCAAGTGTACTTCACGACTAAATTCTCTCTCCAGCTCCAGAGGCAAGTTTTGTTGCAACATCACAAATGTGGATCTGAGGTTTGGGTGTTCCCATGAGCGTGACTGGCAGGTGAAGATGCTGTCCTATAACAGGCAAGAATACCCACCATATTAGCCACCTTAACTGTAAGAAACCGAGGAAGAATTTCCTGTTGATGGGAGATCAGCATGGCATTTGATTAGGCAGAGGAAATAAAACAGATAGGCAAATGAGATGAGCCAAAATGAGAAGCTTCTACACAGGAAAGGAGACAGTGAAAGAATGAAAAGAGAAACAAAGAATAGTAAAAAGGCCTTAAAACTGGTCACCTAAGCTATAGAATATTAATAAAATATTGGGAATCTGATAATATAATAAGCAACTCCCCTAAACAATCCAATTTAAAAAAATTGGAAGGTACGGACTTCACAACAAAAGAAATTCTGATGTTCAATAGACTGACAAAAACAATACAAAACCTTTTAACTTTCTTAAATGTCAGGGAAAAAGTTCAAATCACAATGAAGTTTGATCTTACCTGAATTAGAACAACTATTATCAAAAATACTTGATCTTGGGTCATGTAGATGCCTAAGCTGGTAAAAGCACTTGTCATGTAATGCTGACAACCTGAGTTCAATCACTAGACCCCAGGTAGAGGTGAAAGGTGATAAGAGAGTCCTCAAAGTTGTCTTCTAATCTCCACATGCATGCCATGACATACACATGCCACACATATACAGGATGCACCCACACAGTCATGAAAATAACAATCTGAAATTACCTACAAATAAAACTGTATAATGGTTCAGATCTCTTACTTTTGGGTACAGACATAAAGGAAATCAATCAGCATATTGAAAAGGTACCAGTGAGGCCCTGTTTGTTTTAGCTCTATTCATCTATTTATAGTCACTAAGAATGGAATCAAAATCAATGCCCATCTAGAAATGAATGGCAAAAGAGAATGATGCATATATGTACCTAGAATGTTACTCAGATATGAAAAGCTGCTATCATTTGTGGCAAAATAGGTTTGTAGAATGTTGTTTTAAACAGAGTTGGGTACTCAATGAATTCCTCATTCTGTCCCTCACAGATAGGTACTAGAATACATTAATCAGAATGTATCATAAAGCCAGGAAGGTTACTCAGTATACAGAACACTTGCTACATATATGAGAGCCTGAATTTGAGTCTCCAGCACACACATAAAGCTAGACACAGTAGTGTACAGGTGCATAAGACTGTACTTCTATAACACCCTTGTTGCAGTTGTGTAGAAGCATTTGTCAACATAAAAAAGACAACAGACATGCTTTCTGAGAACAGGATATATGTAGTGGTCATGGAAGAAGCAGACCCCTGCAGTATCAGGGCTGTGGACTCCAGAGATTAGGCATCTGGGCGTCAGGCTGTGTCCTCCAAAGCCTATGGCTCTAGTCAGCCTCTTGGACTTCACTGGCCTCAGTGGCCTTATCAATAATGTGAGAGCAGCAGCATACTCCAGTGAAAGGAGCTCCTGCTGACATTCCTACACCTACTGGTATGTCTGTCTCTTTCATATCTGTGGAAAAAGGCTACGATTTACCCATCAGCGATCAGTTGATCAGTAAGTATTATTAATAATCAAATCATTAGACTTAATTTAATAATGAGAAGAAGGTTGTGGTTGTTAGTACCTGTAGAATGTGTACGTCCCAAAAAAGGCTTCTGCATTTACTAGCTGTATTTTCTAAGATCTTCTATCTTCAGAGCCTTGGTTTCTCAACTAAGGTAAACTCAAGAAGCTACTTTGCATCTAGAATGTTCTTCAGTGGCTTTGCTCCTGTATGGGAAACTTTGACTGCAGCGTTGGCTGAGATTACAGATAGAAGAAACTCTAAGAGATGATGTTTCAGTTTGTTAAAGCTTCATGCCCCATCTCTAATATCCTTACTCACACTAGAAATATAAACATCAGTTTGGTCATTCCTTGTAATTCAAATTATTTTAAGTGATGATGGCATCTGAGTGCTGTTATAAGATGCATCTGTAGCCCTAGGTAGAGGTCTGGCATTCATACTAATAAATAATTATTATCTCTTTAATAATGAGATCATTTTCTTTTCCTTCCCAGAAGCATCCTCTCAATGGGAATGCTTGTAGCCACTTCCGTAATGAAGCTTTTGGGTCTTTCTGCAGGTCTTTCTGATTTAGAATTCAGAAAAGGGTAGCTTTTGCTTTTCTTCTTTTCCTTCTCTTTGGCCAAAGGTTAAACATGCTTTTCCTGGCACTCTAGGTGTTTCCACTATTTCCTTGAGGCCTCCTCTTCTTTTGAGAAGACTACTTGCCTGCCTGTGGAATTGGCCAGCCAAACCCAAACAGCATAGCACTCTGTCTTTCTATCTCCCCTCTCCTGGCAATTTCCAAGAACTTCACAGCTTCCTTGCTTTGTTACTTCTCTCTTTAATTCTTATAAAATTATCCTTTCAATTCCTATGGAGTCATTTCTGAATTCTTTTATTAATGAGACTAAGAACTCCAAAGGAAATGTTGGTTTCCCCAGCAACAATGGAATTTGGGAGGAGGAAGCTGAGTTCTCAGGAAGTAATCATGGGGAGAACATTTGATAACTGGCATCCCTTTTTCCTCTGCTTACCAGGAAGCCACAGTTTTGCTCTGCCACAGGCTCTGCTCCCTGCCTAATCACATGCCCAAATCAGTCAAATCTAATGGCCACAGTTCAAACACTGAAACTATCAGCTTAAATCATTTCCTTTCTTCTAAGTGGATTATGTCAGCAGTTTATCACAGTGATAAGAAGATGACTGTCATCAAAAGGATTCGTCTGTTGGGATTCACTTCAGTACTGTGTATTATGTATGTGCACACATGTGTAAGTATGTGATATGCATGAGTATCCTCATCTCTATAGCATTGGCCTACATATTTTGTATGTATGTTATTATAAAGAAAATGCCTCTGTTCCTACACAATAGGCTTGAAACAAATGATATGTTTATGTATTCCAAAAATTTGAAAAGAATTGATGAGCTAATCCCAGTGGACAGATGAAAGGGCAGGAACTGTTGACATATTCAGAAAGAGGATTCTGTGCTTTATGAAATATTCATATTAGAGAGATTGTATCTGAAAACAATAATGCACAAGTTAATAACAGGGACCTTATATTTTCTACAATAATAGATGTAAGGATATAGATTGACCATGTGATGCCCAAAGCCTGCCTCGAACAGGGTCTAACACTGTGAAAACTTTCATATTACTATTTAAGAATATTGGAATCCTCCCATAAGATTATGATTTCATCAAGAGCATTTTCTTATATTCTGTGAGCCTACCACAATGGATAACTGGGATTATTTATTTGAATAGCTTGTTATGGGTCAGTGAGGTGGATGGCTCAAAGGTTAAATCCTGCTAAGTAAATCTGATATCATCAATTTGACTCCCCAAACCATGTAAAAGGGGGAAAGAAGCAACACTTCAAAGTTGTTTTCTAACCCCCACACTGTTGAATGAGTGTTTACTCCTTAAATCATTTACACACACAGACACACACACTAAAATTAAATATATGACTCTCCCAGACATGTCTTATTTAATCCAAAATGGCTCCATTCATTCAAAACCATAGATGATTTTTCAGTGAACAAGAAAGAATATTTTCTTGAAGGAGAGATTAGAAACTTTAACCTTTCTAGAGTCCTCTTTAATTTTCAAACAACAATTACTTCAAAAATTATCAACTCTTATGTGGCTCTGCTTCTTCCTAGGGATCATTGGCTGCCTTGGTCCATGAGGGAGGAGGGAGCAGGAGTGGAGAACAGGGTTCAGGATAGCTAGGAATGGGGTTTGGGATGGTTATGGATACAATGGAGACAGCTCTGCAGGAGATGACTTAAGTAAATCAGCTCAGGTTTATTCCAGAGTGTACAGAATGCATAGGACTGGGGAGCCTGGGGACAAAAAGTAGTACCCTCCTATCACAAAACTGTGTAAGTGGCAGTAGAGCACTATCAAAGTGGCTAGAGCACTTGCCTAATCACCATGTGGATTAGCAGGTGAAGACTATTTGCAGGGAACCACATCAAGGGTCTCCCTGAGATAAGTCAGGCATCCTGGATCTAGACACTTCCTCCAGACAAGGCTGGGTAGAGAGTAGGAAGTTTTTGCAGGTGTGTGTAGGGGAGTCCTCCATGCTGCTGAACTTAAAGGAAGCTGCCAGGCTATGGTAGAGTGCAGCCTCTGACCGGCAGAGCCTCACGGCACTCCCGGGATTTTATGTTCTTTGCACCCTATATGCTTAATAAGCTGAAACTATTTTAAACCTATTAAATATATCTAACTTTTTATTTTATTTTATTTCCCTGAAATCTGGTTACTATACCCAGGACCACTCCATTAGAGAAAACTTATCTTGCCTTTGTCAGGAGATATTAATTGCAGATAGCTTCTTGACTGGGGGTGGGACCCTGTGTCCACTTCAACCTCTCAGGTCTTATGCATGCTGCCACAGTTTCTTTGAGCTCATATGCACCTCAGCCTGTTTTGTTGAGGAGAAGACCCTATTTCCATGGAACCATCCATCATCTCTGGCCCTTATAATCTTTCTGCCTCTTCTTCTTCATAACTCCCTGAGCACAGAAGGTAGAGTTTTGATGAATAAATTCCATTTAGGACCGACTGCTCTCACTTTCTGCACATTGGGCAGCTATGGGTTTTTATGTTAACTCCAATCTACTGCAAGAAGAAGCTTTATTAATGAGGATTTATGAATACAGTCATATCTCACTGGGAATTTTTAACACAATAGTGGTATTATGTTTTCCCCTCCATCCATAGCCTTTCTAGTCTCAAGTTCTTGGCCATTTTAATAGTGTCATTCACGTATGAGTTCCATCTGGTTGATTATTCCCATAACATTTGTGCCACTACTACACTAGTATATCTTGTAGGTAGGTCACTATGGTAGGTCACAAAATTTGAAGTTTGGTGTTATACATAATATTTATTTAATAAATATATAGTAATATAATTATATAATATAATGATGATATGTAAAAAAATATCTTTTAGAACGAGAGAAGACACACAGCACAGCAAAAAGTAGTTTTAGATATCTGGTCATTGGTGTCTCCCAATTAGATATCTGGGGGTTCTGTTAGGAGAGGGCACATTCATGAACATCAACTAAGACTCTAGTAATTTCTTTCTTTAAATCTCCCTAATGGCTTAGAATACAGAAGAATCATGAAATGACACTATCAAAGACCCTTTCTTGTTGTCAATACTGAATGAACATAATTTAAAGTACAGCTCTGTGAAAAAATAATTACATCTTCATACATGAGGGCCAGGTGGAGATGACTAATTAATCCCATAAGCAATCAACCTTCTGGTGTATTATAAACCAATATTTCTTTGGTTATACCCTTACTTTGCAAATTAACCCAGACATTACATCATATATTCTAACCACAGTTTACCAGGAAAGAGGGATTCCACTGGGCTTAGAGCTTTGAATGTGTTAGGTGGGGCACACAAGTGTGTTTCATCGGCTTGTCAGTTTTATGGCAAACTCAGTAGATGTTTGGAAATCTCTGTCCCCCTGGAAATAGCCAACATCCAATTTATGGACACACACACACACACACACACACACACACACACAAAGGATTATATTATGAGAAAAGGGAAGAGAACAAAGAAGATGCTTCTACATTTTGTCATTCTGTTTGAGACAGAGGCATATAACATTGAAGGACAGGGTGACCCCTGAGAAACTGATTATAATATTCAATGTCTCACTCCCTGCCCTAGTCCCTTTCTCTTTGCTCTTCATATCTCCTCTCCCTCTGTTCCTCCTCTACTACTTTCTTTCTCTCCTCTCCCACGTCTCTCTCCCTTCCCTCACCTCTTTTTTCTTCAACCACTTCTCATCTCGCTATCCCTCCTAATGTCTCCTCATCATCATCTCTGTCTCTCCCCTTTCTTTCCTTTCCTCATTCTCTCCTCCTCTCCCCTCTCTGTGTTATTCTGTCCACTCATTATGCTTTCTTCTCTCTCTCCCTTCCCTCTTTTTCTTCCTTCCACTCATTCTTTCTAAGTAACTACGAGTTTGAGTGAGTTAGAATCTTTTTCTTCTTTCTGAAGTTGCGTACCATTTACCCAGGTCTACTACTACTACTACTATTACTACTACTACTACTACTACTACTACTACTACTACTACTCACACACACACACACACATGCACACACACACAGCAGTTAGTGAATATGGAGAATTATAAATCACTTTATAATATAAAACATCTTCAGCTTCCACACTAAGTCCTTGCAAGGCAAAAAAACATCTAGTCCTTTCATTCTGAAGTATGAAAAATAAACTTCAGACAATTTTGGCATGAAAACCCTTAAACGGAGCAACTTTCAATGATTTATTAGAAGTCACAGAGGAAAAGTCTGGTGAAATATTGTGCCTACCCATATATATTGAGGCAAGTGTTTAGGCAGATTGTGTGTGATTCTCTACTTCATTATATAAGATTAAAAGATGTAGAAGCTAAAGCCATCTCCATCTTATTTCAAAAATTTTATCCATTAGTTGGTAAAGTACTTTGTTGGCATGTGTGAAGCCCTGTATTCTAACTTCAGAAGCACACAAGCAAACTGAGAATGCACACACCTATAATACTAACCCTGGAGAGATACAAGAAAGAAAAAATTCAAAGTCATTATTGGATATACCATGAGTTTGATTCCAGCTTGGGATGTATGAATCCCTGTCAAAAGAAATACTGGGGAGGTAAATGAGACTCAAGAGCAAGATTGAGCAAGAAGAGCGGAACACAGACAGAATGGGAACACAGGGAGAGAGAGAGGAGAGAGAAAGAGACACAGACAGACATAGAGAGACAGAAAGGAAGGAGGAAGAGGGAAGAAATTAATGGAGGGAAGGATTAGGGTTAGGGATAGAGTACATAGTGCAAGGATGTTTAGGTGCTGAGCACAATGTAAGCATGAAAGGGGCCATACGGTGTGACTGCTGCTCTTGGCCATGGCCCATCATCATGAGCCCTTTGAAATGTGAAATGAGTTATAATGCACAGAGAGCAGACAATCTTGCAAGTGTTACTTATGGGTGTCAAAATTCATACTTCTACTTAAAATAGATATAAATATAAAACAATCATCTTTACTAAGCTTACAGCTCAAACATGTTTATTTGATAGTAAATTTAATGCACTGTATAATTTAGAAAGTAGTGTATTCTAAATATTTGAAAAATTAATTTACTTGCTTATTTATTTATGGCAGGGGGCATGGATATAACATGATGCACATATGGAGGTCAGGGGACAATTAGCAAGAGTTGATTCTTTTCAGCCAAAATGTGTGACCTGGGGATCAAATTTAAGTCATCAGTCTTGCAGGCAAAAGACATTACCCAATGAATCATCTCACCAGACCCTAAACTATCTTTTAACTTAATGAAAGTAAGCCATCCACAATAATTTTATAACATGAAGTAATACACATAGACTTTTGTGAAGATGCACTTTATATGTGAAGGAAGAATATGTGCATTGTAGATGGTTGTCATGCATAGAAAGGTAGGCATGTGTAACTATCTGGTTGCTATGAAATCTGGACTGTTGTACTGTAAGCTAGAAAGAGCAGCAAAGCCAGAGTGTTGGCAATCCAAACAAAGTTTTCAAACAGAAACTCCTCAGATAGGGAAATGATTGATTAGAAACTTGCTGGGTCCTCAGTAAAGTAGGGATATTCCTTCTGGAATATTTTGCTAATACTGTTTCTATCCCCTACTTAGACATAAAGAGTATATGAAAGCAGCTGTTCCAGGCAGTTTATGTTTTTTAGTTTATTTTCAAATTTATGAATGTGTATGTATGTGTGCAGGTATGTGCAAGTGGGATTGCAGGTACCTACAGAAACTGGAAAGGGGCATTAGGTCCCATGGCACTGGGTGCTGGAAACCAAACTCAGGTTCTCTACAAGAGCAGTACCCGATTTTTACTATTAAGATACATTTCCAATCATGGTGTGGCCTTTTCAAAGAGATTCCAAAAGAAAGGATGGTTATTCCTGTCCATATTTACCCTGTAACAGATATAGACCTAGATAAAGTCAGCATATCAAACCCATGTTCAGAAATCTGAATGATCTAAGCTTTGGCTGTTATTACAGTTAGTTATTTTTTTCACCATAATGTAGATTATCAAGAGGGAGTTCTACACACACACACACACACACACACACACACACCTTCTAAAAGTTATTGGGTTATCTGCACATTTGACCCCACTGTGCCAGACTTTTTGCAGGAAAATGGCAATTCCAAATAAAGCTAGGAGGGAAGTGTGAATATTGAGGTGACACTTGTGAAGTCTTATCTTCTGTTTCTGGTGTTTTCTGAGATGATACCAGTGTCATGACAAGACTAATGTTCTGTTTGGAGGCTGCCCTTGAGGAATGCTCCCATTCATCACAGCTGCATGGGAGTCACCCATGGGAAAACTGCAACAGGCAAAGTCAAGTCAGCTGTAATAAATGACCAAGGTCGATACCGGCCTCTGCAGTATTTGGATATTAATAATTGTTAGATAAGAAAGACAGCTATTTATCTCATTACCCAACACACCTTCAAACATTTGTACAAGAGACAGATATCTGAATGTAAGCATGTGCTGCCTCTCATTGTCTGAATGTAAATGATGACTGGAGACAAACAGGTGCCCTAAGTAAGCTGTACCATTAATAGTCTGCAAGATGTACACTTGCAGAAAGAAACAGAGTTACCATTTCATGGATGATACAATGGATATTAAAGATTTTATGGGATACTTTATCATCAATGATTATATAAGTTTTATATGATTGCCTTTATTGCTGCATCAATCAAATTATGGAATTTATGGTGGTATAAAAAAGGCATTGTTTGATGTTTTTCCTTTTAGAATTTTGTTAGGTACCTCATATGAGGAAGATCATGGGTGGGTTATACCACTAGGGTAGTCAACTCTTAGGAACAATATAATGGCATTGTCATATTGTGTTTGAGGCTTAAAATTTCTTGCACATAAGGTTGCTATTTCAAAATCTTGTTTTCATAGGTGAGAAATTCTAAAGACTCTTAGATTATAATCATACAATGATTTCCAAGACCTTTACGTTGTTCTAATATTATTAGAAGTTTAGCTATATCTTCTCTTAATCTTGTCAGTTTTTTGTTTAAATTAAAAGCGATTTTATTTTACATGTCAATCCCAGCTCTCTCCCCTTCCTGTCCTACCACTCACCCCCCCACCATCTTCCCATCCCCCAATCTACTCCTCCGAGAGGATAATGTCTCCCATGAGGGATCATCAAAGTCTGCCACATCATTTAGGTCAGGACACAGGCCCTACTGTCTGTACCTAGGCTGAGAAAGTATTCCTCCATAGGGATTGGACTCCAAAAAGCCAGATCATGCACTAGGGATAAATACTGTTTTCACTGCCAGTGGCCCCATAGACTCCCTAAGGCCCCCAACTGACACCCACATTCAGAGAACCTAGGTCAGTCTTATGGAGGTTCCCCAGCTATCAGTCTGGAGTCTGTGAGCTTCCACTTGCTCAGGTCAGCTGTGCCTGTGGATTTCCTAAGCATGGTCTTGACCCCTTTGCTCATCATTCCTCCCTTTCTACAATTGGACTCAAGGAGTTTCGCTCAGTGCTTAGCTGTGAACATGAGGATTCATGAAGGTAAGATGGGGAAAAGACAGAGAAGGAAAGCAAGAAAAGAGATACCTTGATAGAGGGAGACATTATGGAGGTAACGAGAAACCTGGCACTAGGGAAATTCCCAGGAATCTACAAGGATGGCCCTAGATAAGAATCTAAGCAATAATGGAGAGGCTGCTTTAAATGCCCTTCCCCTATAATGAGATTGATGACTACCTTAAATGCCATCATTGAACCTTCATCCAGTAGCTAATGAAAGTTTAACTATATCGTATTTATGAGAAAACTTGAAGACAATTTAAATTTTGTGGGGGATTAGAGCAGGTAGACAAGAGAATTTGTTATATAAGCATTGGGTCCTGAGTTCGAATCCCCACTACCCATACAATAAAACTCTCTCTCTCTCTCTCTCTCTCTCTCTCTCTCTCTCTCTCTCTCCATACACACACACACACACACACACACACACACACATATATATATATATATAATTTTGCATATAACTGTTGCCCTGGTGCTGTTGAGGGGATGAGACCAGAAGATAGGTGGGTTTTACTCCCTATCATCCTAACTCCAGGTTCAATAAGAAGCCTTGTCTCAAGGGAATGAAGTGGAGATGGATAGAGCATGGCACTTAGCATCCTCCTCCTGCCTCTGTGTGCACATGGCTTATGCACCCTCTCACATGTCTGCACCACACACACACACACACACACACACACACACACACACACACACACACACATACACACACACACCACTTGCACCCCCACAACAGGAATTTTAAACTTCAGCATAAATTGACCTACATTTAGATTATTTCAATAAAGAAATACTAAGTGACAAAATTTTTAATTGATCTGGCAAGCAACTGTACTAAAAAAGAACTCACAGAATACTAATGAACCATTTCACCAAATTCATTATGCAATGAAAAATTAACCACTGAAGTCTTAAAAATGATAGGTTCTTTCCAAAATCCGACAGAAATGCATAAAATTTAAATGCTTATTGAGGCATATTTTAACTTTATGTCACCCTATATTAAAATGGTGAGTTTGCTGAATTTACGGAGGAAACTAAAATAAAGATGAATGGGGTTTTCAGATTATATTCAACAAACAACAAAAAATAACATAAATAAAAGCATTTACTCTTGTCTTTTTTGGTGTGGTGATAACTCTAGAAAACTAGGAACATTTTTCTTTTGAGTCTAAATCCTCAAGGAGAGATGGTGTGAAAACCATGAAAGTGATGGAATGTTCTAGGCCTCATCTGTTCAGTTGGAGCATGTTATCCAGGAAATTTTTATCTATTACGTGTTGTTTCAAGTCATGTCTACATATTCATTTATATATATTTGCACATAGTCTTTGTACATAAGTGTGTGTTTGTGGAAGGAAATATATACATGGATGAAGTAAAATATATGAATGGAGGCTATATTTGTTTATGGAAGGAAGTAATTTTTATGTACACATGTGTGTGTTTAAGTCACACACATATATTGAAAGAACTCTCATATACACATACACATGCATATCCATATACATATGACCAGAAGTCATGCATAAATATATATTTGAATAAAAGCTGTCTATACATGTACATCTCACATGGAGAAGTCCACCAAGGCTTCTAAAATCAAATGATTAGAACAATTGATACAAAAATCAGGAAGGAGGCATCATAGAATCCAGGGAAGTATGACTACAACAGGGAGGAATTTCCAAGTTAAGAAGCAGAGACAGAGAGCTATGTTAGAGTCACATTTTAAGGTATTTAGGGAAGAAAGAGTAAAAGCAACAAAGTGAAATATCAAAATAGTTTCATAAGACAGAGGATAAGAGGGAGGAAAGCAGAGATAGAAGACTCGTAGAAGTCCTACCTGTAGTTACTTATTTTTAGGATAGAGCATTGAAGGATGGTCCATGGCTCCAGGTAACATCAGATGGTCTGAGTTTGGAGGTGTGGAAGGGAGTGAAAATTAAGGAGGTAGGGTCATGGAGAATGTCTGATCCCTCTATATAAAGCTTAGGCTAATTTCTAACACACATTATGGTGCTAAATGTTCATTGAATTTAAGTAAAAGAAGCCATTAATGAAGCAATTTTAACCCTGCAGAGATGCATTAAGAAAGCAAATGGTACTGCAGAGTCTTAGGAAAGATCAGACTCTGTCAAATTACAGGAGACCCACGAGAGTTCAATGTAGAGAGTGGGCAGGAAAGAGGAAACCTATGTGCCTTCTAAACATACAGAAAGATCCTTACATCGAGGCCAGGCTGGACCAACAGCCTCCAAAACAATACAGAGAAACCCTGTCTCATAAAACCAAACCATACCAAAACAAAACAAAGCATAATGTATCTGTCCAACCATAGGCAGAGGGTATGAATCTAA
This sequence comes from Mesocricetus auratus, assembly GCF_017639785.1. NCBI lineage: Eukaryota > Metazoa > Chordata > Mammalia > Rodentia > Cricetidae > Mesocricetus > Mesocricetus auratus. The sequence goes on from NW_024429266.1 coordinate 64,978,908, forward strand.
TAAACCCTGTACCTGTACCAAAGCCTCTGAAGCTGAGTGAAATAAGTGCCTTTTCCTTTAAATAGTTTCTCTAAGGTTTCTGGTCAGATGAATAAGAACTTTAGGCTAATGCATCGCCTATATAAGAGTGTGAAGTGATTTTTTTCAAGCCACTCTTTCCTGCTGCTTTACAGCATTCTGTGAGCCCTTGGGGAATTGGGATGTTGTGGGAGTAGAATGGACTTGTACGTGTGATGGTTGGTATAGGGAAATATATTGGATGCAACTCAAATCACACAGTATTTCTTGTAATTTAGTCTTGGTAGATACAGTGATGATAGTCCCCCAGGATGGCAGCTCCCTCATGTTTTATTTTCCCTCCTTGATAAACTTGAATGAGGACTCAGAGTGCTGGGAAGGAGGGGGTATACTATAAATACATAGTGCATGTTAATTGTCTTTGCAGACTTGGCAAACATATGATGAAGGAATAGCATAGTAATTAGAGAATGTGATGCTCTAATTCAAAACCCATTTTGTACTCATGAAACATAAAAGCATCTACTTTGGCTTCCATGAGGCTTTCAGGAAAGACACTTCCCTTCAATGATGTGGTCTTTGCTCCTTTGTGATACATCACTACTGTCTACTATGAAAGATGTTAGGATCACACATTATGTGTATTCAAGGGTAATGAAAACACCATACCACATTACTCAACCCTCAAAAGAAATATTTGGTTGGGCTGACAACCTTGAATCCTAGGTGGGGAAAAGAAAACGCCTGTGAGCATTGATAGCCTGTGTCTCTGTTACCTGCCCATTATATGGTAAGCAACTTTTCTCCCTCATGGGAAGTTGCTCCACTAGGTTATGTCTCACTGGAGGCTCACAGAAATGGACAGAGCTTCTTCTGCTTATGGAGTAAAGCTCATCTGTGTCTTAAAATTGTGAACGTATTTCTAGTGTTGACTTTAATCATATGCTCCCATTTCATTCAGGTGTTGATTTCAACACACATGGAGGATGCAAAGCTTTGAATTCATCTTCTGTGGTATCAATGTGTAAGATATATCTCTGTCTTGGTGCTGGGCAGATTGATCACTGGTTAAAGAACTTGCCAAGTCTGCTGGAAGACTTTAACACATTCCCTGGAACCCACATAATTGCTAAGCGACCCAATTATAATTCTAACCTTGGAGGCTACAATAACAGAGGACCCCAGGAGTAAACTGGTTAGTGACAGTACCTATGTCTACAATCTCTGTATTTGAATGAGAGACCCTTGCTCAGAAACTAAAGTGGAAAATAATCAAGGAAGATTTCCAACATCAACCACAGATCTCCACACATATGGATATGCTTATATACCTACAAATACTCACATTCACAAATGTATGCACACAGGCACATACACCACATACATACATGTGGAAACAAGAAAATGAAAAATATTGTTATAAGAAATATGACATGGCTATGTGTACCCAGAAATTATTATTGCATTTTGCTCTTACTGCTCTAAGTTTGATAATGAACAAAATTTGGAAAACCTTTGTCTCATGTAACCCAATGTAGCATCAGGTCTACCATATAGCTGAGACTGTCCTTGAGGAGGTGATCCTCTTACTTCTACTTTTTGAGAGCTGGGAATATAACCTTGAATCATGCCTACTAGTTTCTGTAGTATTGGTGACTAAACCCAGTGATTAATATGCATTAGTGAGCACTTTTCCATCCCCAGCCCAGGGTGACTGAATTCTTAGCAGCACCTTCTGTCCTGGTTCTGCCTTGTGGCTTGCCATCCTTTAATAGCCAGGATAAAGACGCACAACTCTCCCTTAACAGCAACAGGTAACATGCTAGAATATTCTTTCTTTCCTCTACAGTCACTCCAGGACCAAAACATAGCACCTCCTTTACTTCATTGCTTCAAGTTCAGTGAAAAAATGCATTTTTCTATGACAACTACATATTTAAAGGAAGAGGGGGCTGGATAAAGAACATGTCTTGAAAGGAGTCCACAGGAGCAATATCTCATGTCAATCTGAAGTGTTTTCAGAATTGAGGAAAACATACGTCTCATCCAAATGTCATTTTTCCCCAGGAACCAGATGTTCATTTTATTTATGAATTGTGAACGATCCATCAAGTCCCACAATATTTTCATAGTGAGTTTCTCCCTGTGGTTTTCCAATTTATTTGACATGTAGGATAAAAAAGAATCACTTCAGCTACAGTAGAAGAATTTGAGTTCAACTTATGCATCTCTGGTCATTGCAATATATTCTTCCTGCAGATGTCCAATGTTTATCAGATTATCCTTAGCTTGACTCTGCCTGGCTTAGGGACATACCCTTCATTTCCTAAACAGGCTTGGCATATTGATAGTGTCTCACTAGATAATCATTGAGGAGTTCTTCTTAATCTTATGAAAGAACATTCTAAAGTTATCACTGCAAAATATTTTCATATTCAAAACTTTTCAAAGTATATAGGTTTCTAAGTTTGGGGTTTCAAAATGTTTGCAGATGTATAGAATTCATTTACAAAGTTTAAAAAATCTATAATTATGAAGACTGAACTTGAAATTTGAAAACTGTATTTTCCCTCACTTAAACAGATTAATTGGACCAATAACCTGTGTGTGGGTGGGGAGTTTGGTGGGGTCGCATGCATGCATGCCTTAGGTATGGATGTCAGAGTAGAACCTAAACTCTTTCCTCAGTCACTTTCTGCCTTTTATTTGTTTGAGAATCTCTTTGGTCTAGGACTTTTTCACATCAGCAATACTAATTGGTCCATGGACCCCCATAGACTTCCTCCTCTTTTTGCCTTTCATCTTGAAGAATTGGTGTTATGGACATTTATGCATAGTGCCAAGCTTCTTTACATGGATTTTGGAGATCCAAACTCAATTCACTCTGTTTGAAAGGCAAGTACTTCAACAGCTGAGTCATCTAAACAAGGAAACCTTTAGAAAAGATAGAGTCAGCATTAGTTGTCAGTATAAATACAATGAGGCAAGACTTTTGAAGTTGCAAGGAACTAATGAATGTTTGTGGACCTGTCTATCATCTCACAGATTTTATGCATGTCAGAATATATGAAGGTTTGAGTGTGGTGTGCAGTCAGACTGCCCTGATGCAGAATGCCCAGATGCATGTTTGGCAGCCAAGCACAGTACAACAGAAGCACGAGGGTGACCAAAGTCATAGACTGTGGCTAGCCATGTAGAGCAAAAAGTGGCATTTCCTATCCCAGAGCCTAATCATTCATTGAAAATTAATGAATAAAACATAACCTAAATATTTGTGTTGTGAAGCACATTATTGGCAAATAGAGATAATACAGGAAGAGGCTTAAGGATATAATATTAGGAAACCAAGATAAGATTAGAACGAATTGGAGTTAGACTGGTAGTCTTACTTGAACAGTTATTAAAATATTTATGCAACAGAAATGATCAACCAAAATTAAGTAATATAATGCTTCTGTACATCACTCACAGTTGTTCGTAGGTGCATGTTCATTCACATATGCATTGTAGCCCAGAGGTTGGTTTTACTGTCTTTTTTTATTAATCTTCATTTCATTTATTGAAACAAGACACTGACCCATAGCTCTATGTTCAGCAAGTGTTGCTAGTCATCTTGCTAAAGTGATCATTTGGCTTCACCTTCTAAGGTCTTGGATCATGGGCAAGCTATCATTCCCACCCAGTAATTCCTTGGGTTTTGGTGATACAGACTCTTGTCTACATACTTGCATGGCAACTACTTCATCTACTAAACCATCTTCACAGCTCTAATATCAATAATATCAACACTACAGTTTAACTAAGAATTCACGTTTGGGGTTCAGTACTTTATTGGGTATCTTCAGCCAATGGCATCTGATATTCTCACAGTACATAGATCCTATATTGAACCACAGCAGATGATTTGATTTGTCTGGGTTCTCAGAAGTTGGGATATCGACAACTCTTGGCTATAAAAGTTGATTGTTAGAAGACTAGAGAGATAGCATGGTTGGTAAAGTGCTTAGTGTGCAAGCATAGAGACATGATTTCATATCATGTGCATCAAATAGAAGCTGGGTATAATGTGAATGTCTATAGTACCAGTGCTGGAGAGCAAAGATAGGTAGGCAAGCCGGGTGGTGGTGGCGCACACCTTTAATCCCAGCACTCGGGAGGCAGAGGCAGGCGGATCTCTGTGAGTTTGAGGCTTGGCTGGACCGATAACCTCCAAAACAATACAGAGAAACCCTGTCTCATAAAAACCAAAAAAAAAAGATAGATAGTCAATAGAGGAGAACATCCAAAGTGTACTTCTGGCCTTCTCACAGACACAGAGACACAGACATAGACCCACAGACACAGACCCCCCCCACAAATACACATGCATCCACTAACACACATATACACACACATACCTAGAAACAGATACTAAAAGAAAAAAATTGATTGTTGATACAGACCACACACTCTGCACTTTATCTGGATGTGTATTAAGATGCTGAGGTTTAAAAGTATACTTAAGATGATGACTAGACTAGATTTCTAATTGATGTGAGCTGAAATTAGAATAGGTAATTCCTACCCTTGGGCTTTGTGTTATTTTGAACCTTTGTACCACTACTTGAAGAATACTTTCAATAATTTATAGAGGGCCTAAGTCCACAATAGGTGATGATAATTTCTATGACTTTAAACACACACACACACACACACACACACACACACACACACGGGGAAGTTGGTGGGAACATAATACATATTCCATAGAGTGGTTGTAGAGGTCAGAAGATAACTCCCAGTAGAGCCTGTTCTCTCCTTCCACCATGTGGATCCTAGGGATTGAACTCAGAACATCAAGCATGGTGACCAGCTCCTTCACTCATTCAACCATCTCTCTAAGATATCATAAGACAAAACACCCTGATCTTCTCAAATTCCTTCTCCCATTCCCTGCACCCTGCTCTCTCTCCCTGTCTTTGTATTGGATGAACATGAATTTGTGGATATGTATGTATGTATGTATGTATGTATGTATGTATGTATGTATATCTTTGAAGACCATATGCTGATTTCTTTTTCTTTCACTGATACAAACACACAAGGTTTAATGTTAAGTTACAAGCCTCAGCAGGGACCCTGTCCAGCAAACTGGCACAGCAGTTGCAGGAAAAGGATGCCTGGCCTCAGTTGCAAGGGGTTTTTAAAGGAAAAAACCAGCCAGCAGGGTGGTACATGCCTTGACTGTTCGGGATTGGGTAAGAGTAGGTGACCTTTGGATTCACTGACGTGGGGGCTATGGGAATTTTTTAATTGTTACCAACATTTTCCCACAAGGATAGTTGTGATGAGAAGATGTTATTTACCAAAACTGTTCGTTGCCTGACCACCTGGATGGGGTCACTTTGACCTAGGTGGCTGGGGGGAGGACATGGGAGGAGGAGAGGGAAATGGAGAGGGACCTGGGACTGACTTGTGAAGCAACCTTGTTTCTAATCCAAATTTAAAATTAAAAATTAAAAAAAATGGAGAGGAGGAAGGAGTTAACTCTATCCTCAGAAAAAGCCACCTTGAGAAACTCCCTGCATGGCACAAGGCTGATTCAGCTCCAGCCAAGGAACCATAAACAGTTTCAAGGAGCACCCAAACTAAGCTGATTTCTTAATATGTAACTGTCCACCCAAATTTTTGAGATAGGTTCTCTCAAGGAATGTGGTCCTTACTTCTGTGACTAGACTGGATGGTCATTGTAATTTTTTTATAGTAGTAAGAAAGAGGTTGCGACAGGTAGGCATTGCCAGTGCAGTCCTTTATCTCCAACCTAAAAGTCCCACTTTGTCTTATCATCATTGTCTTTCAATCTGCAGTACTGTGCTCCTTTTGCTTTGTAAGTACAAGGAAGAGATGGTTAGAGAAGTAGTCACCATGTTACGATTGGCTTCTCATCCTTGTCTTTATGTGATGGTTAAAAATATCTGGATTTCCTAAGACATAATTTACAAGAATGACTCTGAGTTTAGGTACATGTCAAACAATATGTGAAAATGTCAGCTTGATATACTGAGCAATGAAATGCTGTCATAACACTGGGTTTTAAAGTAAAATAGAGAGACTGGGAAGACAGTTCAGTGGGTAAGAGTACTCTTAAGCACGAGTACCTGGGTTTTGATCCCTAGTGTCCATTTAGAAAATTAGCTGTGGTTGCCCATATGCTTCTAGACCCAGCTCTATGGGGAAGAGAGCCTGGAGAATAAGGATCCATATGGCCACACACAGAGACTCTGTCTGTCTGTCTGTCTGTCTGTCTGTCTCTCTCTCTCTCTCTGTCTCTCTCTCTCTCTCGTGCACACTCACGCTAACACACCAACAGCATACACACATACATGCCCAAACACACACACACACACACACACACACACACACACACACACAGAGAGAGAGAGAGAGAGAGACAGAGACAGAGACAGAGACAGAGACAGACAGAGACAGACAGAGACAGACAGAGCAGAGAGAGAGAGAGGTAGGGGTTCTGCCTTATAAACAGGTGACCTATATCCAAGAGGAATGAATGTTTTATGAGATTATGTGGAGATGGCAGTGGCTTGAGTCCACTTCCTGTGTCATTGCATAAGTTGATACATGGGGAAAGCAAAGTTCTTTTGACTGTCCCCACTCCAGGTCATTAGTCTGTAGCAAGGATGTTTAGGGCTGCAGCAAAACAAACTGGCTTTGCAGCTGAACTCCATCTTCTCTGACAGACGGTTCATTTGGGCATCTTTTCCATTCTGAGCATTGCTGTTTCTGAAGAATGCCAGTATTGAGAGCGACCATTTGTTGTATAAAAGCCTAGCTTTCAAATAACTCTTACCACTGCCAATCTCTGCCATAATGCTTGAATCTTCTCATAGTTGTACAAAAAGCCATGTGGTGAAATTAAGAACTCAGTAATTTTCTCCCAAAGACATTAGGCACCTCACATTTAGTCTTTTATATGTGCAGATTAAAAATGAAGGTTGATTAAGTAACAACAAAGAAATTCATTCAGAAAAAAAATCTCTGGCATACTCTTTGTTGTGTTTGGTGCAAGTGAATAATTTATTAAGGAGGATATGACTTTATAAGAACATTGTTTCCTGAACCAGGCAGAATCCTGCAGCAGTGTAAAGGGGTCTGTTCTGCGAACTCAATTCTGCTCTTCTTTCTGTGATAGTCATTTGGAATGTGGTCGCAGAACACCCTTCTAGAACTGATACAGGAATCTTGGAGTGAATTTGAGAATGACACTCCTGTTTTCTTGGTGATCTAAGGTCCTGGAAAATTCCACAGCCATTAAAGTCATTCTGAGTCAGGGTCTTTGGGGTACTTGCTTCATGAATTTGAAGAGTAAAATTCACAAATGGTGAGATTTAGAGAGCAATTTATTATAGATTCATAGGTGGCGGTGGGGGGGGGGGCAGAGAAAGACAGATACAGAGAAAAGTTAGGGGTGCCAAGAAATAGAGTATGATCTAGTTCCTAGTCTAAGGGATTTTACTGGACATACAACAAAATCAGGGATAAGGTATAAGATATGGGGAGGGTTAGGCTGGTCAGCCCAGTTGGCCCACCCAAGTGTCCAGGTATCTCTGTGAGTTTCAGTCACGTAGTCACACAGCCCTCAGACAGCATTGCTCATTTAAGAGGCATTAAGGAAACATGAACCAGGGCTGTCTTCTGACTTTTTACCTCTAGCAAGGACTTCCTCAGAACTGCAGCTTTGGGGGTTCCTGTCTAACCTAATCAGTTTCTGTCTCCTGTTCTCATTAGAACCACACTCTGGAATATGTCTCAGCCTCTTGACCTTTCTTGTTCCTGTCATGATCATGAGATTCCGTGAATCTTGGTGCTTTTCTATTTGAGTCTTTCCACATAATGGGGCAGAGTATGTTTTATATGAATTTAGGCTAACATATTGCTGATTGACTGAATATATTTCCATTTTCATAAGTAGTTCAGAGCTCTGTCCCCAAGAAATTACCCTAATAGTGAAGAAGCAGGCATACTAATTCTTCATTAGGAAATGAAGAAAGAGAACACTAATATTTGGAAATCAGAATGATTCCCTCGGTCCTTGAGTCACAACACTTGCCTGCTCCTATTTTAGAATTCTCACTTAACTCTGTCAAAGGACTAAATGGGTAATTTTCAAAATGATAAAAGAACAAACTTGGGAAGCTTTCATCATGGGGTGATGGTAAGTTTTTGAAGGGAGTTGTTTACATAGTATGCAGAGTACACATGTACTGAACATGGTATAATACTGGCCCACTAATGCATAGGAGTTTAATTGTTTACACTTATTAAACATTTTTAAATGAGGAAGTTGATCTGTGAGATGGCTCAGTAAATGGTAGTGCTTGCTCTGAATCTTCATTATGGTCTAATATTCCTAGCACCCCCAGCTTTTCCTCTGACTCCCCATGAGGTTATTGGCACAAGTGAGCCCCAAGTAAATAAATGCAATATGAACAATATTAAGGAAGTAAAATACTTTTTAACAAAGAAAATAAGTGAGTATCTAGGTGCTACAAAGTCAAAAATATGATTAAGTTGGGGGGCACCTTTAAATTGTATCATTGCTCTATCCTTTGCTAAATACATTTGGTTTAAATCACAGAACCATTCCTGTTTTCTTTAGAGGCAGAAGTCTTCATACTATTTCCCAGCTGATAAAGCCATAAAGCTAGTCTTATAGTTGTTCTGGAGATAAACAACAGAGGACACGGGGCAAAGAACAGGAAACCACAAAGGTTCTCTGGCAAATAGAACATCTGTCTCTGGTCTAAAGCTCACTCTGCCCTCAGGTTGGTACACATGATTTTGTAGAGTGATCACAGAGTGGCTATATTCCACTTTGCCAGCCTCTAGCTTTCCACCCATAGGGACAGTAGGTACAGAATGAGAGTCTTTGGATATGGAGACTTGCTTCCCCAGCAGGAGATTGTGCATTGAGAACCCTTGTCATATTGTGTAGCTTTGTCTTTTGTGGGGCCCCTAGTAGTTGGACGAGGAGTTGTCTCTGATGCATGAGCTGGCTCTTTGGAACCTATTCCCTATGGTGGGATGCCTTGCCCAGTCTTGATGCAGTGAAAGCGGGAGAAGCTTGATCCTGCCTCAGCTTGATGTATCAATGCTTTGCTGATTTCCATGGGAGGCCTAGCCCCATTGGAGTGGAGAGCAGGAGTGGATGCAGAGACTAGGGGAGGTAGTGGAAGGAAGTGGTAGGGGAAAAGGGAGGGGAAACTGTGGTTGATACATAAAGTATAAAAGAAAACAAACAAAAAAAAAAGAACCCTTGTCAAAGCTCTAAAGACTAACCCACTACTTTCCATGAAAACAACCCTAATTGCCCTCCAAGACCCCAATCCCAGCGAGTCCAGCTTCAGGTGAGAGTGGGTCTCCGGCGGGGACCACCTGCCCTTCACCCATCCCCCTTGATCTTCCGGGCAGTGCCTGGCATCCAGGAGACCCGCCCACACACGAAAGATATTATCCCCTCTAAGACCCCAACCCCAGCAAGTCCAGCTTCAGGTGAGCTTGGGACTCTGGCGGGAATGCCTGCCCATCACCCATCCCCCGTGATCTTCCGGGCTGCTCCTGGCATCCAGAAGGCCCGCCCACACAGGAAAGACATAAGCCCCTCCAAGACCCCAACCCCAGCGAGTCCAGCTTCAGGAAAGACATTAGCCCTTCCAAGACCCCAACCTCAGTGAGACCAGCTTCAGGAAATACATCAGCCTTCCAGGACCCAAACTCCGTGTCAGCATCCCCAGCTTCAGCTGCAAGAAGGAAGGAGACCAGTGGAGACAGAAAGACCCCACCAGCACCCACTGAAAGAAGAGATGGGAAGAAGACAGAATAAGAGATCACTCAGCAATAGAAACACCAACATGACACCACCAGAATCCAGGGATCCAACACCAGCAAGACCTGAAAAGCACTACATGGACGAAGAAGAGGAGACAGACCTTAAAAATTATTTCATGAAGATGATGGAGACCCTCAAAGAAGAAAAGAGGAAATCCCTTAAAGAAATAGAAGAAAAAACAAACAAAAAAATCCATGAAATGGGGGAAAAATTCAAGAAATAAACAAATCTCTCAAAGAATCTAAAGAGCACCAAGAAAGAACAACCAAAAAAATTAAGGAAACAACTCAAACAGTTGAAGGATTGAAAGCTGAAATAGAAACGATAAAGAAAACACAGAATGAAGGGATTCTGGAAATAGAAAAGCTGGCTAAACGATCAGGAACTACAGATGCAAGTATCACCAATAGAATACAAGAGATAGAAGACAGAATCTCAGGTGTTGAAGACACATTAGAGGATATAGAGTCGTCAACCAAAGAAAATCTCAAAACCAACAAATCCTTAACACAAAATATCCAGGAAATATGGGACACCGTGAAGAAGCCAAACCTGAGAATAATAGGTATAGAAGAAGGTGAAGAAATTCAACTTAAAGGTACAGAAAACATATTCAACAAAATCATAGAAGAAAACTTCCCTAACCTAAAGAAAGATATGCCTATGAAAGTACAAGAATCTTACAGAACACCAAATAGGCTCGACCAGAAAAAGAAGCGGCCTCATGTCAATGGCCTCAACTTGCCTATAAAAAGACACAGACTAGCAGAATGGATACGAAGACAGAACCCTTCCTTCTGCTGCATACAAGAAACACATCTCAACATCAAAGACAGACGTTATCTCAGAGTAAAGGGTTGGGAAAAGATCTTCCAATCAAACTGTCCCAAGAAACAAGCGGGTGTAGCAATCCTAATATCTAACAAATTAGACTTCAAATTAAAATCAATCAAAAGAGATGAAGAAGGACACTTCATATTCATCAAAGGAAAAATACATCAAGAGGAAGTCTCAATTTTAAACATCTACGCCCCAAATACAAAGGCACCTACATTCGTGAAAGAAACATTACTAAAGCTCAAAATGCACATAAAATCTCACACACTATTAGTAGGAGACTTCAACACTCTGCTCTCACCGCTAGACAGGACCTCCAGACAGAAACTTAACAAAGAAACAAAAGAACTAATAGACGTTATGACCCAACTGGGTTTAACAGGCATCTATAGAACATTCCACCCAAATACAAAGGGATATACCTTCTTCTCGGCACCACATGGAACCTTCTCTAAAATTGACCACATAATAGGAAACATAGCAAATCTCCACAGATACAAAAAAAATGGAATAACCCCTGCATCTTAACAGACCACCATGCATTAACATTAGAATTCAACAATAACACAAATCTCAGAAACCCTACAAACTCATGGAGATTGAACAATGCAAAATTGCACCATCCCTGGGTAAAGGAACAAATAAAAAAAGAAATTAAAGACTTCCTCGATTTCAATGAGAATGAAGACACAACACACACAAACTTATGGTCACTTTGAAAGCAGTGCTGAGAGGAAAGTTTATAGCACTAAGTGCCCACATGAAAAAACTGGAGAACAGTCATACTAGGGAATTAATAGCACAGCTGAATGTTCTAGAACAAAAAGAAGCAAACTCCCCCAGGAGGAGCGGACGCCAGGAAATAATCAAATTGAGGGCTGAAATCAATCAAGTAGAAACCAGACAAACACTGAAAAGAATCAATGAAACAAAGAGTTGGTTCTTTGAGAAAATCAACAAAATAGATAAACCTCTGTCCAAACAAACCAAAAGACAGAGGGAGAGCATGCTAATTAACAAAATCAGGGATGAAAAAGGGGACATAACAACTGTCGCACCAGCTGTGTGGCCTGCATCCGAGAATGTAGCGAGGTGGTCGGGATAGATGACACAGAGACCGGTCGGTTGCTTTAAGAAAACTTTATCTTCCCAAGTCAGCTTAGGAGAGAGCTCTCAGAAGCAATCTCAGGAGAAGTCCCTCTAAGAAAAAGGAGCTTCCCTTTTTAAGGACTTTTGCCATCTATTTACATACCATTCTTTCCACTTCTCACCCTCCTGGCTGGTGGTTTAATCTCCGGCCCCAGAATCTGGAGACACCACAGGGGGCAGGAAGAGGCATCTAGCCATAGGAGGTGTGGAAGGCATGGTATTTCAGTGAGCCAGCCCTATCTGAGCCCTATCAAGCTTTAAAGCACTGAATTGTTTTCAGTAAACAATACATAGATGCCTGCTCCCAGGCCAAAGGGGAAGTGGGTTTCTGCTCAAGGTCTGGTGTCCCTACAACAACAGACTCTGAGGAAATCCAGAGAATCATCAGGGCATACTTTGAAAATCTGTACTCCACAAAATTTGAAAATTTAAAGGAAATGAACAATTTCCTGGATAGATATCACTTGCCAAAACTAAATCAAAAACAGATTAACAATATAAACATACCTATAACACCTAATGAAATAGAAGCAGTCATCAAAAGTCTCCCAAACAAAAAAAGCCCAGGCCCAGATGGCTTCAGTGCAGAATTCTACCAGAAATTCAAAGAAGAGCTAATTCCAATACTCCTCAAAGTATTCCACACAATAGAAGCACGAGGCTCACTGCCAAACTCTTTCTACGAGGCTACAATTACCTTGCTACCCAAGCCACACAAAGAAAGAGAACTATAGACCAATTTCCCTCATGAACATTGATGCAAAAATACTCAATAAAATACTCGCAAACCGGATTCAAGAACACATCAGAAAAATCATCCACCAGGATCAAGTAGGCTTCATCCCAGGAATGCAGGGATGGCTCAACATTAGAAAATCTATCAATGTAATCCACCATATTAACAATCTGCGAAAGAAAAACCACATGATCATCTCACTAGATGCTGAAAAAGCCTTTGACAAAATCCAGCACCCCTTCATGATAAAGGTCCTAGAGAGATCAGGGATAACAGGAATGTACCTGAATATAATAAAAGGAATATACAGTAAACCAACAGCTAACATCAAACTAAATGGAGAGAAACTCAAAGCAATTCCTCTAAAATCAGGAACAAGACAAGGCTGTCCACTCTCTCCATATCTCTTCAATATTGTACTTGAAGTTCTAGCTACAGCAATAAGACAACAAAAGGAGATAAAGGGGATACAAATAGGAAAAGAAGAAGTCAAACTTTCACTATTTGCAGATGATATGATAGTTTACATAAGTGACCCAAAAAACTCCGCAAGGATACTCCTAGAGCTGATAAACACCTTCAGCAATGGGGCAGGATACAAGGTAAACTCAAAAAAATCAGTGGCCCTATTATATACAGATGATGAAGTGACTGAGAAAGAAATCAGAGAAACATCACCCTTTACAATAGCCAAAACAGCATCAAATATCTGGGGATAATGTTAACCAAGGAAATTAAAGACCTGTATATCAAGAACTTTGTGTCGTTAAAGAAAGAAATCAAAGAAGATACCAGAAAATGGAAAGATCTCCCATGCTCTTGGATTGGTAGGATCAACATAATAAAAATGGCAATCTTGCCAAAAGCAGTCTACAGATTCAATGCAATCCCTATCAAAATTCCATCACAACTCTTCAAGGAACTGGAAAGAACATTAATCAACTTTATATGGAAAAACAAAAGGCCCAGGATAGCTAAAACATCCCTATACAATAAAGGAACTTCAGGAGGCATCACCATACCTGACTTCAAGCTCTATTATAGAGCTATAGTCCTGAAAACAGCTTGGAATTGGCACAAAAATAGGCAGGTAGACCAATGGAACCAAATCGAAAGCTCTAATTTTAACCCACACACCTATGAACACTTGATTTATGACAAAGAAGCTAAAACTGTACAATGGGAAAAAGAAAGCATCTTCAACAAATGGTGCTGGCATAACTGGGTACGGGTATGCAGAAGACTGCAGATAGATCCATGTTTATTGCCTTGTACAAAACTTAAGTCCAAATGGATCAAAGATCTCAACATAAATCCAGCCACACTGAAACTTTTAGAAGAGAAAGTGGGAGACACTCTTCAATGAGTTGGTACAGGAGACCACTTCCTAAACATAACACCAGTGGCACAGGCACTGAGATCGACAATTAACAAATGGGACCTTCTGAAACTAAAAAGCGTCTGTAAGGCAAAGGACACAGTCAAAAAGACAAAAAGGCAGGCCACAGAATGGGAAAAGATATTCACTAACCCTACATCTGACAGAGGGCTAATCTCCAAAATTTACAAAGAACTCAAGAAACAAGTCTCCAAAACACGAAAGGATCCAATTAAAAGGTGGGGTACAGAGCTAAATAGAGAATTCTCAGTAGAGGAGGCTAAAATGGCCAAGAGACACTTAAGAAAGTGCTCAACATCCTTAGCCATCAGGGAAATGCAAATCAAAACAACTCTGAGATACCATCTTACTCCTGTCAGAATGGCTAAAATCAAAAACACCGAAGACAATTTATGCTGGAGAGGATGTGGAGAGAGAGGAACACTCCTCCACTGCTGGTGGGAGTGCCGACTCATACAGCCTCTTTGGAAATCAGTATGGAGATTCCTCAGGAAAATGGGAATTAATCTACCACTAGACCCAGCAATTCCACTCTTAGGCATATATCCAAATGAGGCAAGTCCATACAACAAGGGCATCTGCTCCACTATGTTCATAGCAGCATTATTTGTAATAGCCAGAACCTGGAAGCAACCTAGATGCCCCTCAACTGAAGAGTGGATAGAGAAAATGTGATACATTTACACAATAGAGTATTACTCAGCAGAAAAAAATAATGGAATCTTGAAATTCGCAGGTAAATGGATAGCACTGGAAGAAACCATCTGGAGTGAGGTAACCCAGTCGCAAAAAGACAAACATGGTATGTACTCACTCATATATGGATTTTAGACATGGATCAGGATAGTGCCAGTCTGCACTTCCACTGATAGAGAGTCTGGGAAACAGGAAAGAACCTAAAAGATATGCATATATGCATAGTACCCAAGAGAAGAGGATTGAGACAAGATCCTCTGAATGGATGGGGAACAAGGCGAGGGTGGGGGGAGCGGGGCCTGGGAAGAAGAGAGGGGGTGAAGAGGAAGAGAGTTGGTCATGGGGGAACAGGAAGTTGAGGGGGTAGGGATAGAATAGGGGGAAGAGGGAATCATAGGATAGAATACAGATCAGGCACCAGAGCGACCTCGAGTGATGTAAAGGGATAACACCAATTGGCAAGCTAAGCAATAGTGGAGAGACCACCTCGAATGCCCATTCCTGATAATGAACTTGATGTCTATAACCATCCGGGAGCCTTCATCCTGTGACTGATGGAAGGAGAGGCAAACACACAATTAATCACTGAACTGAACCCAAGGAACCCAGTGACAGAGAGAGAGGAGTGATGAGCAAATTGGCAAAGAATGGGCTGGCAAAACCAGCAGAGACAGCTGATCTGAACAGGGGAAAGCTCTTGGACCCCAGACCGACAGTGGGGAGGCCAGCATGGGACTGATCTGGACCCCCCAAATGTGAGTGTCAGCGAGAAGGCCTGGGCAACCTATGGGGCCCTGAGCTGTGGATCAGTGTCTATCCCTGGTATACAAACAGTTTTCGTGTGCCTATAGCACAAAGAGGGATGCTCTCTCAGCCTGGACTCTTAGGGTAGTGCCTGGACCCTACCCAGAATAAAATGACAGACTCTAGATTTCCCCTATGTGGAAGGATTTGGCAATAGGGTGGGAGGGTGGGGGGGAAGGGGACTGGGATTGACATGTAAAACAAGCTATTTAAAATTAAAATAAAAAATGATAAAAAAAAGAAAACAACCCTAATTAAACTCAGGGAGTCACAGTGAAACACACATAGAAAGTAAGAGAGGACATCTGGTTTGTACAAAGAGGTAGATCAGCAGGCAAGAGTGGGAGGGAGATGAGCAATGTGATGGGATGAAATGACACAGATACATTATATACATGTATTGAATGAGCACAGAAAGTAGAATGTTTTACAAATGTGTTTAAAAAGTAAAATATTACAAAACTTGGGGCCACAGTATATAATCTAATAATCCAGGTTTTATCACTCACCCTTCAGGAAGCAAATTCGGTCAGCCAAATTAACACTATAAAAGAGGAAGGGAAGATTTATTCACTGTGGCCACAATGGGAAGTGGGAGAAAGATCCAGTGGTTTCCCCACTCCGGTCCATCCTTGGTGTCCTGAAGGCAGATTAAAGTCTATACAGTGGGCAGGGCTGTGCACATCTAAACAGTCGTGGTCCTGGTGTGGTCCTGCCCACCATTGACCCATCATTGTCTGGGCTCCAGTCTCTCCTGCAGGGTGATCTGACAGCCGGTCAGAACCCTGTGAAATCTCCCTCCAGGAGACAAGCTCCTACTCTGGCAAGTGTCAGATTCGGCGTTTTCCTCTTCCTAGCATGAAATTTCTAAAGGAATTTCCTTTTATTGGGGTCCTTGTCTCAACAGTCTAAGGATCAAGTTGAGGTTCAAAGTGACTCTTTTTTTATAACTTCTCTATTGACTCTTTGGGAATTTCACGTCACTTATCCCAAATCTGTTCATTTCCTGGTCCCCAATATCTTCGCCTTGTCCCTGCCTTGCCTTCCCCTACAAAGGAAACAAATCAAAGAAAGCAAGCAAGTGAACAAAGTTAAAAAAACAAACAAACACAGCAGCAGAAAAATCTTTTCTTCTCCTTCTTTCCTGATTCTCCAACTCCTTTCATTCTTCCCACTGGCAATGGCCTCTTCAGTGTGCCATATAATCCCATCAATTTTAATCGCAAATATTCATTACAATTAGTAACTGGTCTGGTTCAATGCCTCTGGTTTCTGATACACCATCATCAGTGGATCCTCACTGGAACTCCTCTGGGAAAAACCCCTGGCTGCCATGCCTCTCAGAATTATTTCAGGGATTGTTCCACAGGACTAGTCCTCTATGGGATAGATGCTAGGGCAGATCAACCCAAGAACTGGCTGTGGGCCTGGGCAGAGGCCAAGATGGTCAGTCCAGGCCCCTGGGGCCACCCACCTCACAAGCTAGGGTGCACGAAAGGGAGCTGACTCCACAGTGACTCTTCAGATTTCCTTTACTTCTTTCAGACCCGGCTTAATAGTATGTCTTAAGACTAGGTATCTGTGAGCAGAAGGGTTCCAAATTTGACCTTAATTTACTGTTTAGGTATTATGTTTTCCTCTTTTTTGTTTAATTTAAATTAGCTAAATGCTGATCTATTGCCCGAGGCCCCAAAGAATGCTGAGGACTCCTCAATGACACACACATTCAAGGTGTCTGGATCAGTCTCATGCTGGCCTCTCAGTCATCATTCTGGGGTCTATGAGCTCCCCCTCATTCAGGTCAGCTGTTTCTGGAACAGTCCTCCACTACAGGTGGGAGTGCCAACTCCTACAACCACTTTGGAAATCAGTATGGAGATTCCTCAGAAAAATGGGAATCACTCTACCACAAGATCCAGCAGTTCCACTCTTAGCATATACCCAAAAGTTGCACATTCATACAAGGACATCTGTTCCACTATGTTCATAGCAGCATTATTGTAATAGCCTGAACCTGGAAACAACCTAGATGCTCCTCAAATGAAGAGTACACAGAGAAAATGTGGTGCATTTACACAGTGGAGTACTACTCAGTGGAAAAGAACAATGAAATCTTGAAATTTGCAGGCAAATGGATGGCACTAGAAGAAAACATCCTGAGTGAGGTAACACAGTCACAAAAAGACAAGCATGGTATGTACTCACTCATATGTGGATTTTAGGCCTGAAACAGGGGAGTGCCAGCCTACAATCCCACAGCCAGAGAGTCTGGGAAACAGGGAGGACCCATAGATCTGCATGGTAACACAGAGAAGGGGAACAGGACAGAGTCTTCTGAGGGGACTGGGAACATGGGAAGCTGAGAGAAAGAGAGGTGGTGGGGAGAAGGGGAGAGTAGGACATGGGAGAACAGGAATGTTGAGTCCTGGTAAGAACAGAGGAGAGAAGGATGAGGGATAACGTAATTGAAGGAGTCATTATAGGTTTGAAGAGAGATCTGGCACTAGTGAGATGTTCAGAGGTCTACAAAGACGACACCAATGGGCAATCTAACCAATAGTGGAGAGGCTACCTTAAATGCCCTTCCCTGATCGCATGATTGATGATTTTTTGTATGCCGTCCTAGAGCCTTCATCCAGTGGTTGAAGGAACTAGAGGCAGACACCCACAGCTAAACACTGAACTGAACTCCTGGAACCCAGTTGCAGAGAGGGAGGAGTGGTGAGCAAAGGGGTTAAGACTGGGCAAGTAGATATTCTTTCTTTGAAGATTTATTTCATGTCTATGAGTGATCTATCTACATGTATGACTTTATGCCAGAAGAGGGCACTAGATCTCATTACATATGGTTGTGAGTAACCATGTGGTTGCTGGGAATTAATCTCAGGACCTCTGGAGGAGCAGCCTGTGCTCTTAACCACTGATCCATCTCTCCAGGCCCCTGTTTATATATTCTTAACATGATAGTCATCAAGATGATTTTACATTTCAGTAAAAACAGTCACAGGGGTTGAGGTATAACTCAGTGGTTAAGAGCACTTGCTGCTCTTCCTGAGCCCAGAGTTCAGTTCCAGTTTCATCTATAAGTTCAACTGCAGGGGATCTGACATCTTTGATGTGTGTGTGTGTGTGTGTGTGGGTGGGTGGGTGGGTGTGTGTGTGTACACAAATAAAAATGTGTGATTGCAATAATTTTTAAAAATTAAGGTTATTGAATATAAATTAAGTAGTTTTCTGTGACCAAATATTCCAAGGAAAATTGTTTCTAGTCAGTCACAAAATAAAAATACCTAGAGAAATCATTGCGTGGTGGATGGAGTTCATTTTCAATTTTCTGATTAAAGCTCTTGGAATTTTAAGTTAATGTAATTCAGTTTGTATTAAGAACTGAATAATTACTTGGCTTTAGTCTAACTATCTGCATGGATTTATTTGTCTCCCTCTCTCCTTTTTAATTGGGAAGTCTACAACTTATAAAGTTGTATTGTTCAAACTGAATCCTTTATATTCTCCTTTGTTTTCTTCTTTCATTTAGAGCACCAGGTTTTCAAACTATAAAGAAGCATTCATTAGATATATCTGTGTGTTGAGAAATACATTTTATCTGTCCAGAATAGATGTGATACCAAGGACCACTTGGAATATGGTTGGTGTCTTAGTTGGGGTTTCTATTGCTATGTTGAAACAACATGACCAAATAACAAGTTCAGGAGGAAAGGGTTTATTTGGCTTATGCCTCCATGTATCTGTTCATCATGGAAGGAAGTCATGACAGGAACTCAAACATGACAGGAACCTGGAGGCAGGAGTTTGGAAGCAGGAGCTGATGGTGATGCCAATGATAAATGCTGCTTAGTACCTTGCCTCTCATGGCTTGCCAAGTCTGCTTTCTTCCATCATCCCACGTATGGCCCCACCCACAATGCTCTGGGCCCTCACCCATCAATCATTAAATTAGAAAAATGTCCTAAAGCCTTGCCTACAGCCTGATCTTTTGGAGGTTATATCTTAATTATGTTCCCTTCTGTCAAATGACTTTGGCTTGTGCCAGGTTGACATAAAACTATCCAGTACAGTTGGTATAACTGAATTAACAGAATTTTGTATGTTATCAAATTGTAGCAAGATTAAGTTGAATATGCTAATAATCATATCATAGGAAAATTCCATTCCTCCAGGGAATAACTTTAAAATGACAGACTATGCACACCCCCATGGAGGGCCTCACCCTCCCTGGGGAAATGAGGGGATAATGGGGGGGGGGTTGGGGGAAGGGCACGGGAGGAGGGGAGGGAATGGGAGAGGGACCTGGAACGGACTTGTGAAGCAACCTTCTTTCTTATCTAAATTTAAACTGGAAAATAAAACTAAAAAAAAATAAAGTGACAGAACTCAGTGGAAGGTGACTTAAAGCAAGAGACTTCTTTCTCTGAGTGGCCCTGCATTTTCTTCTGTTGTCTGATCCAGCCGACTTTCAGCCTACTTGTCAAGAAAAGCAAATTTCACTAATTAATGAAGTTGTCTTCTACACATAATAAAATAACCATTACACTTTACCCACTTGCTTCTTGTACATTATAAAGCAGTGTGTGAGTGGGCAGCCTCTGAACACAAGGTGGCTTCTCATCTGGGTCAGTCTGAACAACACAGGTACAAAAGGGGCAACTCAGCTGGCTCCAGGGAAGTGGCTCTCTCAACAGCAGTCAAGCACCAGCTGCTCACTATTCAAAGCTAGATAAAGCTGAGTACTCAGCCTCTTAGAGCCACAGCTGTCTCGAGGTAAACCAACAGACCGTGCAGGCGCATTTCGTAATAGTACCTGACAAATAAAATCGTTTATTGTGGCTTACTGTCTGACACTTTGGAATTTGAGTGTGGAGGTCAGAGGATAACCTGATGAAGTGAATCCTCCAGAGACTCAAGTGCATTGGCCGTTTTTTTTTTTTTTAACTTTAGCTTTTTTCTCTTTGGCACTTGGTCTTGAACCTATGGCCTTTGTATGACAGGCAAGCATTCTGCACTGAACCACATCCAGTGCACCTATTGTGCCTTTTGAAAATGCTGGGATTTCACAGGGCACATTATAATAACCATTAAGGCCCCACAGTGGGTGTGTTGACTATTCCTCTACTGGTGAACATTCGGAGACTGAAAGGAGTGCTCTTGAAAGATGAATGCCTTGGTCTCCCACACTGGATTTAGAAAGAAAGAGAGAACTGTCAATACATGAAGGCAAAGCAGATCACAGGAGGAAAAAAAAAGAAGAGGCTACATTTAATCTCTGTGATTGTTAGTTTTGTCATTTTTTTATATTAATATTTTTTTTATTTTCCATTTTAAATTTAGATAAGAAACAAGGTTGCTTCACAAGTCAGTACGAGGTCCCTCTCCCTTTCCCTCCCCTCCTCCTGTGCCCTCCCCCCATCCCCCCCGTTATCCCCTCATTCCCCCAGGGAGGGTGAGGCCCTCCATGGGGGTGTCCATAGTCTGTCATTTCATATAGGGCAGGGCCTAGACCCTTCCCCAAGAGTTCAGGGTGAGAGTGCACCTCACATTGTTCTATGGGAGTCCAGAGACCGTGTGTATACTTGGGATGGGTACTGATCTGCTGTCCAAGGCTCAATAGATTACCTAGGCCTCCTCACTGACACCCAGATTCAGGGGGTCTTGATCAGTCCCATGCTGGATTCCCAGGCTGATGCCTGGGATTCAAGAGTTAACCTTTGTCTGGTCAGCTGTTTCTGGGGGTTCAACCAGCCCAGTCTTAATCCCTTTGATCATCAGTCCTCCCTCTCTGATACTGGCTTTCTTGAGTTCAGCTCAGTACTTAACCAGCCAGTAAATGAAGTTTCTGTTTCCCAGACTCTCTGGCAATAGGATTGTAGGCTGGCACTCCCCAGATCTATGTCTAAAATCCATATATGAGAGAGTACATGCCATGTTTCTCTTTTTGTGACTGGGTTACCTCACTCAGGATGGTTTCTTCTAGTGTCATCCATTTGCCTGCGAATCTCATGATTCCATTATTTTTTTCTGCTGAATAGTACTCCATTGTGTAGATGTACCACATTTTCTCTATCCATTCTTCGGGTGAGGGACATCTAGGTTGCTTCCAAGTTCTGGCTATTACAAATAAAGCTGCTATGAACATAGTGGAACAGACATCTTTGTTATATGAATGGGCATCTTTTGGATATATGCCTAAGAGTGCAGTTGCTGGGTCTTGTGGTAGGTTTATTCCCATTTTTCTGAGGAATCTCCATACTGCTTTCCAAAGTGGCTGAACCAGTTGGCACTCCCACCAGCAATGGAGGAGTGTCCCCCTTTCACCACATCC
The DNA here is from genome assembly GCF_017639785.1 of Mesocricetus auratus. Lineage (NCBI taxonomy): Eukaryota > Metazoa > Chordata > Mammalia > Rodentia > Cricetidae > Mesocricetus > Mesocricetus auratus. The sequence continues at coordinate 65,000,770 of NW_024429266.1, forward strand.
TCTCCAGCATAAATTGTCATTGGTGTTTTTGATTTTAGCCATTCTGACAGGAGTGAGATGGTATCTCAGAGTTGCTTTGATTTGCATTTCCCGGATGGCTAAGGATGTTGAGCACTTTCTCAAGTGCCTCTCAGCCATTTTAGACTCCTCTATTGAAAACTCTCTATTTAGTTCTGCAGCCCACTTCTTAATTGGGTCCTTTGCTGTTTTGGAGACTTGCTTCTTGAGTTCTTTGTAAATTTTGGAGATCAACCCTCTGTCAGATGTGGGATTAGTGAATATTTTTTCCCATTCTGTGGGCTGCCTTTTTGTCTTGCTGACTGTGTCCTTTGCCTTACAGAAGCTTCTCAGTTTCAGTAGGTCCCATTTATTAATTGTTGATCTCACTGTCTGTGCTACTGGTGTTATGTTCAGGAAGCTGTCTCCTGTACCAATTCTTTCAAGGGTACCACCCACTTTCTCTTCTAAGAGGTTCAGTGTGGCTGGATTTATGTTGAGGTCTTTCATCCATTTGGACTTAAGTTTTGTGCATGGCGATAAACATGGATCGATCCGCATTTTTCTACATGCCAGTCTCCAATTATGCCAGCACCATTTGTTGAAGATGCTTTCTTTATTCCATTGTATATTTTTAGCTTCTTTGTCGAAGATCAGATGTTCGTACGTGTGTGGGTTAATACCCGGATTTTCAATTCGATTCCATTGGTCTGCCTGTCTATTTTTGTGCCAATACCAAGCTGTTTTCAGGACTATAGCTCTATAATAGAGCTTGAGGTCAGGGATAGTGATGCCTCCGGACGTTGCCTTGTTGAACAGGGTTGTTTTGGCTATCCTGGGTCTTTTGTTTTTCCATACAAAATTGATTATTGTTCTTTCAAGGTCTGTGAAGAATTGTGCTGGGATTTTAATGGGGATAGCATTGAATCTGTAGATTGCTTTTGGCAGGATTGCCATTTTTACTACATTGATCCTACCTATCCAAGAGCATGGGAGATCTTTCCATTTTCTGAGGGCTTCTTTAATTTCTTTCTTTAAAGATTCAAAGTTCTTACGATACAGGTCTTTCACTTGTTTGGTTAGCGTTACCCCAAGGTATTTTATGTTGTTTGTGGCAATTGTAAAGGGTGATGTTTCTCTGATTTCTCTTTCAGCCCTTTTATCATCTGTATATAGTAGGGCTACTGACTTTCTTGAGTTGATCTTGTAACCTGCCACTTTGCTGAAGGTGTTAATCAGCTGTAAGAGTTCCCTGGTAGAGTTCTTTGGGTCACTGATATAAACTATCATATCGTCTGCAAACAGTGAAAGTTTGACTTCTTCCTTCCCAATTTGTATCCCCTTGATCCCCCTTTGTTGTCGTATGGCTATAGCTAGAACTTCAAGTACCATGTTGAAAAGGTATGGAGAGAGTGGACAGCCTTGTTTTGTTCCTGATTTTAGAGGAATTGCGTTGAGTTTCTGTCCATTTAGTTTGATGTTGGCTGTTGGTTTACTGTATATGGCTTTTATTATGTTTAAGTATGTCCCTGTCATCCCAGATCTCTCCAAGACCTTTATCATGAAGGGATGTTGGATTTTGTCAAAGGCTTTTTCAGCATCTAGTGAGATGGCTTTTCCTTCTGTTCTGCAGAATCTAGCAGCAAGAGGCTCTAATGATTCATTTTTCTAGAGTAGTAGGAACAGTTGCTCTTTTATTTACATTGTAAATGCTTAACCATGTGAGATAGCACTGTCATAGGTAGGCATATCTGTGTTCTTTGTTCAATCTCAAACCATGTTTTGTCAAAGCATTGGTGATCTCAGCAAGAATGAAGGTGCTGACTCTCTAACAGGAGATTTGTGTCTGGTGTTTAATTGCCTTCATCATTTAGTGTGGAGTACAAGAATAATTTCTTTAACAAACTTCAAACATATGATCATGAGACTTGTAGAATGAGAAAACAGTGCAGGACCAATGGAATATGACAGTTGGCAATGCTTGAAACTGCCAACAAGCATTTAGTTGACTGTTCAGACTTTGAAAAGTGCTGTAGCTTCAACATTTGAATCTCCTTTCTGTGTGCACAGTAAACATTCCAGCTCTCTGTAATTTTAACTAGCCTGAACGATGCTTACACTTTCCAGATACCAGCTGTTGAAGCAGCAACTTTCAAACAATTTTGCAGATCGGCAAACACATTATGTCATTGTGCATGTTGCAGCTGTCTCGCTAGTTAGCCTGGCTTTGCATTTTGGAGAGTAACTGGTGGATAGTTACAGAAGAGTATTTGTTTTCCTCCAGCAGTCTTGGCAATTAGTGCTTTCCTAGCTCCAATTTTTCTTCAGTGCAATAGGTACCCTGTGTTGTGAAGCATTTCACAAACCAAGGTGATGACTTTCACATTGAAAAAAAGTAATTACTATACCCTCCTCCCCAAAAAAGAAAGGAAAAATTCTCTGTTCTGGCTTGAATAGTTTTTTTTCCATCTTTTGTGTATAGTGTGCAGACACATATGTATGATATTTCTTGTGTGTGTGTGTGTGTGTTTGTGTTTGTGTATCTATCACCTAGAGGCCAAAGATTTACGTTGGGAATTGTCTTTTAATGCTGTTTCACCTTAGATTTTGAGGCAGGCTCTCTCAGAGCCTGAAGGTAAGGCTGGTCTTTCTTGCTACCTTACTGTAGGCATCCTGTCTCCACCATCAAAGCCTGAAATGACAGGTGTGAAACTGTACCCACTTAACATGTCTGCAGTTACTGTGCCTCAAAATCTGGTCTTCACACTGGTGCAGCAAGTGCTTTAACCACTGAGATATCTGCACAACTCTAGAATAATTTAACATGTATTTAATCAATGGAAATTTGAATGTTTCTTGTGTTTAAGGAAGTCAGCAGCGTTTTTACATACCTTGATGATTAAATAACAGAAGTCAATTTAATAGACAGTCATGGATGTGGAGTTTGTTCTGTGTACCCCCAAATTCCATAAGAAAAAGCGTACATAATAGTTTATGAGAAGAGTAGGTCCATCAAAGGGAGTTCAGTTATAGACCCCTATCTCAGAACCGAGAGGCTAAAGGGGTAGAAGACTGTGTTAGAGTGTGGAATGGAATTGCGATTAATGTAAATCTTTTGAAGAATCTGTAACAGGATAATGCCAAGGACAGGGTGGTGTTCCTAGGAAAAGAGCACTTGAGACAAAGGAGAAGAAATAGCATCAGAGATTCCTGTGGAGAAAGCTAGGAAGGATGTTTTTTCCTGGCTGTGTGCTGTGTGGTAACAAGAGGTTTGAGGGAAATGGAGAATCCTAGTTGCTTGTATGTGTCTGTTGCCTAATATGTAGCTATTCGTTAGAGAATGATAACATTTTAGAGCCTGGTCACCCATTAATTCAAATGTTTAGTTTAAGATGTAAAAATGAAGTCTTGGGATAACTAATTTTTTCGTAAGTTGTGTGTGTATAGTGTACTTATAAGTAAAAAGCCTGTGGTATACATGCAGAGGTCATAAATTGGTGTCCAACATCTTCCTTAAGCCCCAAACCTTTTTTTGACACAAGATCTCTTTTTTTATTTTTTTACATTTAAATTAGAGACAAGCTTGCTTCACATATCAATTCCAGCTCCCTCTCCCTCCCCTCCTATCCCATGCCCCACCAACCCCCTAACCCCCAACCCAATCCCCACTCTACTCTCCAGAAAGGGTGAGGCCCCTTCATGGGGGATCTCCAAAGCCTGTCATTTCGTTCAGGGAAGGGTCTAGGCCCTCCCTCATGTGTCCAGGCTGAGAGAGCATCCCTCCATGTGGAATGGGCTCCCAAAGTCCATTTGGATGCCAGGGATAAATATTAATCTCTTGCCCAAGGCCCCAAAGAATGCCAAGGCCTCCTCACTGACACCCATGTTCAGGGGATCTGGATCAATCCCGTGCTGGCCTCTCAGCTATCAGTCTGGGATCCCTGAGATCCCCCTTGTTCAGATCAGCTGTTTCTGTGGGTTTCACCCAGCCAGTATAGACTCCTTTGCTTATTACTCCTCCCTCTCTGCAACTGGTTTCTAGGAATTCAGTCAGATAATTACTGTTTCTGCCAGAATGTCCCAGAGATCTGCTTATCTTTGCCCTTTCGATGCTGGGATTAAAGATGTAGGCACCCAGTTTATACATAGATGCTGGGAATGCAGGTCCTCATGTTTGAACAGCACAAAGCATCACCCACCGGGCCATCACCCCAGCCTCAATATTGCTATTATTCTTAAAGCTAGTTAGTGGCAGTTACTAACTTCAGTATTCTCATCTCTGGATCCTTTGTGTCTCCTCTCTATTTCTAATTTATTTTATGTTTTATTACCATCATCATTTATTTTTAAACACACCATATGGTGTAGAAGAATAATTTCCTTTAAAATAATTATTAGTTGCTAAAACAAAGATCCTAGAGCAGAGAAAGACAGAGTCTCTGGTCCTTGGACTTTGAGTGATGTTTTCATTTAGATCCAACCTCTGCTTTATATTCTTTAACTACCTCACTTGTCCACATTACTCACTAAGCAAGTATTGATCACTACTTGTGTTCCAGAGAATGTAATAGGTGCTGTGTCAGAACACTGAGACAAGAGCTGCCCTTGAAATTCTTACAGAATAGGAGAGATGGTGTGGGTGGGAGATGAGGCATGGGGGGACCCACAACTGTAGGAGCCAGACACCAAGGTTTCTGGGCACAAAAAGCAGCCTTTGGGAGCATGGTCTTTACTAATATTAGGGCTGACATTACAGTTTCAAATGATGTGAAATGACAGGTATAGGACCAACTTTGCATGGCTATCAAAATAAGCATAGCTCATGTCATATCTAGCACTAGAATCTCATGATTATGTCTGATACATAGACTCTGAAATCCTTGCTGAGCTTGGCCTCATGCATGAACAACAATTCAGTTGTCAGAACAATAAGTGCTTGTGGCTGCTCAACCATTTCTCCAGCCCCCTTATAGTACTTTAATTAGGGATCCTAGAGATTTTGGCATGAATCAAATATGTTAAAATAAATTATGTATGAAATATTCGACTGGAGTTTTGATATCTTTTTTTATGACACAACTAATTCTTGGTATGCATTTGATACATTTGGTTGTACTGTATTAATTAATATCTTTTTATCTTTTACGCATGTGTGTTCATGCATGCAAGTGAGGTATGGTTATGCTATCATGGGTGTCAAAGTCAGAGGACAATCTTCAGTGTCAGTCCTCATCATCTTCCATGTTGTTTTAGGCAAGGTCTTTTCACTAGTTGGTGTTGATGTTGGTGTGCACATTCCAGGCTAATTTTTCTGTCTCCACCTGAAAAGACTGGGCAGTCTCTGGGGTTCTCCAGGTGCCAGCCTAACCTAAGTGGTTAGCTTCAGACCTGTGAGAGGTCTTGTCTCAAACAAACAAGCAAACTAAAGTAGAAAGTGCTTGAAGAACAATGTCTGAGGTTATCCTTTAGTTCCTAAAAACACCTTAACACACACACACACACACACACACACACACCAAATAATAAAGCAATACACTGAATAAGCCAATTACTTTTTTCTTTACATTTGATGTGAGAGAGACAGCCAATGCTTTATTTGGGAAGTTAAATATTTTTTTCTTTTATATTCCTTAACAAGTAAATACTAGCGGAAGCTCTTTGGTGTTCTGCTTAAGTGCTCATGCATGAGGAGATAGGTCAAAATCATTTGATGTGTTGAGTTAACAGTGTGCTATGCAAAAGCAGTAACCCACATTGCATAACTCTGACCTTCACCTGCAATTATTTCTCAATGAAGCCCTGCGCTACCGAAGGTTTGTCAAGTACCTGGGCTTTAGCCACAATTGACATAATTTTCAGGTTTTAAGGTTATTATTTATCATGCCACCTTTAAACTAAATCCTTATTGTTCTCTAAACACTTTAGCTCTTTAGAAAACAGGTTGAGGTAAACTTCCTTTCTGGACTATGTTACAGCATGACCCCTCATTCCATAGTGTTTTGAAGATGTGAGGCAGTTTAATAGCAAGTGAAGAGTATCACAGCTGACTGCCTTCTGGAAAGTATCAGCCCTATAGACATGACAAGCACGAACAGTTCTCTTTCTCAAGAAGTACACACTAATCATTGGCATCACAGAGCCTGGGTTACCGTGGTGAAAATATTCCCTTCTAATCTGAATCTTTCTAGATTCAATGCACACTTCAGAATACCTTTTAAAAGTCTGCTGTGGTTCTCAGCGAATACTTAAGTATTTTTAACACATGAAACAGTATGATGTCCACAGGTTGTCATTGTGTTTAATGAAATTAATGGTAATTACATGATACCAATTTTGCCCATGGTTCCTATATGAGACTTACATATGCTAAAATCCTTTGTTACTGTATCACATATCAGGCTGGGAAGAAAGCTGAGGAGGTAAGTGCAGAAGTTGACTGCTCTGCTATGTATCTGTAACACCAGTGATGGTGTGGAAGCAGAGAAAGAGAATCTGTGGGGCTCACTGACCAGCATTTCTTATCCAAACAGAAAAATTATCAATTATGATAGAGAAGATACCCAATCCTGTCCTCTACCTATACATCCTGGGCAAGCACACCTGTACATTTATATTCACATGTAGAGATATAACACTCACAGGCACACACAATCATAATAAATATAATAGCAATAATAGCACATGATACTATATAGTTAAATTTATCCATCAGTTTTTCAAATAGCTTAATTTTGTGGTCCCTCACAACTAGATTCAATATTTCATTATTTCACTCTGAAAATGTCAGAGTAATTCACACTGTGTTTGTTACATATGGAATTGGAACAGTATTTTACTTCCTTTGGAAAGTAATGGTACAAAATTCACGGAAGAGAAGGGTGAAAAGAATATAAGAGTCAGTGGACTGGCAGGAGTATTGTAAAATGCTGTCCTATGGACATGGCATGACTGTTGCATTCAGCTCACAGTCATTACTACTATTTGTGTAAGACTTGCGCAGAATCCAGGCAGTGAGGGAGGGTCACTCCCCTCTGGGTTCATTGCTCCTGGTAGGTTGTCAATGCCAGCTGTGTGGCCTTTTATCTAGGACATGTGGACTGACTGACAGGGCTTAGCATATTATTAATTTAAAAGAAGATATAAACATGGGAGCTCAGGATGGGGCACTAGGGAGAGTTGTAGTAGGTAGTAAGGGATGAATATAATCAAAATATATTATATAAATATATGAACATTTCAAGGACTGACTGAAAAATATTTGCTTATACAAGTACATAAAAGTGATATACTCCATGTTCAGTCCTGACCATTTGATACCACATAAGTAATTTCATCAATTCACCTAATCATAAATCACCCCAAACAACAATGCTAGATCCTCAGTTTTAACCTGTCTATAAGTGAGTTCTTAAACATACCACTTAAGGCTACAGAACACATATGGAAAAAGTATAGTTTTTCCCAGTGGGAGATGGTTCTGTAAGGTTTGGAGGGTAACCCCAGGAATGACACATTGCATTCATTTTTATCTTTATTTTATAACACAAGGTCTCATTTTGGTCAGGATGGTCTTGAACTTGCCCTGTGGCTCAAGGGGCCCTTAAACCTCTGAGCCTACTTGATTTTCTGAGCCTCCTGTGTATAGCTCCCAAGTGCTAGGATTACATTCATGTGCCTCTATACCTAGTTTGTATGGTTCTGGGGATAGATGCTAAGCAAGCATTCTACCTACTGAATTGAATCCACTGCTGTGAGGACTCATTTTAGATACGTGTATTCACAATGGTGCAAGATGTCAAACATTTTCACTTATCAGTTGTGTTTGACACTATGTGTCTGAGAACAGGAAGGAACAGTTCTTGAAGAATCAATATGGAAAGGAACTGGCAAAGTCAAGCTTATTAGGCATCCTTTACACACTCTCTTATTCAGAATAAATACTGTATCTTACCCACTGTCTAGCCCAAAGATAAGTTTGTGGTAATAGTTCTTAGTACCCAACCTTGTGACCTCAATTAGGTTATGTTTTTTATCAGGTCTTCTTATATCCTTTACATAGTTTATCCTTATATTTTGACTGATCACATACGGTTCACTTCTCTTTTCATGCTAAATTGGTTTTTCTTTCTTTCTGTTTTCTTCACAGAAGTTCTGCCTTAGATATCCCTGCTCATGCAGTTTTGTTTAATGAATACACATGTATGCGTGCTCACATGTGTGACCAAATAGGGCAAATGGGAGCCCTTCTTCTTGTTCTTTGAAAAAGCAATCCATGTTTTGTTTGCATTCACTTTCCGATTATTCTTCGGTTCTCTTTCCAGTTTCACTGCTGTAGTTAACCTTTGTTTCCTAGTGTCCATGTGTATTAGTGTGCTCTTAACGAGTATGAATGGATGTATTGCACTGTGCAGTACTCACAGAGAACTGGTATGGACTGTTGCAAGCCCTAGACAGTAGTAGCTAGATTGCTGTCATTTTAATACTTGCTACAGCCACTATCTAAACATGTTGAAGAAGCTTATAAACTGAGTGCTACGTACAAATAACAACAAAATTTACAATGTTCTCTTGAAGAAAAACATTGGGATGAAATAATTCCTGTAAATAGCATTTGACTTTTGTAATTTGCATTTTTGTTTGAATTCTGGTGTTTGGGGATACAGCCTCCCAGGACACCGCATTGGGAAGGAGGCCTAGGAAGGAATTATAACAATCCAGGCAAATGTGGCTGGTGAGCAGGGAGTGACATGCATACTGAGAACTGAGAACAGTTGTGTGTGCGGAATGAATGGGGGTTTGGTCTGTGTGCCAAGTAAACGTAAGGAATAAAAGATACAGCACATGAAGATGGTTTAGTGACAACTCTGGCTTTCAGCAAGTTGATGAAAAGCTTGATTATCCTAATTCTGTGGCAGTTACAGGCGTCCTTTCTGGGGTTAAGCAGACCCGAGAGTATTACCTCATTTCCCAGTCCATTACAGGGTTTGAAATTGTTTAATGCTGCAGACTTTTCAGCAGACTTTTTAAAATGATCTCTGTCAACAGAAGTGATGTTAAGATGTGCGAGCTCATTTGAAATTCATGGCAGCTGAGCTGACATTGAGAGGTACCCGTAGGGGAATATTGATAATACTTCATTGGGTATGTATTTTATGCGAGTTGTAATTACTTAAAACACTAAACATGGGTTTTCCCACAGACAGCACAGTGTTATTTGTGATGTTCTTTTCTCTATGTGTATGTATATGTACATGGACATGCCTGTTCATGTGTGTTCAGGTGTATGTGTGCATAAATGTGGAGGACAAAGGTGTCATTACACAGGAACTGTCCAGCTTTTCCAGATACAGTTTCTTACTAGCCTGGAGCTTGTCAGATAGGCTAGGTTGGCTGGCCAGTGAGCCCTAGGGATCCATATGTCTTTACCACCCCAGTACTGGGATTACAAGTACACACCACTATGCTTGACATTTTTCCTTGACTCTGGGAATCAAACTCGGGTCCTCATGTTTAATCTGGCAAACAGTTTACCAGCTAAGCTATCTCCCCAGCCTCAACTTTATTTATTTTTTGCTCCCATTGCATTCAGTGGACCCACAGTGTTCTTAAGATGGGATTGGCTCCTATCTCTAAGGGTGTATAAGTCTTCAACCTTGCTTCTCTATCAACTTGGACAGGTAGTGACATTAGCAAACTTCTTTCCTCAATAGGTTATTTCTTCCTTGACAGAACTATGATCCAGGCATCCTTCTGACCTTTGGGTGTTCAACTCACTCTCTCTGGTGGTTAGTTCATTTGCTGTCCTGTGTATCTTGTCTCTCTGTTCTTGTCTATTTTCTTAGCAGCTAGACTGATAATTATAGTATACATGTAAGTGTATTAGTTGTTTGTCTTGTTGCTGTAGCAAAATGCCTGATTCAAGCTACTTAAGGAAGGAAAGGAGGGTTTATTTTGGCTCACATTCTGAGATAACTGTCTATCATGATGGGAAAGAGAAGGCATCATGGCAGAATTGTGAGACCACCAGCCATATTGTATTCACAACAAGGAGGCAGAGAGCTATGAATAATCGTGCTTGGGCAGTCTTTCTCTGTTTTATTTTTTTGATCCAGTACCAACCCACTCATTGTATGATGCATATATTTGAAGTGTGTCTTCCCACCTCAATTAATTGGAAACCTATTCACAGATAAGCCTACAGATGATTCTGGACCCATGGTGATTCTGAATCTCACCAAGTAGATCATCAAAATTAATCATCACAGTGATTTAGGTCATAAAAGTCAAGAGAAGAAGTTTTAGCCTGCTCTGTTTCCCCACTTGGTTTATTTTTAAAATATGGCTTTTTGTTACATAAGGGATAATTATAGTCTATTTCTATAGTAGCTCTTTAATGGATATTTGTAATATCAATACCCACAACTATATTAGAAGAAACACCTGGCATTATAATCTATGCTGACAGATACATTGTGCATCTGTTTGTGCAGTTCCAAAGAGTAACTTAATATATTGGATCAAATTTTTAAAAATACTTTAATGCTGGAGAAATGGCTCAGTGACTAAATGTAATGACCACTCTTGCAGTGGACCTGTGTCACAGCTGCTTACCTTCAGTCACAGATGATCTGATATTATCTGGCCTCTACAAATATCAGCATACATGTGAAAATACATACATACAAAAAAATTAAAAAATAAAATACATTTTAATGTTTGTTTACTCTCATTATAGAGAAACTAAAGTTAGTTCCTACACCAATATAATTTCAAGTTACTTGGTCAATTTGATTGAGAGAAGGTATAAAGAAGTAGGCTACATTTTAAAAATATGTGCTATGTCCATGCAAAATTCTTAAATTAAAATTAAGAACATATTCTACATGGCATCGTAGCTGAAGTATGTAGAAGAAAAAAAGTATTTTCCAAAGTCTATGGTAATTTGGGACTTAGAGTTTTAGCAGCTAATTTCATATATTTATGTGTATTATTGTATCATAGTCCAAGCCATTCTGTCATATACTAAAGAGTTCAATTGAATGCACTTTTTGATTAATTATTTCATATATTTAGACTTATGCTCTGATATTTGTTATGAAGGTCTCATTAACTCTATTCCCAAATTCTAGCATGGAGTTTTATGAAGCTTAATAATTTTAAGCACAGAAAAAATGTAAAATAAATGAAGAAATAAATAAAAATTATGGATAAAAAGGACAGAATAACATAACAGATAATTTAGTTTTGAGTCTTATATCCATCATTCACCAGTTACTTGGCCATAGGGGAATCATATAATGGCTTTAAATTTTAATTTCTCCGTCTTTAAATTAAGTAATAGTTACATAAATTGATCTAGTACTTTTTTGTGAATGTTAAAAGTTGTGCTTGGCTAACACACATAACATGTTTGTTTCATAAGTGCTATTGGATATTAATTCTGGGTTTGTGGATGATGGATATTATTAATGATTTAGAGACTAATATTTGGTGTCTGTGTGTTTGTGTGCATTCATATTTATTTGTGCCTGTATGTATGTTCAATGTCAGATGCAATATTCAATAACTTTCCACTTTATTTTTTGAGACGAGGTCTCTCTCAGGTTGAACCTAATAGTCACAAATTCAGCTAAACTGACAAACCAACAAGCTCCATGTATTTTACTGTATCTGCCTCCCCAGAACTGGGATTATAAGTGCATATCACTGTGTATTGCTTTTATGAGGGTGCAAAGGACTGACCTATGCTTGTATGCCTAGCATTTTACACACTGATCTATATTTAAACCTCCTTGATACTTGCTTGAACTATTGACCCCCATGTATACTCTTTCCTGTCAGTGAGGATTTGCTATGAGTTGTACCTTAATATCTGACACTAATCAGAGGCAGAATAGTTTTTAATTCATTTTGAGTGAATAAATGAAGAATGCCATCTCAATGCCACCCAAGTGTCTGGATAGGAGGCAGAGGATATGATGTTGGTTCTAAGCACCCATGTCAAGATATCAGACAATTCACAACCACCTCTCCACCTCCAGGGGATCCAATGCTTGCTTCTGACCTCCAAGGGTTCCTGAATTTGCATGTACACACACACACACACACACACACACACACACACACACACACACACAATTAAACTAAAAAAATTGTCACCAGTAGTACTTAGCAGAGAACTCTAGATTTGATTTTGCTTTGGTGTCTCCCATCATCGATCTCAAGCCATTTGACCTGCATGTGAAGTCAAGTTCTTCCCTGCAATGTCCCTCTGGTGTTCACTATACCCCTGAGGTTGTTAGCTTTTACTTTCCCTCATACCTATTTATATGGAATCCAATTCTGCAAAGCATAGTTAGAATGTTCGCATCCTTCTGCTGTTTCTCGTATCACTACTGATCCAGCAAGCATAAAGTTGTCCTCACTTTATGTTCTCACATCTTTCTTACTCAAGACTCAATTCCAGCATCACTTTTGCTAATGCCTCAATCAGAATTTAGACGCTCTTACCTAGTCTGTGTGTTGATCCTTTTTTTTTTTTGTGGCTGAGACATAAATATCTGACAAAGGCAACTCAAAGAAAGAAAGGTGCGGGGCGTTGGTGGCGCACGCCTTTAATCCCAGCACTAGGGAGGCAGAGGCAGGCGGATCTCTGTGAGTTCGAGGTCAGCCTGGTCTACAGAGCGAGTTCCAGGACAGCCTCCAAAGCCACAGAGAAACCCTGTCTCGAAAAACCAAAAAAAAAAAAAAAAAGAAAGAAAGAAAGGCTTATTTTGGTTTATAATTCAAGGAAGTACTGTCAGTGGAATGGGGAAGGCAGGGCATCATGCACATTGAGGTGGTTGGTGACATTGCCTCTCCAGTTAGGAAGTAGACGGATAACAGAAAATGTGGCTAGGTTATAAAAACTCATAGTAACTCACTTCCTCAATCAATGTGCCAACTCCTAACACTTCCTAACTTATCAAAACAGCAATACCAGCTGGGGACTAAGTGTTGAATACATGAGCCAATGGGGGATGTTTCATGTTGAAAACTGAATACTCTTAGTCTATTGACCATATGTCCCATACCCTTCATTGTGCTTATTTGTTTTTATCTGTGACCCAGGAGATTGCATTCTTTTCAAGAGCAGATGCGGTTCCTGTGACTTAATTAATTATGAATGTCTTGCCAGAGACATATTTAATATTTCCATTACAGGACTCAGTAAACACATGTTGAACTGAACGAATGTTTTATGTAATTTTTCTTTCTGGCTTCAGCTTCTTGACTTGCATTCAGAAGGATACCATTTGTGTATTTGTATCCTAGCAGCCAAGTGTAATTAAAAACTTGAACTCTAGAGATAAGGAGTACTGAACTGAGTTTTTCAGAATGGAATGTAAAAAGCCTTTAATTCCACTTGAAGCATTATTTCTGGCTTTATTTAGATTTTTAGTTGGTTGTTTTTACCTTTTCATTATGTTTTATTTGTTTATGTATTTTATATGCCTGTATGTGAGAGAGATTGAGGCAGAGAAACAGAGAGAGATGAAGTTGGAACCTGGGATAAGACATGTTATAATCAAGCATCTACAGCCTTCATTTATCACCCTTTTCCAAAGACCCCATCGCCTCCCAGTAGCCTATTAACTTAAGCCATTAATAGATAATCTCACGAATGAGATCAGAGCCTCCATGATCTCCTGATCCATCACTTCCCAGATACCACACCTCTGAACACTGCTGGGTTGCAGTCAAGCCTTTCACTCAAAAAACATCAGGATACATTTTAAACACAGACAGTGATTTTTGATATGGTTAGTATTAGTTCTCATTGTCGGGATCTAGAACCACCTGGAAGACTGGCTTCTGGTCATGCCCGTAGGGTATTATCTTGGTTGAGCTAATTAGGTTGGGAGACTCATTCACATTCCCTGGTTAGGAGCCTAGACTGTAAATGTAGGAAAAGTGAGAACAGTAGGAGCATGCACTCATTGCTTTCTGCTTTGTGCTTATGAATGTGACACAATCACTAGAATAAGCTGTCCCTTAACTTGATCTTGTCAGAGAATTTGATCATAACAACATGAAAAGAAACTAAGTCAATTTCCTGTGTCTAATATTTGGTTCTTGACCATCCTGATTTCTGAAAATCGGTTTTATGATCATTGGTTTTCTGTCTGAAATTTGGACACCCCCAAAAATCTTACTAAGGTTATAAATTTAAAATAGAATTATTGTATATTTTACACAGAAGGATCAGTATCGTATCATGTATTCCAAGGAATATCACAGTTATCCTATATGTTTCAGAAGTATAAATATCATACATCCTAATATTTACGACAGCTTTACACCAAATTTTGTTGAGTGTGTCCTCTCCAATAAATTTGTTCAGTGTTCAGTGATAAAATGTATTACCTTGTTTCTCTAAGTAAGTTAAATAATTACGTTGTCTAGATATCAAAAAGACACATAAATTTGTTCTATTTGAAGAAATGGCTTTTTAAAAGGCAAAAAACAACATATAATTTATAATTTTATTATTTGTTCACATGACTTTGTATGGGTACTTGCATGGCACACCATGCATGTGGAGGTTAGTTCACTTCTCAACTCTTTATAAGAATTGAACTCAGGTAGTCAAGCTTATGTAATAATGACCTTTACTATTGAGCCATCTTACTACCCATTGAAAGCAGGTTTTCATTCTTTCTTTCAAAGTAGGTACATACAACCCTTGATAGACTTCTCTGTACCCACAGGTTCAAAGGTAAGAAAAATTGATATCTACACTGAACACCAAGAAATAAGCAAAATTGTGTTGTATTTATTCTCCCCATTTTCCATTCATAGCAGAGACATGTTAGATGTTTGTCTCCGTGTTTTCAGGGCATATTCACAATCACATGGTCCTAGATTTCCAAATTTGATTATAAGTGTTTCTCCATATTCAAGTTTCCATATACAAGTTTCAAGCCATGATTATAACTCCACTCTTAAACCTGGCCTCTTTTATGCAGACAAGAAGCTGTCTCATGGAGACCTCAAGTATGATCATTTTAAAAGGTTATTTAGGGAACTGGGAGTGGTTGTTATTGAACCGCCTATAATATAGGCACCTGATTTTGGACCTCAAGCTGTCACCTAAAACATCATAGCACTTGAGAGACAAGAACAGGAGATTCTTTGTGGTTTGTTGGTCAGTGCTTCTAGTCACTTTTGGAACTGACAAGGATCCATCTTCTTTGGTCTCCTGAGTCCTGGGGATTAAAGGTGCGTGGCATCATTGTCTGGCCTCTCTGGCTGTCTAGTGTGACTGACTTTGCATTCTGGTCTTCAGTGTCTTTATGAGATCATAAACAATGGATCGCCATAATGAGAGTGATTGTTACCATAACAACGACTAGTATTTACTGAATTCTCCCTGTGATCTTTTGAAGCACCCTTCATTTTCATTTGACTTCCTCCCCATCAGGATTGAAGTTTGGATTTGAAGACAAGGATCCTGTTGTTCAGGGAGACTTAGCTACCAGTTGTCATTGACCAAGAAGGGTGGCTTAATACTATATCAGGCTACATAACAGTAATCTATGCTTTTAGACATTGTTCTTCCATTGCTTTCACTCTCTCTCTCTCTCTCTTTTTTGGTTCATCATTACATCTATGCGGAGCTGTCAAAATCATGGCCATTAGCACTACCAATGATGGCTTTTATGAGACTGTGTGAAATGCAAAACCAAAATAATGCAGTGTATTTCAAATTAGTGACCTTTAGAGAGCTTTTTCATTTGATCTTACAGAGGAAGCCTTGAGTTTAATGATTTAAAAAGCGAAATAAATTCAGGAAAATTGGTACCACAGAGCAGTTTGTTTGCAAATGAATATATGTAACGTAGACATATAATATTCCCTATAGGGGAGCTGTATGTCATTTACACAAATTAGCCTGGGAAACTATTAGACCTGCCTAAACTTGGAGTTTACCTAATTAATGGTGCCAAGAATGAGAGGAAGCTTTGTGTTCATTCTTGAGAGATTCAAAAGAGAAGCCATAGTTTAATACTTTTTATGCACTACACTCTGGTTCATGAGGCTTACTTGTAATTACCATATCCATACGTTCACATATGTGTTTTATATGTATGTACAGATTATCCACACATATAGTATCTATTTATATGTAACTAAAATATTTTATACTTAAAGAGGTAGAAAACTATATACAAATTCAATTACATTTGACTTCAAAACAAACCTAATGACAGAAAATTTCAGACTGAATGGCCCAAGTGCAACATATATTGCATATATATTTCAATTTGTTTAGTTTTTGTTTTTCTGAGTGTTTTATTTTGTAGTGGTGAAGCTGAAAATGTGTTGACAACATTTCAAAATGAGGCTATTTTATGAGAAAATGAATATTTTCTAAATTTCTTAATGTATTAGCAATCTAGCAACCTGGGCTCACATTTATCTGTGAATTTATTGGTGAATGCAGATTAGTCTTTAAATGGAAATGTTCTTCTTAGTATATTGTAGTCACCACCTGGATCACTTGATGCATCCAAATCAGCATATGCTAATATAAATTAGCATATGGTAATGTGGATCCCTGTAGGACTATACTCAAATGCATTCAAGTAGGGATCAGCAAAGCATGGCTCACAGAGTCAGTGTGCTTTTAAATCTGAACTAAGGATGACTTAGATATTTTCAGAGGGTAGTATAAAAAAGGTACAGGACAGAAATTTCAGTAAACAATACTATCAGCTCCACATGTATGGCACACTTCTGTTTATCTTTGCTCCTTAAGCCAGATCTGGGCAACAATCGATAACTGATAATTTCAAACTATTTGTTTGAAGCTGACAAATGTGTTATAAATGCTAACTGTGGCTAAGAAATGTTATTTTTATTCTGGACTTTGGAGAGACTTGCCTTAGCTGATAGAAGGGATAATCCAATAACCTTCTGGATAATTGATCTTTAGGAATGCATCAGAAAGCAAATAGTTTCATGTTACTGGTTACAGGCTAATATACAAACATGAAGACCTGAGTTCAGATCCCCAGAATTCATGGAAATCTGAACATGATAGCCTGGGTCTGAAGTCCTGGTGCTTGTGGGTTACCTAATCTAGAATATACTTCAGTGAAGAAAGATCTTACCAAAAACTAGAAGTATAAGGACACAACAACTTTGTCCTCTGGCCTTCACACACACACACACACACACACACACACACACACACACACATTTAAAAAGTAAAAAATGAAAGCAAGTTCATTAAGTGTCACATTGATTATTGTGCATCTTACTCTGTGGGGGTGAAGATCCTCATGGAGGCCAAATAGATAATACAAATGAATAGAAGGAACCCAGTCAGTAATGCGTATATTACCCAACGCATTAAAACACAGAGGAAGCAAATTAAATGAACTGTGTTAGACAACCAAATGGATCCCTATGTCAGTTGAACGGAGGTTTGCAGGTTGTAATATCTGATTTATAGTCATGATCTCTGATAAGTGGGACAGAAGATATGTGAAGGCAATTTAATCCATCTCCATTTCATAATCAACTGAAGAAATAAAGTCCACATTTAATTAGTCTGCCCTGAGATGTGCACTTGAGCACCTAGCTCTTCCAATGCAAATTTGGGGCTCTTTTCATTACATCCTCTGTGATTCCAAGGATGTTTTTCCCCTGAAGAAACTAATAAAAATCAGTTGCCTGGGTGATTCTGTACTCAAAGGCAAAAGTCCTAGCATGCGTAATCAGTTTAATGAACATTTATAAGTATAAATGTAAATGTATTTTGACTCATAGAAATAGATGCCATATATCTGCCAATAATCTTTCAATGTCTTAAGGGATGGATCTTGCCTGGGGAAGACTCTGCTAAGAACAAAAGCTGTTGCCTTATCAGTAAGACTGAAAATAGGCCATTGTGAGATTTAATGAAAAGAAAAAAGAGAAATAAAGAGAGAAAAAGAAGTCTGTGGAAAGACCAAGTTACCTCTTACGATTTTTCCTCCAGTGAGTTTAACTTTTGCTTAAAATTTTAATCTTAAATGAGTGTATCTGCTATTTAGGTGTCTCTATCACCATGCTTTATTAAACTTGATTAATATACTGTTTTTAGAATATCAAATGTTGCATGCCCATGTGTATATATTTGTTGCAGAAAAAGAAAAGCCTCATCAATTAAAGTTTAAATATGTTCCCTTAAAGTTAAAAATCAGGGCTGGAGAGATGGCTCAGAGGTTAAGAGCACTGGCTGCTCTTCCAGAGGTCCTGAGTTCAATTCCCAGCAACCACATGGTGGCTTACAACCATCTGTAATGAGATCTGGTCTTCTGGCCTGTGGACATACATGTAGACAGAATACTGCATACATAATAAATAAATAAATAAATCTTTAAAAAAAGTTAAAAATCAAATAGGAGACAGAGGACTAGAGGAAAAGAGTGAGGAGAAGAAAGGAATACTTAACTTTGTAACAATGTATCCAAGAGCCAGAGACCCTAGCTAAATTAAAGTTCTCCTATTTTTTCACAGCATAGACTTGCAGAAGTAATTTTACTTTGAAATTTATGAAACTGCCTAGAAATAAACTACCAGTCCTTGGTAAATACTCCAAAGCATATAATAAACAGCATATTAGAAAGCATATATAAAAAGCTTTTGTAGAAAAAGGGATTGAAGAATTCTAATAAACTATAAGCTAGTTGATTTGGGGTATTCAGTGTATCCTACTAAGAAGACAGGGAAGGATTATGTTTAAAATGTAAAAACAAAAAATAACTGGTTAAAAAAATATCCTGTGCAGCAACATGAATGTGCTAGAAATCTCCAGGACACCCTGAAAAATGAAATACTGCTGAGCTCAGACTGAATGGGGGAAAATAAAGGAAGCTAGTTTGGAAGTTTTCTATGAAAATCATTTCTAATATATGCAGATATGCGACACACTAGAATTAGTTATGGAGTATAGAAGCAATGTCAGTTCAACAAAATGTGTTGCATTGAAAACCAATATCAATAATTTGGGGTATATGAAACCATTTAAGATGATTGTATGGGATTGTTTACCTTAATATAAAAACAGTAAACATTCAGGTAATGTATGCAATAAACATTTACCAAACTCCTGCTAGGTTAGCCACCATATAAGGACCAAAGGCAAGAAACTCAAGTACCACCAGCATCCTTAAGCAATATTGAGTGGAATATTGACTGTCATAGTTTCTTTTTTGTTGTGGTAAGATACTCTAACAAAAGAAACTGTAGGGAGAAATGCTTTAATTTGGTTGATAATTCAAGTAAAGTCCATCTTGGTGGGGAAGGCATGACAGTAGGAGCTTGAAGTCCCTGATCACATTACATTCACACCAAAAAGATGAGAACCATGAAGACATGCTGCTTCTCAGCTCTCTTTCTCTATTTAAACAGTTTGGCACTGCTCACAGTGAATGAGGCTTCCCACTCAAATGAACACTATCAAGACACCCCACACTGAACACATCTGTAGACGTGTATCCCAGGTGATTGCTGACTATTTGATGTTAACCATCGCACTGATATTAACCATGTATACATACAGACTGATGTATTTACAGCTATAACCATGAAAGCACTCTAAAAGTAAATGTGTGGCTTTGTGAAAGAATGCTGGAACAGTTTTTCTGTTACGGGGATAACCTCAGATCAGAAAGATGAAGATGTTATAAGCTAACTCTATGAAAGTTTTTATATTTCCCTGAAATTTGCTTGAGGCAAAATAAATAGGCCCATATTTTTTAAACTCTAGTGCTTCGGAGTGTATGGTTGATTATCAACTTGAACGAATAAAACAACTACAAACTCTCATATAATACAGTAGCAAGCAATCTCGTTCTTAGCTACAAAATGCTTAATAATTTAGAAATGGCATTCTATTGAGTTCTTCTATCTGTAATGGAGTTTATTAAAATGCTCATTTTGACTAATAACAGTTATATCAAGTCAGTAGCTCCACTAGCAGTTAGAAGAGCAACACTTTAATTAAATTATCTGGAAGGGGTAAATTGATTTCAGAGCAAAAACACTTATTTCAATTTACATTTCTAGACCTCCGATTTTACTTGTTAATTGAGTTACCTTTGTATATTCAATTGTAGTAGGTTATGCTGTTCATGATGGGTGTAGTAAGACAAAAACAAGAATTTCAAAACTAAGACACAAAAGTATTGACTACAGACATAAAGATATGTTTCATATCCATTTTAAGAGGCAGAAAACACATTGAAATTGTCATATTCCTAGGATGCTCCTTTTAGGCAAAGTAACATACATTAAGTATTTTTTATTTTCTTTTTTTTCTTGATTATCATCAGCTCTGTTATGTACAATCTTATTTTATATACCAATCCTAGTTCCCTCTCCCTCCTGTCCTCCCGTTACCCCCACCAATTCCCCATCCCACCCCCATTCACTCCTCAAAGAGGGTGAGGCCCTCCCATGGAGATCATCAAAGTCTGCCACATAATCTGGGGCAGGACATAGACCCTCCCCAGTGTATATAGGTTGAGAGAGTATACCTCCATTAGGAATGTGCCCATTCAGGGGGCCTGGTTTAGTCTTATGCTGTTTCCCCAGTTGTCAGACTGGGGTCCATGAACTCCCACTTGCTCAGGTCAGCTGTTTCTGTGGTTTTTTTCCCCCAGCATGTTTTTAACCCCTTTTCTCATCACTCCTCCCTTTCTGCAACTGGATTCCAGGAGTCCTGATCAGTGCTTAGCTGTGAATCTCTGCTTCTGTTTCCATCAGCTACTAGATGAATGCTCTATGATGGCATATAATGTAGTCATCATTCTCATTATAGGGGAATGGCATTTAAAGTAGCCTCTTCACTATTGCTTAGATTCTTAGTTGGGGTCATTTTCTTACTATGAATTCAAAACAAGGATGAGACTAATCTTCCTAATATTTAATTTTACATTGTTGCTTAGTGCCATAATAAAGGATACACTTTCTTTTTTCTTCTTAAGATACATTAAAAAGTCCATATGAATTAAATTATGCAGACATGTCAGGTATTGTGAATTTAAAGAGATTTTAATTATTTAATTGTGTGTGTGTGTGTGCGCGCGCGCACGCGCACGTGTGTGCATGGAGGTGTGTACACTTGAGTTCAGATGCCCAAAGCAGCCAGAAGAAGTTGGGTCCCCTGACCCTGGAGTAAATGTTGACTATGAACTATTCACTGTGGGTGCTGAGAACTGAATTCAGGTCCTGAAGACGAGAAGCACACATTCATAACTGTACAGCCATCTCCCTAACCCTGAGTTATTAGGGATTTAGTGAAAAAATTTAAAAACTGTGTTCATCTCAATGAATATTACTGTGTGCATATGTATATACTAACAGTAATATTGCTATCTGTAGTGTCATCTTGCCTTGCCAGTGAACTTGTAGAGTGGCCACACCCTTTGGGTGTGGTTTCAAGTGCAGGTCCTAGTCATGTCTGCACCTGAAACCACTCCCAAAGGGTGTAGCCACTTCGACAAATTCACTGGCAAGGCAAGATGCCACTACAGCTACCAAAGTGATGTTGGTTTTCTAAATACATGAAATCACTTAGAAATATTTATCTCATAGTAGAGGAAGAATCTGAACCACCCTAGCTGGAATTCAGACTCCTCATTTTCCCTTTGTCATGTTGTCAAGACTTAGAGATGATACATACCATAGCCACCTTGTTTTACTGAACTATTAAGAGTATTTACATGCAGCCATATAATGAACATCTCAATTAATACGTAAAATACTTCCTAAGTCCCTTTTGTCTTTCTCTTGCCCTCTGTGTAATTCAAAACGCTTAGTAGACAGTGGTCCCTTTCTGTTCAGATTGTCATACAAGCATTCACAAATGGCACAGTATGCCCCTCTCACTGACAGCTATCTTCATTGAAGCTCCTCCGTGCTACATGTGCACTGTAACTCATTTCTTTTTATTGGTAGATGCTTTCAGCTGTGGAATTAAACCTAAATTGGCTAAGATATTTTATATTTTTATTTGTGGGTAGTATTTCTGCTACACACATTCTATTAATTTTATAGTTTTATTGTATATTTTATCAATATGCTTTTATATATATTAATGAAATTTGATATCTCAACACATACATATGACACACACAGACTAGTTCAGGAGATTTACTTAAGCCTCTCCATAATTTTTTCTTTAGAATTTCCAAGATCTAGTTCTTCATAAAATATACAATTGGTTAAAACTCTCCAGTTTCCTTCCACTTTGAGAATGCCTGAGTCTGAATTACATGTTCTATCGTATTTTGTTTTGCTTTCTTTCTCTCTTTCTTTTGTATGATTTATTTTTATGTGTGTGTGGAAACATACAAGTGCAGTTGATTCTGGAGGACAGAAGAGGGTGTTGGATTCTTTGCTTAATATGGCTGTTGTGACCTAAACTTGGGCTGCCTGCAGTAAGTGCTCTTAGCCACTGAGCTGTCTTTCCATCTCCTCCCTTTGACTTTCTACCAGGACTTTTTTCTAGTAACTTCTCGTGATTTTAGTCTTTAGAAAGAGGTAACATTTTTACAAAATTTATTCTTGGTAAGCATTTGCATTTGGGGGATATTTCATCCAATTAAAATTATGCAAAGAAGGATTCTATTAAAACTCCAAGATTGAGTAATAATTGATTTGCTTCAGTCATCTGAAATACTTTTGTTTGGGGAACCAAATTAATGAAGAAATTGGACTCCACACATGTATTCTAATGTTGATTGGAGCTTGCTGAAGAAGAGATATGTATTTTCCCCTTAATTCTCCCTTGAAGATTGAAAACTGCTGATAAACTCTGCACAAGGACTGAGGACTGGGCCTGCAGATTTCCGCATCTCTTACATTTTTCAGGTGACTTGTGGATGTAGGCTGAGCACCTGCTCTCAACTGCTCATGTAAGTTTCTTGTTGTTTACTCCACTGATGTGGTGAACATAATAAGCCTTTGGAATCCCTGAACGGAATCACACTTTACACCTTAAAATCTACTGCCTACCCTAGCTGTAGACCACTTCCTCCAGTTCATTTGTGGGAGGCAGTGTTTTGCTCTTGTAGACTTGGTATAAACTTCTTGTTGTTTCTCCTATAATAGAATGGTATGTGACTTTTTTATGGATGAAAACTGTCAGAGAGTTCAATGAATTCTTAGCATAATCCATAATCTCTATGCCTAGAGTTAATAAGGTAGGATTTGATAATTTGACAAATTGCTTTCCAAAATTTCCTTTTAGTTCTTTTATATGAAATTAGTTTGTGATGCTCTGACCATCTATTTATGCATGTACCCCCCCTCTCTCTCTGTGTGTGTGTGTGTGTATTTTTTGCACATGTATAGAGTGGATGTGTGTCTATGTATTGTGGAGGCCAGAGAAGGACATCAGATGTCTTTCTCAAGCATGTACCACCTTATTTCTTTCATACTGGGTCTTAGTGAACATGGAGCTAGACTGGAAGCAAAGTCAAAAGATGCTTATGTCTGCTACTCACATGTGCAGCTATACTTGCTTTTATTTGTTAAATCTATGTATTTTATGTGTGTAATTGTTTTGCTTGCGAGTATATAGGCCCACCATGTGTGTTCCTGGTGTCCACAGAAGTCATCAGGTAATGTTACAGATTCCCTACAACTGGATGGTTGTAAGCCCCCATGTAGATCTTCTGCAAGAGCAACAAGTACACATAAACTCTGAAACATATCTCCAGCCTCCACTGCTGGATTTTTGCAAGAATTCTTGAGATTTGAACTCAGGTCCTCATGCTTTCCCTTTCCCAATGAGAACTTGCACCCACTTTTAGTGATTATGATGATGATGTTCCGATTGTCTATTCTGGGCATACACACAGCTCGGTCTCTAGTGTTGATTCCCAGGTACTCTAGGTCCCCTAGTGTAATGTGCTTTCTTTCTCCTCTGAACATGGGAAGAAATGTCAGGCATTCTGTTATAAGGCAAGCTTCTGGGTATTCTCTCACAAGGCAAAGAAGTTAACTTTATTCCTTGTCATAACTACCATGCAGAGCCCCCCTAAAATGCATACTGAGTGAAGTGAATGCTCTCATTTTGAGCTCTGAATCTGTGTACACACCATTATTTTTCCATAATCATAAGAGCCACTGCTGTTAATCTGGTAGTTATTATGTGCTGGTCTCACTGCTGAATCATTTATGCATAGTCATCCCTGGCTATCCTCAAACAACTGCCCAGGGTGAGAGCTAGTTAATTTCATTTCACATATGGAACAATTTTAATTATAGTAATGTGACATCATGTTATAGTTTGTCATACCTCATAAGTGCCAGAGCTGATAGCAATAATCCTAGCTCTGTGTTGTTTTTACTAATATTCATTTTATGATTGCTAATATTAATACATGTGAATGCCAAAACTTACATGCTACAATATACATGTGGAGCTCCAAGGAATACTCGTGTCTCTCTACTTCCACCATGTGTACCACAGGTTGTCAGGCACCCACAACAAATGCTTTATGCCTTTACCTTGTGAGTCATCCAACTGATACATGTATGCATGTATACAATTTGTGTGAATGGACTTAAAAGTAAGAAGTGAGTGATCACAGTGGTATATTCTAAAGACTTAACAGCTGAACAAAAACAATTGATGCACAAGATCAACAGTTACCAAAGATGTGTGTGCATGTGTGTGTGTATTTGCTTACATATAGTCATCTGAGACTATATAAAAACACTATGATACCTGATGATTGTTTTTGAGATTAGGAATCAAAGCCTGATCCTGTAACATTTCAGGTATTTATTTAACTAAGAATCTTGTGTGGTTTTATGTTGTGTAGGTTTCTGTTTGTGTGTTTGTTTAAGATCCGGTTCTAGAGTGTGGTCTCGAGTACAGTATTCCTGGTTAAAAACTGGTCATTCTCCTAAGCTTTCCTCTAGTATCTGACGAGCTATTCCATGGAGGAGTTGGAGAAAATGCCTGCTTTTCCTACTTCCTTCCTCCACTGTTACACTTTGTGGATGACATGCAAATGCTTTTCCTACATTTTACAGAGGTCTTTGAGATTCTGGGCACCCCCTCCAGAATTTCTTTCAGCACGAATTCAGTCTCTGCATAGAACAGTTAGCAGAGAGCCTGCCAGTGGTGTAAACTTTCTGTGTTAGCAAGCTCTGGTAGATATGAACTTGAATCTGATCGTCAGAGGGTCTGACTGTATCTTGCTTACTCTTGGAACGATCGTGTACCTTAGCTATGTCCCATATAGGAATGTAAGTTCTTAAGTCCCAACCCTCACAGTTGCACCGTCTCTGCTCTCCAGTTTCTCCCCTGGCCCTTCTGCTATTCCAGGTATCAAATGGACCGTAAGCTTTGAAATCAGTTCTAATATCTCTCTCTCTCTCTCTCTCTCTCTCTATTGCTCTCTCCCCACACACGATGGATTTTTTAAAAAATAAAAAACATTCTCTTCTATACTGTATTTTCCCTGTTAGCAGTTCTTTTAGTGTTTAAATCATTTCTTTCATGACCTAGTATGCTAATAGTATTATCTGACATAAGTCGAATCTTACAGTTTGTAAAACAGCACTGCAGCAGGTAAAAGCAATGTGGTGGCCTTTCTCCTTGCTCTATTTTAATGATCCACAGAAAGGTTGTTGGTAGCCATTCTTTTGTTTGCGTTTATTGAATAGATTTGAAATAATGCATTTATGGAGCATGTAGCAAACAAAATTAAAAGAACAAATAACACATAGCAAGTACAGGACGTGACATATACAGCAGAGCACATCAAATCTGGAGTATAATTTTGTTTCAAGATTTAAATGATATTTATGTGTATGTGTATGTGAATACTTGTATATGGGTGGCTGAGAAGGACTGAAAAGGGCATTGAATCCCCCCAAAGCTGGAGTTACATGTAATTGCATGCCTCCTGACATGGGTGCTGGGACCAAAACAGGTTCTTTGCCAAAAAGCTAAGTGCTCTTAACCACTGGACAATACCATCTCTCCAGCCCCAGGGTTTAATTTGCTTCACTTATTTAATTAGTGTGTGTGTGTGTGTGTGTGTGTGTGTGTGTGTGTGTGTGTGTGTGTGTGAAAGTACTTGTGGTTTACAGCATCCATCAGATACAACTAGAACATCCTGATTGACAGAGATTATAAAGGTACCAAATGAAGCATTATAAAATGGAAGACTTACAAATGTCCAGCACAAATCTACCAGACTAGCTAAGACAGCCAGCTGGGGTTTCAAATTGAGATTTCTCTCTGGGGATGAGCTTTCCATTTCCTTTTTCTCTTTGTGGGGCTTTTTATACCATGGGATAAGCAACAGCATCTGCTGGAAAGGTTTACTTTTCTTGCTGGTCTTGGAGACAGGGTTTTCAGTGGTTCCTCATGCCCCTTACAGAGCCAGTGGCAACACGACCTAGAAAGGGAAATTTCAGAAGGCAACTAAGGAGCACATTTATGCTGTCAGGGTCCCCTTTCTACAAGTGTAAACAGTATATCACAGTTTAGCAATATAGTTTAAATTATACTCCCCAGCCCAGTTAGTGATCAGGTAATTAAATATAGTCCCAGAACTTTCAATATTGCAATTCTCAAGATGAGTTGCCTGTGCTGGAACAATTGAAAGCAAGAGAAATTGCCACTTACAAGTCAGGTCATTGTCTCCCTGTGTTAGAAGGAGGCTCTCTGTGTTTATATTTGCTATTACTGAACAATTTTATTGTTTTATATCAATGTGATAGTCATCTCTTAAAACTGTTCTGGGTGTTAGAGACACCTATCAGTTTGCTCCAGCAGCCCATTTCTATCCTCCCTCCGTCCCTCCCTCCGTCCCTCTGTCCCTCCCTCCCTCCCTCCCTCCCTTCCTCCCTGCCTCCCTCCCTCCCTCTCTTTCTTTGCTTTTTTTTTTAAGTCAGGGTTTCTCTACTTAGCCCTGGCTGTCCTGGACCTCACTCTGTAGATCAGGCTGGCCTTGAACTCACAGAGATCTGCTTTCTTCTGCCTCCTGAGTGTGTGCCACCATGACCTGACTCCACCTCTTTTCTGTTTGGCCTCACAGTGTTCATGTCTTGGTGGAGGGGGTTGCTGCTTTCATTGATCCTAGCACCTTCCTCTTTGGCTTCCGTTTTTTCCTTTTATTTTAATTAGAATCAATATTATTTTATATATCAATCCCAGTCTCCTCTCCCTCCCATCCTTCCATTCTCCCCACAGATTCCCACCCACCATCCCATCCCTCTTCTGTTCCCCCAGGGAGGGTGAGACCTTCCAAGAGGGATCTTCAAAGTCTGTCATATCATTTGGAGCAGGGCCTAGGCCCTCCTCCATGTGTCTAGGCTGAGAGATTATCCTCTTATGGGGAATGGGCTCCCAAAGTTCATTCATGCACTAGGGATAAACACTATTCCACTACCAGAGGCTACATCGACTACACAGGCCTCTTAAATGACACACATGTTCAGGGGGCAGGGTTTGGTCCTATGCTGGTTTTTGCAGCTAATAGTCTATGGTCCTTGAGCTCCCCCATGTTCAGGTCAGCTGTTTATATGGGTTTCCTCAGCCTGGTCTTGATCCTGTTGGTCATCACCCTTACCTCTTTACAAATGAATCCCAGGAGTTAGGCTCAGTGCTTATCTATGGGTGTCTGTTTTGCTTCCATCATCTACTGGATGAAGACTCTAGGATGGCATATGAGCTAGTCATCAATATCATTACAGGGGAAGGGCATTAAAGGTAGCCATTCCACTATTGCTTAGATTCTTAGTTGGGTTCATCCTTGTAGATATCTGGACATTTCCCTAGTGGAAGATTTCTTTTTAAACCTATATTGGATCCCCCTCATTAAAGTGCCTCTTTTCTGGCTCTCCTCTATTCTTCCCCATCTCAATCTTCCTTCTCCCTCATGTCCTCCTACTGCCTCCTATTCTTCTCTACTCTATCCCCATGCTCCCCATTTGCTTGGGATATCTTGTCCCTTTCCCCTTCTCTGGGGGACCATGTATGTCTCAGGGTCCTCTTTGTTTCTTAACTTCTCTGGAGGTGGGGATTGTAAGCTGATAATCATTGGTTGTGTGTCTAATATCCTTCTATGAGTGAGTACATTCCATATTTGTCTTTTTTTACTGGGTTATCTCACTCAGGATGGTTTCTTTTAGTTTCATCCATTTGCCTGAAAATTTCAAGATTCCAGATTCCAGTGTTTTTGTT
Organism: Mesocricetus auratus; assembly: GCF_017639785.1. Lineage (NCBI taxonomy): Eukaryota > Metazoa > Chordata > Mammalia > Rodentia > Cricetidae > Mesocricetus > Mesocricetus auratus. The sequence continues at coordinate 65,029,016 of NW_024429266.1, forward strand.
TTTGCTGTTGTTTTGTTTTCTGCTGAATAGTACTCCATTGTATAAATGTACCACATTTTCTTTATCCCTTTTTCAGTTGAAGGGCATCTAGGTTGCTTCCAGGTTCTGGCTATTACGAATAATGTTGCTATGAACATAGTTGAACAGATGTCCTTGTTGTATAAATGTGCATCCTTTGGGTACATGCCTAAGAGAGGAATTTCTGGATCTTGAGGTAAACTGATTCCCATTTTCAAGAGGAACTGCAATACTGATTTCCAAAGTGGCTGTATGAGTTTGCACTCCCACCAGTAGTAGAGGAGTATTCCCCTCTCACCACATCTTCTCCTGTATAAACTGCCTTTGGTGTTTTTTATTTTAGCTGTTCTGACAGAGTTGTTTTGATTTGTATTTCCCTGATGGCTAAGAATGTGGAGCACTTTCTTAAGTGTCTGTCAGCCATTTTAGATTCCTTTATTGAGAATTCTCTATTTATTTTTGTACCCCACCATTTAATTTGATTATTTTGTGTTTTGGTGACTAGCTTCTTGTGTTCTTTGTATATTTTGAAAATCAACTCTCTGTCAGATGTGGGGTGGGTGAAGATCTTTTTCCCATTCTGTGGTACAGGAGTTCACTTCCTGAATATAACATCAGTAGCACAGACACTGAGATCAACAATTAGTCAATGGGACCTCCTGAAACTGAGAAGCTTCTGTAAGGCAAAGGACATAGTCAACAAAACAAATTGGCAGCCCACAGAATGGATAATTTTTTTAACTCAATGGGTACATGAAAACTTGAGGACCAATCCTTAGTACCACATAAAAATGTTAGGTGTGATGGTTCATAGACTTGCATCCCAATGCTGGAAAAGTAGAAACAGGCAGAATGCTTGTATTTGCTGTCAGTCAACCTAGCCTCCTGCAGGGCATTGGGAGACCCTCAAAAGTAGGGAGCAGAGTTTCTGAGGATGACACCTGATACTTTCTTATTTCCCCCACATATACACATAAACATGCATACAAGTACACACGCAGACACACACACACACACACACACACACACACACACACACACGGGGATTAAGAGAGGGAGAGGGAGAGAGAAGAGATAGAGAGTTTAACACATACACACTTACGTCCTCATTAAAAAAATTGAAATTCCCACGATTTTTCACTATCAAAAGAACCATACTCTTTCCTATACTTTGACCATGCACAATCTCTTTTTAGATATGCTTAAGTTTTAGTATTCATTTCATTCTTGGATGACCTTCTATTTTCCAAACATTGATTGAGATAAGCAGGAAGAACTTGACATAGAATGCAGCCCTTGCTTTCAAGTTGTAGCTGGCATCTCCCCTTTGCTCAGAGGGTAAATTTATGCTCTTTCCAGGGTGAGAACTTGATCTGCAGACTCAATTAGCTTTTCTCCAACTTCCTTCTCTGTAACTTGAAAATGCTTAGGTTTTCCTTATTTTTATTTTTTTCAAGCTTTTATTGTACACTTCTAATTTTATTCTCAGTGTGATCTCTTACATATCTACAGGGAAAGGCAAATTGCTGTAGAAAACTCCTGTGCAAGAAAGTGAAGAGAAATGTTTCTCTTCATAGGAATAGTTTGGCTACATATGTTTACTGGTAACACAAACTATGTCATGTGCCTTAAGGAGAACAGGAGAATAGAATGACATGGGTGACACTTGCTATAATAAAGCCTTGGTCTCCCTTTTTTGGTTTTATAAAGACAGTAGGCTATCCATAGGTCTTTCTTCTCTGATTTAACATGGGGAAATGTAAAAGACAGAGTCTACTTGTGGCATACCTCTAATTGCAGCACTGTGGAGGTGGAGGTAGGCAGGTCATCCTCAGCTGCATGACCAGCTTCTAAAGCTACAGAAGACCCCACCTCAAAAACATATGTGCTAGTTCACTTTTCAGTGATTCTTTCAAAACAGAGTTAAAACCTATACTAAATAACTTTATTGCCCTGAAACTTGTGTCACAACAGACAACTAAGTGTTTACCAGGACTTCACTGGAAAAATATAGAAATCAGTACTCTTTCTGGTTTGCCTAAGACTGAATTTTGTCAATTTTCATGCTTAAGTATTCAAATAGACACTAACAATTTTACTTTACATGGAGTGACATGTTTCCTATGTATTCCTTCTTCCTTCTCTTCCTTCTTTCATTTTTCTCCATTCCTTTGAAACACACACACACACACACACACACACACACACACACATACACACACTGCATTTCATATCCTACAACCTCAAAATCATGTTTTGTACAAATTAATGATGTAATGCACTGTGACTTTATTCAGCAAATCAAATAGATGTATGTAGATTTTATGACTCACAATTAACGAGTAACAGCATGTTGATCCGTCTCCTCTCCCCACTGGCCTTGGCTCTTCCTGTGCCAGGAATTTTATGAACTGTGGCATTGTAAGTCATGTATCGTTCCCTTGATTTTCCACTATGCCTATCTTGACTTTATCAAATGCAAAGCCACTTAATACTTTGATATGTAATTGTGCTGCTTTTAAATGAATTTTCTTCGTTGTTAATTTGTTGACTTCAGCCGAATCTCCCAATATTTCCCTGCCTTAGAAATTTTTCTGGAGAATGGTGGTAATCATTGTAGTAGAGATGTCAATATTCTCAAAAATGATCCACTGGATGGTAAGAGTATTACATAAAAAGACTGGGAAGCTCATCTTTCTCAATGCCCCAGAAGAGACAGGAAATACTAAGGAAGAAGTCCTTCACGTACAAACTAGCCTCCAAAAGCTTGCTGCTGCAACTGGAACTTACATTGGTGGTATTGAGTTAATGACCCTATTTGCTGCCTTATTCTGGCTACAATTAGTAATATGAGAAACAGAAGATATATTAAATTGAAAATTTAAAACTTCTACTATCCCAACATTAATTTGGCTTTAGGGCCAAGACTGGGAAATTTCTTGTATATTGAACATGTAAGGAGTTTTTTTTTTCATGAAAACTGATTTTCTGGTATTATTGTGATCTGGTGATTACACTCATTCAATTTGCTGTACTAAAATTAAAGCATTTATTTTGAAACAGTAGATGTCTACATGAAAAGTCAGGAATGGAGATGCATCTCAATGGCAAAGAAGGTTGACCAGCATGCAAGATGCCCTGAATTTGATCCCCCACATAATGTAAACTAGGCAGGGTGTGTACATCTTTAATGCAACAAATAGGAGCAAAGATGTGGGGACAGGAGAATACTTTTTCACTGCTGGTGAAACTTGTTCAGTAACTGTGAATACCAAACTGAAAATGGGGTTAGCAGTAGACTCCATCATGCATGGGAGAACACCAGGATTATCCATGATCACTCATCTTTGAATATAGCCTTAAAATATAGTTGATGGGCTATTCCAGGTAGAGTCCTTCCCAAGATCACCAAAGATGCTCAATGTGATCAAATCCATGCCCTGAATTGGTCTAGCCATGGAAGGATTGACTGTCACCAATTACAGCATCTGTGACGGTAGTCTAGGAGAGATATGAAAAACAGAAGGCAGGCATGTGACATGGATGAGGAGGAGGAATTTATAGAACAGAAGATACTCAGTGTGTAATACACAACAAAACTTGAATGACCTACCTTCCAGGAGCCTATGATTGATGAGAGAGACAGTGATAGCCCACTCTATGAGTGGGTAGTAGATGAGTAAGAGAGCCTACAGTCACTAAGACTCACACTAGTTATACCATGAGGCTTTATTATCCATGAATCTAATATGTAATTGACAATAGCTAAGAACCAGGGAGATGGCTCAGTGGGCAAGGGCACTTTCCTGCCAAGTATGGTAAGTTCAATTTCTGTGTCCACATGGTAGGAGAAAACAGACTCCTCTAAGTGGTACTTTGACCTACACACACACACACACACACACACACACACACTTATTGTGAATGTATATAATCATACAAATATTCTATTTAAACATTAAACAAAAATAAATAAATGGCAAAATGGGAGCAATGTATAACTTTCTCATGATTATTAGGTATGAGTAGAAATGGAAATGGGAGGAGACACTGAGATATTCATGAGCGTCACTGAAATTGTTACTGGCTGATAACAACCTATACAGGTTAAAGAATGGAAGGGAAAAATATGAGAAATGAAAGGATAACTACGATACTGGCTGATTTTTTTAAGTGTAAATGTAGCATGTCTGGATCTCCTTGCCTTAGAACTACAATTTTCTCATTGTCAACCAATGTACATATACCTAGATATGTAATACACATACAAACAATATAAATATGTATTACAAGTACATACAACATACACTATAAATATTTATATATGAATGTATTGTTTTAGACAGATACATATTTATGTATATACATACAAAAATATACATACATGTACATGTACACACATGCTAGGTTATCAGTGCACATGTGTGCCTCTTCCATGTGTAAACAAGATATGGTCCCCAGGAAATTGTGCTGATGTGTACCATGATTTAAAAATTGAGCAATAAATGTAAAAATGAAAATCCTTATATAGTATGTATTCAATTTTTGGGCAATATCTAGGTAAACAACTCAAACTGAACAAATTAAGGCTCACTGGCAGTAGGTAGTATATGGGAAGGTAATGACAAGAAAGCTGCAAGATGGGTCTTGTTGTCTAGGAGAAGAAAAAGAAGTTGCTGACCTTGTCCTTGCTATTCTGGTGTTATTTTTCTTTTAGTGCTTGCAGTAAAGGGGGAGCTGTGGTGAAAGTTAAACACAGGATAGTGGGTATAAATGCTAATAAACAGGAGGAAATATATTTGGTTTTCAAGGTTAATATGGAAGGCTGAATGGAACATATAAGTATATAAAAAGAACACCGAGTCTCTATGAAGTTTACACGAGGCAAAAATGTAGCACAGTTTTTTGGTATGTTCCCATGGTCCTATGTCTCCTGGCAAGTGAAGGTTATGTAGCCTTCTTATCAATTTCATCCTTTGGGTGAAGTGGTATCCTACCTTAACATGTTAAGTCACTTTGGGTACTTTTCTTGGTTCTGTGGCAAAATCTTTGACAAAAGCAATTGGAGAGAATTAGGGCTTATTCAAGGACACAGTCCATCCTGGTGCAGAATGTGTGACCATGGGTGCATAAGGCAGCTGATGACATTTCATGGCAGCTAGGAAGCAGAGGCTAAGCTGGCATTCATCTCACTTCCTCAGTTTTCCTTTTCATTCAGTTTGGGTCCCCAGCCCATGGATGGAGCTGTCCATATTCAGCTTGTCTCCTCCCCTCAAGCCTCTCTAGAAACACCTTCACAGACACCCCTGTAAGTGTGCCTTCTAGATGATTCCAAACCTAGCAAGCTGGCAATCAAGAGTGGCTGTGAAGGATACCGTGTACCTTTTGCTATCTGTGGGTGGCAACGATTGTGCATGCTCATTGCAACATAGTTATCTAGGATCCTAATGCACTTCCCTGTTATGTACTTTCCTTTAGATGCTGATGCTGTCTCCTGAGGAAACCATAATGTCTCTCTAGCCCCTAAGTGTTGCCCTGTGCTTTCAGAGTCTTTTATATATTTCTGAAAAGCAGCTCTTAGCCCCTTATCCATTTTTATGCTTCAGTGCAATTTTCTATCTCTAGGCCTCAGGGATGTGTCCCACAGAAGAAAGGCTGGCAGATGTATTAAGTGCTTGGCTGTGAGCTGCAGCCCACCTTTCTTTCATTCAGAACTGACTCCTGTTCTGAGGTGTACCTGTCTACTCTGGTTTTCCTTTTTCTTAGGAGACAATTCTCATTAGAGTTCTTGTGACTGTAATTGCAGGTTGCTCCGTTGAGTGTCAGTTCCATTTGTGCATCAAAAACACAAAAGTTAAAGTTAGGGTGAAGGTTTAGTCTGAAAGTTACCCACCATACATACATGAGGACCTGAGTTTGGATCCCTAGCATCTATGCAAAATCCATGTAAGAGCCCATGTTCAGTAAGAGACTGTCACCAAAACTAAGGTGCAAGAGTGAATGAGAAGACACGAGAGATCAACATTTGGCATTTGTGCACATATACACACAACACCCATACCTATGTACATGACACCACACATATGTACACATACCATATACATATGTACAACACACATATGCATACCACACACATATGCACACACACACACAGGTATACATGTTTGGTAACTAACAAGGATAGCAGTACTACAATTAATTACACACTGAATTAGTGAGTGGATCCAGTTCAAGCTGCTGTGAACTTGTTGGCATTGAATTAAATGGAGGTATAGTAAGAGAGGAACAAAGCCCCCCACCTTTGTGGGAATGAAGAAGAATACTACATCTATGACTATCAAATGAAGAAGGTCATGAAAAACTAATCCAAAAAGAAACGTGTAAAACTAAGAAGTGCACCAGTATTGGAAGACAGAAATTCATCCACCATTCTGTTGTGAATGCACCATGAGCTGAAACAATTTCCAGCCATGATGAAATCTGACTGAAGTCATGGAAGAAATCACAACACTGAGAAGAGATAGGGACTGGTAAAAAAATGTGCATAAGGAAAATTTAGGTGATTTTTGAATGCCACAGAACAAAGAAATTAACTTGTAGGACAAGTCTTCTAAATCATATCATAATAAAATGTTATATTGGGAACCAAACACTAAAAGGAGCTTTGGTTTTTTAAACTTAAAGTGATACTCAGTGAAAGTTAAGAAAGGAAAGGAAGGAAGAAAAGAAGGGAGGGAAAAGGAGGAAGGGAGGGAGGGAAGAAAGGAACGAATAGTAACTGTATGGGCCATTAAAACTGCCAAGGTGAATGAATAACTTACACGCACACAACACACACTCAGGAGAGAGAGAAGAAGAGAGAGAGAGAGAGAGAGAGAGAGAGAGAGAGAGAGAGAGACAGACAGACAGACAGACAGACAGACAGAGTGAGAGAGCTTGAATAGTGTGTCCAAAGCAATTGTTTAGTACCATTCCGATAACTGTCATGTTGTTTAACTTTAGACAATAGTTGAGTTTCCATACTCAACTCTTTGGATGTTTATCCTGTAATCTGATCAAACCATGGTAAAGACAATAGGCATAGGATGCATTTGTCTTGTGAACTCATCATTTGAAGAATTCCTGAATATCTTCCTTTTTATATTTACTCCTTTTCTTCTTTTTTGCATTCACCATGTGCTCACTGTCCATGGTTGAGGTAGATGCTTAGAATGTATCACATGAACAGGTTTTCTCACATGCTTCAGGAGCAGGAACTCATTTTATGGGCCCCTTATCTCACCACAGTAATCTCACAAAAGTTTCCTGAGGCTATCAAAATCTCTAATTCAACAAGTCCTTTATCTAAAACATAATCATGAACAGGATTAAGTATTTGCCATGCAATAGAAAGAACCTGAGTTCAGGTCCCAGGAATGCATGTTTGCTAGATATGGTAGTGGGCCACTTTGTAAGTCTATTCTCTGACATCCATAAAGGGAAGCTAGGGCCACCTCATGCCTATACTTGATTATACATCATACATGTGCATAAAAATACACACATATTAAATGTACAAAATGGAATTCTATCACCATATAACTAATGCTAACTTAATAATCTCCAGATTATTCACAATACTGGATATGGGGAAGTGTATGCAAGCAGTTCCTATATATTATGGTTTAGTGAATCATAGGAAACATTATACATATACAAGCACAAACATGTTTCTGAATATTTCTCCTCCAAATGTGTTTGGTTATGTTCATAGGTAAGGAAACCAAAGATTCTGACAGCTCACTCTGCTCTGTAAAGCAGTTATTTACAGATTGGGAATGCCAGGTCCCTACCTCTGATCGGTAACCTACTTAATAACAACCAATGAGATAGATTTTATAATTTTATAATATTAATAAATATTATCTGAAACAGATTCCATGTTAACGGTAGATATTAAGAGCAAAGGTTTGTCTTAAAGGGAAGTCACAAAGAATATGTCAAGTCACATACAAAGATGAATAATAAGACAAGGGGACAAGAATGGAGAAGAAACGTATGATGAGATACCCTGAAAAGAAGTCAACTTTAAAGAAAAGAGGTTTTATTTTGTTCATATTTCCATCCCTGAGGGAAATCAAGGCAGGAACTTGAAGCAATGGTCATATGCCCAGTCAGAACAAAGGGGATGTATGCATGAATGCTATGCTATGCCCAGTTTCTTGTTCATACAGACTTGTACTCAAACTCAGCGAATGGCACTGTCAGCTTGTAATCTGAGTCTTCTCCCCTCAATTAAGGTCATCAGAACAGTCCCTCACAGGCATGACCACAGGTCAGACTGGTCAAGAGAATCCATCTCTGCCCAGGTGTCTATAGATTGTGTCAAAGTGATGATTAAAATTATTCCACAATGATCCATGTAGGGAACAATGACTCAAAGCACAATGGGCCAACTAGGAGGTCACGTGCTATGGCAATGATCTCAGCTCTCACAGCCTTTATATTGGTTTTGGTTCTTAGAAAAGTTTACAGGAAAATAATGATTAATATGTCTTCGTTTACAACTTACAAATTTTCTTAGCTAAGTCCTGTCCCATAACTCCTAGAATTACCTTGTGGACAGTAGTAATGTGCTTTTACAGATATGGCTTTTGTTTTTTTGTCAAGACAGGGTTTCAGTATGCAATAGCCTCATCTGTCCTTGAGCTAGCTCTGTAGACCAGGCTGACCTCAAACTTAGAGGGATCTGACTACCTCTTTCTCCCAAGTGATGGGAATAAATGTGTGCACCACCACCATTAGATATGACTTGTATGATGAAATATAAACAGAATTACAATCAAGTGCCAAGTTCATACATATCATCTCTATGATAGAGCTGAATGTACTAGAGATTCTTTCAGCAGGTGAGACTTCAATTCTACAAAATTAAACAAAGCAAGGGGAAGTCCAGTAACTTCTGGGAAATTGTGTCATGTCTTCTTTCCAGTGACTTTGAGAAAAAAATTGAAAAAAGAATTATGGAAAAAGTCATTAGGAAAAATAGAACCTGGGGACTGGAGAGATGTCTCTGTGGTCATTTGCTTGCTCTTTCAGAGGACCAGAGTTCAATCCCAGCACCCATGTCTGGTCACTCACAATCACCTGTAATTCCAGAACCAAGGAATCTAATGCCCTCGTCTAGCCTCTTTGGGCACCTGTGCATACATGTGTATACTCAAAGGCACTCATATTCATATACAATTATAAAGTTAAAAGTTAAAAATAAATGAAAGTAACTAGGCTGGGGATCTATCTAAGTGATAGAGTGCTTGTGAAGCATGGATAAGACCCTGAGTTCAATTCCTAACACCAGGATGATCAAGAGGAGGAGAAGGAGAAGTCAACAAATGTCCTACCTATTACCCATTCTGAATGATTTGTTTCTACTCCTTTATTTCCACGGAAATCCACAACTTTTGAAACCAGTTTCCTCTCCTCCTTTCCAACAACTTATCTTAGAAAACCTCCACAGCCTTCCCTAAGGAAAAGTGTAGAGGAGGTGTGGTTGACCTGATTTATTAAAGACAGTTTTAAAGTATGTTGAGATTGGAGAGCCAGGCTGTCATCGTGAGCTAAAATAGCTTACTTCCCCTGACACCATCTTTCATAGGTGGGGATATATCTCTCCTGCCTCCCTGTTAGCTCTCTGTGGGTTCTCTGTTGATCTCTAAATTCAGCCACAAGGGAGGAATGAGCTTACTATAATCCTCTTATTCAAAGCTCTTTCTTGAACCCCAAATCTAAGCTCTAAGTCTCTTCAACCTGTATCAGTGGGGACTAATAGAAGTGCAAATTGTATGAGAAAGCATATGAAACAAAAGCGAGGAGGGTGACAGAAAGAGGACTGTGTGTCAGGAGGCACCATTAGAAAGGGACAAGTAGTGAGGCAGGATCTCTAAGCATAGCCCAGGGTAATCCCAGGGTCATTAATTAGTGATTCAGAGAATTGTTGAAGAATCCTAGAACAGACAAAAAGAGAGTAGGAAGGTGGCAGAAATGGTTCCCATGTCCTGGCTGGTCCCATTGTGTGTGTGTGTGTACAATGTGTGCCAATGAAGGCCGAAAGACATTGACAGATCTTCTGGAACTGGAATCACAAGCAGTTATGACCCACCACACATGGATTCTAGTCTTTCTGTAAGAATAGCAAGTGTTGTTAACTGCCAAGCCATCTTCTCAACTCCATTCCAAGTGACTACAAGTGACCAGGGCTGGAAAAGTTGCAATAGGGTATCCCTGTTTCAGGTATTTTCACTGGTGTCTGAATTTCTGACTGTTGCTAACGAAACTAACACTGAAAAATTGCTAGAACATGAGACTCATGGCCATATACACAAAAAGGCATCCTGCCCTGCCTATGCACCCTGCATTAAATAACATACATGTGATTTCGGGGTTCAATAGATCAACCTCAAACAGAATGCCATAAATTAAAGGGATAGTATTCTCTAAAAAAGCACTTTATCTTTTTATTTTGAATTTCACTATATAAATTGTCATATTTTGTTTTATGTATAGAAATGAATTTTTTGAAAGCCTCAGATTTGTCTAATGTCATACTTTTCTTCCTGGTTGAATTTCTGAAGATATAATTATATAATATATATTTCTGTTTCTAGACATATACCTTCATGTGTGTATCTGTCTATATTTTGTCTATCTAGTGTGTGTTCTGTATATGTGCACATGCATGAAAGCATGCATGTATAGATAAATACAGTTGGGGATTTACTAAAACCAAAGCAGTGAACAAATCTTTTCTTTATTTTTGTACTTAGCTTCAATTTTCTTTTTTTTAAATATTTTTTAATTTAACTTTGTACACATTTCACTCTCAGGTCCCTCTCCCTCCCCTCCTCCCCACCCCAAATCTTCCCAACCCCTCAACCCACTCCATCTCACATCCACTTCCAAGGGAGGGCAAGGGCTTCCATGAGGTATTTTCAGAGTCTGTCACATCATCCTGGAAAGGGACTATGTTCTTCCCCATGTGTCCAGGCTGAAAGAGCATCCCAGAGTCCATCTGTATGCCAGGAATAAATACTGCTCTACTTGCCAAGGTCCCACAGATTGCCAAGGCCTCCTCTCTGTCACCCAGGTTCGGTGGGAGGGATGTCTGGATCAGTCCCATTCTGGACCCTCAGTCATTACTCTGGGGTCCATGTTTGTGTTCCCTCTTGTTTAGGTCAGCTGCTTCTGTGGGTTTCACCAGCCTGATCTTGATTCCTTTGGTTATCATTTCGCTTTGCAACTGGGTTTCAGGAATTCAATTTGGTTCATAGTTGTGGGTGTCTGCCTCTGCGTCCATCAGCCACTGAGTGAGAGTTCTAGGATGGCATATAAGGTAGTTATCATTCTCATTATTATGGGAGGGCATTTAAGGTAGTCTTAATGCCAGTTGGTGTCACTCTTGTAGATCTATAAAGATCTCACTAGTGCCAGATCTCACTACTGTCTTATAATGGCTCCCTCTTTTATGGTATCTCCCATGCTTTTCTTCCTCTAATCTTACCCTGGCTCAACCTTCCTGCTCTCCCATGCCCTTCTCGCCCCTCCTCTTTTCTCTCTTTATTTCTCTCATCTCCTTTTTCCCTCCCCTTCTCTCCCCCAATCCAATTAGGTAACCTTCTCTGGGTTACCATGCATATCTCTCTTAGGGTCTTCCCTGCACCCCAGACTCTCTGGCGGTGGGACAATGGGCTGGCAGTGGTGGGCTGGCAGTGCCCTGCTCCATGTATGAGTGAGTACATACCATACTTGTCTTTTTGTGACTGGGTTATCTCACTCAGGATGGTTTCTTCTAGCACCATCCATTTGCCTGCAAATTTCAAGATTCCATTGTTTTTTCCCACTGTCTAGTACTCCATTGTGTAAATGTACCACATTTTCTCTATCCACTCTTCAGTTGAGGGGCATCTAAGTTCTTTCCAGGTTCTGGCTATTACAAATAATGCTGCTATGAACATAGTTAAGCAGATGTCCTTATTGTATGAGGGTATATCTTTTGGGTATATGCCTAAGAGTGGAATTGCTGGATCTAGTGGTAGACTGATTTCCATTTTCCTGAGGAATCTCCATACCAGTCTCCAAAGTGGCTGAACAAGTTGGCATTCCCACCATCTGTGGAGGAGTATACCCCTTTCTCCACATCTTGTCTAGCATAAACTGTCATTAGTGTTTTTGATTTTAGCCATTCTTATGTGAATGAGATGGTATCTCAGAGTTACTTTGATTTGCATTTCCCTAATGGCAAAGGATGTTGAGCACTTTCTCAGGTGTCTCTTGGCCATTTTGGACACCTCTACTGAGAATTCCCTATTTAGTTCTGTATTCCACTTTTTATTTGGATCCTTTGGTGTTCTGGAGACTTGCTTCTTGATTTCTTTGTAAATTTTGGAGATCAGCTCTCTGTCAGATGTGGGGTTTGTGAATATCTTTTCCCATTCTGTGGACTGTCGTTTTGTCTTGTTGACTGTGTCCTTTGCCATGCAGAAACTCCTCACTTTCAGGAGGTCCCATTTATTAATTGTCAATCTCAGTGTCTGTGCTACTGCTGTTATGTTTGGAAAGTGGTCTCCTGTATCAATTCGTTCAAGGGTACTTTCCACTTTCTCCTCTAAGAGATTCAGTGTGGCTGGATTGATGTTGAAGTCTTTGATCCATTTGGACTTAAGTTTTATGCATGGTGATAGATGTGGATCTATCTGTTGTCTTCTACATGCCAGCATCCAGTTACTCCAGCACTATATGTTAAAGACACTTTCTTTTTTCCATTGTATATATTTAGCTTCTTTGTCAAAGATAAGGTGTTCAAAGGTGTGTGAGCTGATATCAGGGTCTTCAATTCGATTCCATTGGTCTACCTGTCTGTTTTTGTGCTGATACCAAACAGTTTTCAGGACTATAGCTCTATAATAGATCATGAAGTCAGGGATGGTGATACCTCCGGAAGTTCCTTTATTGTACAGGGTTGCCTTGGCTATCCTGGGTCTTTCGTTTTTCCATATAAATTTGAGGATTGTCCTTTCGAGGTCAGTGAAAATTTGTGCTGGTATTTTGATAGGGATTACATTGAATCTGTAGATTGCTTTTGGTTAGATTGCCATTTTTACTATATTGATCCTACTTATCCAAGAGCATGGGAGGTATTTCCATTTTCTGGTATCTTCTTTAATTTCTTTCTTTAAAGACTCAACGTTCTTGATATACGGGTCTTTCATCTGTTTGGTTAGAGTTTCACCAAGTTATTTTATGGTGTTAGTGGCTATTGTAAAGGGTGATGTTTCTCTGATTTCTTTCTCATCCCCCTTATTGTCTATATATAATAGGGCTACTGATTTTTTTAGTTAATTTTGTATCCTGCCACGTTGCTGAAGGTGTTTATCAGCTGTAGGGGATTCCTGGTAGAATTCTTTGGGCCCCTTATATAAACTATCATATCCTCTGCAAATGGTGAATGTTTGACTTCTTCCTTTCCAATTTGTATCCCTTTGATCTCCTTTTGTTGTCATATTGTTCTAGCTAGAACTTCAAGTACAATATTGAAGAGATATGGAAAGTGTGCATTCTCGTCTTGTTCCTGATTTTACAGGAATTGCCTTTAGTTTCTTTCCATTTAGTTTGATACTGGCTGTTGGTTTGCTGTATATAGCTTTTATTATTTTTAGGTATGTTCCTGTTATCCCTGATGTCTCCAAGACCTTTATCATGAAGGGGTGTTTGATTTTGTCAAAGGATTTTTCAGCATCTAGTGAGAAGATCATGTAGTTTTTCTTTTTCAGACTGTTTATATGGTGGATTATACTGATGGTTTTTCATATGTTGAACCATCCCTGCATCCCTGGGATGAAGCCTACTTGATCATGGTGTATGATTTTTATGATGTGTTCTTGGATTGGATTTGCCAGTATTTTATTGAGTATTTTGCATCAAAGTTTATGAGGGAGATTGGTCTGTAATTCCCTATCTTGGTTGTGTCTTTGTGTGGTTTGGCTACTAATGTAATTGTAGCCTCATAAAAATAATTTGGCAGTGATCTTTCTGCGTCTACTGTGTGGAACAATTTCAAGAGTATTGGTGTTAGCTCTTCCTTGAATTTTTCGTAGAATTCTGCATTGAAACCATCTATCCCTGGACTCTTTTTTGTTGGAAGATTTTTTATGGCTGCTTCTATTTCTTTTAGGGGTTATATATCTTTTTAAATTTTTATCTCTTCTTGATTTAATTTTGGTAAGTGATATCTGTTCAGAAAATCATCAATTTCCTTAAGATTTTCCAGTTTAGTGGAGTACAGATTTTCAAAGTATGATACATTTAAAAATGTACACAGATATTTTATATCTCAGTATATGTGCTATTTTATCAGTTACATGTGGAAACCTAAAGAGAAACATTGATTGTTTAAGTGGTTGTTGAGGTTTGTGAAGGTTTCAGACTATGACATGCATCATTGCTTTTATACAACGATTTCATTGCTTTGAGAATGTAGTCTATAGTTAAAATTATCAATGGGTTTTTAAGTTAGGAAACAATTATTTATAAACAGTTATTTAAAAAAGCAAAAGCTAGGGAGATGGCTCAGTGGGTAAGCACCTGTTGCACAAGCATGAAATCCCCAGTTTGGATCCACATGGTGCATGTAAAGCAGGGTTTAGCAGCATTCTTCTGTAATTCCAAAACTTATCTGGCAGATAGGAGCAGAGGCCAAGATGAACCCTAAAAGATTATAGCACATTCAGTTTAGACTGCACAGTTTTGAACAAAAGATGGTGTCAAGAAAGGTAGAAAGAAGTACCAACACGTGAAGTTATCTTTTGACCTCTGCATAGCTCCCACGGTCTGGTGTATATCCATACCATGCATGTGTGTGCACACACACTCACACACGGACACACACATGCATGTACACACGCGCGCACACACACACACAAAGAGAGATACAGAGAGAGAGAAAGTGAAAGTGAGAGAGAACTCCCATCTTCCGGATGTCAAAACGTTTACCATTATTCAGCCACTAATTTAAATACAACACAAATAAAGTATCAGAGTATTATTTTCAAGTCATTTATTTACTTATTTTTATTAAGACAAGGTCCCACTGTGCATTCATGGTTAGCCTTGAATTCTCTCTCTCTTTCTCTCTGTCTCTCTCTGTCTGTCTGTCTGTCTGTCTCTCTCTCTCGACTAGGCTAATCTTAAAATCTGTCTCCACCTCCTGAGTTCTGGGATGAAACTAGTGCATCAACACACCTGGTTTTAGGATATTTCTTTAGTATCAGTGTGACTTATATGTGATTTAGGATGTTGAAAGTAATCGATTTCATTTTGTTGGTATTGGTTTGGATTTTCTTTCTCTTTCATGGTACAAACATTTTTGTTTCTTTAGAAACAGGAGGATTGGATTGATATTTCTTGTTCATTTATGGATCAGATATCCTATTCAACAAGGAATTTCTATGAGTTAAGTTACTGTTCTTTGAAATGATTCCATGAATGCAAAGCACCTGCCAGATCCAATGCATAGTATGTTGCTACATTTCACCACACCTCAGTGATGAAGACATTGCTTCCTTAAGTGCTATATGTGTCTGTTTGTGATTCTTTCAATTTGGAGAACTTGCTTTCAGTTGCTCTCCAACTATTCTGTGATGAATGCGGCAGATGTTACAGGCATCAGTTTCTCTTGCCTGTCATCCATACAGGGAGTGAAACATCTATTCAATGGATTGACTTTATTTTTCTTCAATACATAGCCAGTAGTGAGGATACTGCTCTTTATGGTAAACATATTCTGAAGGTTTTTAAAAGCAGTATTATGTTAATCTTCTAAGCTAGCTTATAAATTAACAGGTGGTTGTGAGCTGCCAAATGTGAGTGCTGGGAACTAAACTTAAGTCCTCTGTAAGAGCATCAAGTATGTTAATGGCTGGTTCATCTCTCCAGCTGCTGTGTTTGCTCTTCATATTATTAAATACAGCATATGCTTATCTAGATCCTGTAAATTACACATTATTATTTTACTTTTGGGACACAACAATTTAGTATAAAATGTCAGAATAAGTGGTACACATATGCCCAACACATCCAAACTCAGTCCCCCACTCACTAGAAGGGCCATGTGGTTCTCCGTTTGCCAGAAAAGTTTTGTAGTAGGTAACGCTTAATGCAGAGGCCATTATTGTACAAAGTGCTGATTATGAGAGACTGTGAGTGCTGATCTTTAGATTATCTGCATTATACTGCCCTGCAAGACTTAGGGGACTCCTAGAAGAGGAAGCAGGGAAAAAAGGCCTAAAGCCTGAGATGGTGACTGAACCTGCCAATCTGTCAAAAAGTACCTGAATCTGGGGGTGAGTATTAAAGGAAAAACAGAGACACAAGACAAAGATTTTACATAGGAGAGGACTGTCAGTGAATACTGCAGCCCTGAGTTTTGTTACAGTGTTTCATCCTGGTTCCAAACCAGCCTTTGAGCCCCCAAACCCTTCACTGCAGAGATGCTGAGCAGTCATCATGTAGCAGGCAAAGGAGTTGCCAGTCCAGCATTCCCGGGTAAGCCAAGACCACATGGAAATACATAGATTAAAATAATTAAGGCAGAACTAGTGAAAAAGAATCTCAAGACATCAGCCAACAGTTTCATAATTAATATAGTGTCCTTGTATTCTTTTGTGGCTCAAGGGGCACCTGACCTGCCAAGCCGGAAATATCCATTCATGTTACAGTGTATATTCTCCACAGTGCTTCTAGACAGTACAGAAATAGGCAATATTGTTTCAAATGTGTTTACCTGAAGGCACATGTGGTTCAAGGAACAGTTATACACCACTCCAAAACATCATGTTTGCAAGGAGGCAACATATGTGTTGTTTTTCTAGGCAAAACTTCCTGTCTGTCCTATTTCATCAAAGCTTATGCAAAACAATTATGCACTTTTCACCAGTCAGACCAAGATGGAGCCACTAAAGCTTCCACAGGATGAGTTGAAGTCCTGTGCCACGCTGACTTCTGGACATGACATGGCTTTCACACTCATGAACTCCCAGCCTCTGAATTACTACTTACATGAGATGAAGCCAGTTAAAGATCCCACCATGTAGGAGGGAAGGTTTCCAAAAGCCTCACCCCTGTCTGAGGAGCTAAGGCTGCTGGGAGAGGGAGAGTCACTTTTCTTTAGGGGTGTGGCTACTGGTAGTTTTTCCATGCCCACACAGATGACCATACATCCACATACATGTAGACAGCACTAACTAGATTCAGTGAGTTAAAGAAATCAATGTACTTTTCCAACCTGGGCCCAGTAGAAAGGGTCCCACGAAGAAGTGTGGCTAGAACAAGGGTCATTCTGCCATCAATGAGATGGTGACCTGAGAATACACCATGAACATTCACAAGTACCCCATGGTGTGGGCTTCAAGAAGCATGCTCCTTGGGCACTCAAAGAAATCCAGAAATTTGCTGTGAAAGAGATGGGGACTCTAGATCTGTACATTGATACCAGGTTCAATAAAGCCATCTGGGAAGGAATAAGTAATGTTCCACACCATATCCATGTATGTTTGTCCAGAAAATGTAACAAGGATGAGGACTCACCCAACAAGCTGTACACATTGGTAACCTATGTGTCTGTTACCACATTCAAAAATCTACAGACAGTCAATGTGAATGAGAAGTAACTGGTTGAATGTTGATTAAAGTTGGAGAACTGCCTTCAGGGTTTGGTTTTCCTTTTTGTTGTCTGCCCCACCAGTGGCATTTTTGATATTGTCTAGAATAGGATCTAAGGGGTATTCTTAGGAGTTATTTAAGAATTGCTGCTATGGGTATGTATTTTTCACAGTAATCAATATATTAGAATTGTATTTTTCCATTTTTCAAGATAGGGTTTCTCTGTGTGGCCCTAACTGTCCTGGAACTTGCCCGGTAGACCAGGCTGGCTTGGAACTCACAGATCCATTCACCTCTACCTCCTAAGAGCTGGAATTAATGGCATGTACTGGGTTGTTGTAGTTTTTAACAAAGAAGACATAATGTTAGGTCTCATTTTAGTTCTGGGTGTATGTGAGCCTAAGATTAAAGATTGACATTATAACTGTTACATGACACTGAAAACTTGTGTTGTCTGGGTCCAGGGAATTGAACTTGAGTTGTCAGCCTTAGCCTTCTAGCCGTCTTTGCCAACCAGACCCATTCCCTTCCCTGTCTTAGGACAGCATTATGTTTTGTTTTGTTTTTGAGACAGTTTCTCTATGACAGCTCTGTAGACCAGGCTAGCCTAGAATGCAACATAAATATGCCTGCCTCCTGAGTGCTGTTGTATCATGGGTTTTTGTTTGTTTATTTTTAAAAATTGGTACAAAAAGAAAGATTTTTATAAAAAAAACTTTGGAGAGGGGCAACACTGAAAAAAAAAAAGAAACCAATGTAAAAGTAGGCCACGAATATTTGTATGAAATGAGATAGTGAGTGGTAGAGATTGGAGAAAGGAGTACTCTGTTGGTATGACCAAGAAATATTAAAAATAAATGATGTTGTCAGAGAGCAATTAAAACTTTTCAAAATGTGTGAGTCCTTTCTATCATGCTATTGCAGCTCAAATGGGGTTTGCATTAGTTATGGGTACAATACCAAAAATCTATTGTTTAAGCACAACTAATATGGTAGTTTTTTGTTTTTTTTTAGAGGAAACAATCCAAATTGATTGATTTGATTTGGACAATTTTAAAAGAATTATTAACTACATTCTATTTTTTTTTTCTAACTACCACTGACATTTTAAGACACCTGGGCACTTTACTATCTGGCAAGGTTTGAAGGGGAGTTTGACAGAACTTTGATGATCTTTCTTGATCATTTCAAACTGTAAGAACTATAAGCCTTCCTAGGAGCAGACTTTAATGTCACACAAGGGATCATGCCAGATATTTCCTTCTAGAGTCTTTGCTCTGCAGGATGTTACATTTCCTTTCTTTACTGTTGAACATTCTCTCTTAATGCCTTTTTTTTTCTTACTGGTTTCAGAAATGTGATGACAAGTTTGAACTCAGAAAGAATAACTCATAGAAATTGCAGATAGCATGGAGCAGTTATGATGTCTCTTAAAAATATTTATTTAGTTGCAGTAGAGCTTCAAAATCTATCAGAAAATGAGAATTTAACTTTGAAAACAATCAAGTTTAAATAAACTGTAAGTAGATAAGACTAAAGTAGGAAAATCAGAACAAAAATACTTTGAATAATAATAATACAATGGCTTCAATAAAACAAATCATAGTGTGGGTGTCTTTAATTTAACATATATTAATAAAAATCATAATGATAAGCAGACATTGATTTTTATTTTTTATAAGTTATTTAGCTCCTTACTGTTTATGTGGGCTCCCATGCCACAGTATGCGTGGGGAAGCCAGAGTTCAACCTGTAGGAGTTAGTTATCTCTCTCTATTCTGTGGACCTTTGAGGTCAAACTCAGGTCATCAGTATTTGTGCCAAGTGCTCTTACCCACTAAACCATCTCATCAGCCTAGACATAGGAATTTTCATGGTGATAATGAAGATAGGCAATGTTTTAGATTATTCTAATGATTTTTGTTGTTGTGAGAATATCACTTAGCAAATCAAATATACATACAAAATATCATTTAATCTTGATGTGTCTTAAGGGAAACATCTTAATGAATCAAATACATGTAAAAATATCTAATCAATCTTATTAGACTTTTAATGAAGGTACTGTTAAAGCAAGGACATATAGCCAATCAATAATTATATGTGCATGGTTTTCTAAAAATAATCTGCTAATGATGAAATACATTTTGCAGATGCATGGAATAAACAAGATGCTCAGATAAACCGATACTTCCACAGCACAGTCGTGACTGTTGGTGTTATTCTCTGTCTCCTTGATCTTCTGCCAGGCTTCTTTCTGGAGCTTACCAAGCTCACATTGACAGCTTGTTTTAGGAGGTTCATAAACAGGGGTCAGTTAGCTTAGACCAGAGTGTCCTAAAGATCACAGCAGCTGGGATTGCCAGACTGCCCTATGCTAATAGTTCCCAGAGTAGTTTCTCCAATTTTCACATAACTTGTGGACATAGGCACATGTTAAAATAGTTCTCCCTTTTTAATCTGTGATCTGTATTCTTTGAGGACTACAACTGTGAGGGCTGAGAGGAAGTTTCATAGACAAAGGGCTTGCCACACGTGCATAGGTGTGGAAATTTGAATCTCCAGAGCACATGAAAAAACTGCTTCTGTGAATCTTTGGAACCCCACAATTGAGGAGTTGGCAGCAGGAGACCTATGGAACAAGTTGCTAGCTTGATCTGCAAAGTTTCTAGCTACTCAAGAGATCTGCTTCAGCAAATAATGTGAACAGTGAATATGGAAGACACTTGGAATCAACTGTAGGCAAATACACAGGAACACAAATATCTATATGCATGCACATCCTGCACACGTATACACAAAACTTTAAAAAAGTGTTCGATTTATATTAAATACAAACTTCTTTATACATTGAACTACTAAAGGTCAAAGGAAACACGATCAAGACTTTTTAAATTTTTACATATTTGGAGGACAGACTCATTCAGGGACTTTATTTTTTGGATCCCAAAAAAATTCATTAGTAAAAGTGGTCATGTAAAAATGACTAAATTCATGTTCCCAATTTCAACATCCTTTTTCCTTAGTTGCCAGTATAAAGGTTGAGTCTTTACCTCCA
Source organism: Mesocricetus auratus (assembly GCF_017639785.1). NCBI lineage: Eukaryota > Metazoa > Chordata > Mammalia > Rodentia > Cricetidae > Mesocricetus > Mesocricetus auratus. The sequence goes on from NW_024429266.1 coordinate 65,049,783, forward strand.
ACATCTGGACACAACCATAATGTTAGGGTTTCTGCAGAAGAAGGGGTACTTGGCAAGTCAGGATCAAAATATGCCTCAAAGATCATACTACATAACAGATCTCACCCAAAGTATTAGTGGGAGTGGGGGCAGAGAGCAGAAGGCCATCTCAGAGCAGGGACAGAAGAGAGAGAGACAATTAGAGTTAGAGACAGACCAAGAGAGCCAGAGAGCCAGCTATGCAGAAGTAACCTTTCGAAGGGGTATCACACATGCTCTTGGGAGACTACTGAACTCATAGTTGAGAGAATGGAAACTTGTAGCTTTTGGTGGCAGGTGGTGAGGTGGCTGCTGGCATTGAGTTGCTAAACGCAGCCTGTGGGGAGCACCTGGTTTCTAACACCAGCTTTTTAAAAATTAGTGTATATGTGTGAGTGTTTTACCTTCACTTATGTCTGTGTATAACATGTGTACTTGATGCCTGCAGAGATCAGGTGTCAGAGCCCCCGGAAGCAGAGATGCAGGCAGTTGTTAGCCACCATGTGGGTTCTAGGAAACAACCCTGAGTTCTCAACAGGGACAACAGTGTCCTTAACTCCTGGGCAGATTCTCCAGCCCCCCCATCCTGGCTTATTTTCTGCATGTTCCACTAACTGAAAACGTCAGAGGTATACAAAAGGCAGAGGCTGTAATATTGGACTTTTCTTTTTCTTTATTTCAGTTGGGAGCAAGATCCAAAATGATGCAGAGTTAAATATTTCTGAGCGACTATAGAAAAGGGGGTATTGTTAGATTAACAGCACCACCTTAGTGGTGTGGGGGTGGGGACTTGCTGGCTTCCAGCTGTTAACTTTCAGCTGTGCTCCACAAAAATGAACAAGCACATCCCTAAGGAAGACTGGATGTTTTTATTTATACAGGATGTCATTTTGAAAATAGGTGTCCAAAGGATACGCAGACAGACAGACAAAGAAGTATGTTTAAACTTGGACTTGAGCCTTTAGAAATGGTCACATTTTGTTTTACACCAAATGTTGTGTGAATACTAAAGAACACGCAAAAGTGTTCGGATGCTAAAGACAGCAATTTTCCCCCACTTTATTCTTTGATGCATTCACTCTGCCTATGCACTTGAGTGTTCTCTTAGCAGTGTCTCAAATGGCCAAAATTATACACAGTGAGGGTTTTTTTGTTGTTATTGTTGTTATTGTTGTTGTTTTGTTACTTTAGACTGCACCACTTAAAGAGCACTCACCAGTAGCTAGCATTTATAACTGTCTCCTGATAAAAAGAAATAGGATATTTCAGGACATGTTCCTGCATGCAAGGGGGCACAGTGCAGAAACTGCTGAAATGGCTGCACCATTAGTGGGGGAAGGTTTTCATTGTGAGTAAAAGAGAGAAAAATATCCAGAGGTGGCTTTAAGAGTGCTGAGGAGGAAGAAAGAGAAGCAGAGCGGATATGGTCAGGCTATCTGCAAGACAGGGATGAAATGAGATGTGTGTGTGTGTGTGTGTGTGTGTGTGTGAGAGAGAGAGAGAGAGAGAGAGAGAGAGAGAGAGAGAGAGAGAGAGAGAGAGAGAGAGAGAGAGAGGGAGGGAGGGAGGGAGGGAGGGAGGGAGGGAGGGAGGGAGGGAGGGAGAGAGAGAGATTTGGAGTTGCTTGGCTTGGAAGAGATACTTCTGGGGATAGGAAACCTGTTTTCCAAGTTTTTGAGGAATTCTGGCTTTTATCTAACCATCAGAAACCTCTCTATAGCACAGCTTGAGTTCATTTCTATATATTTGCACTCCTTGAGATGTAATGGTCCCCAGCAATTTGTGATGATGATTTGAAAAACCATGAAGAGTGATGCATTTCTATAGTTTAATAGAAACATTCATTCTGAAGACTGCATTTAGAGCAGGAGGCCTATGTAGTAGTCTCTAAATTGTTTTGAGTGGAACACTGGTGTCTGTCTTTAAAATAGGATTCCATGGCCAAGACTTTGGGAATTATCAAGTTAATACATTCTTAATAGGATGGGAGACTTCCAATGAGCCACTTTTCTTATCAACGCTTTCTAAAATCCCTGGTTAGAAGTTATCTGTTAAATCATCTTTGTGTGTGAATGCAATTTCTATTCAACTGAGGACATAACTAACCTTGAGAACAGAATTTGATCATTTTATCATTTTAGTTTTTCATTATTATTTTTCCGTATATCAGGGTACAGGTACAGGTGCATCTAAGTGTATGTATACAATGACAACCTTGGAGACAATCCATTTTTATTTGTCTTAAACAAAATTTCTCATTGGCCTGTAACTCTCCAGGGAGACTAGGCTAGCCAGCCAATGAACATGCAGGATGCATTTGCCTGTGCTTTATGCCAACTGTCTCTGCTTCTTCTCTACTTCCTCCTCTTCCTCTTCCTCCTCCTCCTTATCTTCCTCCTTTTATTCATATAGGTTCTGGTGACCTAAATCAGGCCCTCATGCTTTCAAGCTTCACTGAAAGAGCCAACAGGGTTATCTCCCTACCTATCTGCTTTCTTTTTAAAGGTAAATATGGAAACTCATACTCAAGGACCCTCTCATTTCACACGGAAGTGTATGAGCACTGGAAACCCTGCAGCAAACTCAAGTCTGATTTTCCAGGTGCTACGTTGTTATCACATTCATCTCCTTTGTTAAATGTTAAGTGAACTTTGACCTGTCATTTGCTGTTCATCTTGTGGTCTGACTGATGTGGTCCCCATGCACCCACCCGTGCTTATTTTCATTTTTGTTTAATGGCAGAACTCTGCAGAGACCCAGTGGGCAGCATGGTGCAACACTGCCCAAGGACCTAATAAAAAATTTACACACTGAAGCCTCACTTACATGAATTATTCATTGACATCTATCCATCAGGGAATTAGAAGTTTATGGCAACAGGAGCTGTGGAAAATAGGAGGAAAAATTACTCCCACCAACTTTTTAAACAGAGTGTTAGAAACTCAGAATTTGGAGTTAACCCATTCTTGTGGGAAGGTATTGTGTGAAACACTGGAGGAGATTACAAATGGCATAACTCATTATTTTATAAGCATAAAACTGGCCACTAAATGGCAGGCATAATACCCTTCTTCCTTACCTTTTTTTCTCATCAAGTATACCAAGATGCACAGAACAAGCAGTGTTTACTCACTGACCTTAGTATCCCCCTTTAATGTCACTTAGATACAACTCCTCAGCCAGGCTTCCGGGTCCAAAATAGAGCACTGCTTTGTTTTCTTCTTTATGAGAAACAGCCTGTTGCATTCTGAGAAGGTCCTATAAGCCAGAGAAGAGAGGTCAACCATTTAAACCAGCTTAGTAAGTGCAACATATAGAAATTACTTCCTGGCTTTCTGAAATGACTTTTAACAGTCACCCATAAGTGAAAACACTTCCCAAATCAGATTCTCAAAAACAGAGGGTTAACCTGTTCTGAAGGAGGAATGCTGCTTCTTATTTTTAACAAGTATCATGGGGGAAAAATGCCAACTGATTGAATTCACTGATTAAACAGCATATTCTCTCTTTCTCTCTGTCTCTTTCCATTTTCACAAAGATGTACCTGATTTAATGTATTTTATGTAAATAATATACTGATAAAGATTAATAAATAAAGGTGGGGCTGAAGAGATGTCTCAGTAAACTGACTGTTGTGCAAGCATGCAGACCTAAGTTTAAGACACAGAACTCATGTGAAGAACAAGACATGTTGGTATGAGCCTTAAATCCCAGAGCTGCAAAGGCAGAGAGAGAAGGACACCTGGAGATGCCCTAACAAGTTTATCAAAATCAGTGGGAAACCCTGTCTTTAGAAGTAAAGGGGAGGTCTGGGGGAGGCTGCTCAGTTGGTTGAATGCTTGCTTATCACATTCAAAGCTCTGAATTCATTCTCCTGCACAAGTAAGTAGGACAAGGACATGGAAGGCTCAGAAGTGCAAGGTCGTCTATGGCTATTCAGAAATTTCAAGACAAATCTGTACTAGGCACCCTGTCAAAACAAAACAAAAACAGAAAGAAAAGTAAAAACAACTTACAAAGTGACTGTTGGGAGATGGCTTAACAGTTAAGAACACTTACTGCTCATGCAGAGGACCTGGGTTCAGTTCCCAGCAACCACCAGGTGATCTACAACTGTCTATAACTCCAGTTCCAGGAGATCTGGAACTCTCTTTTGGCATTCATAGTAACTGTACAAAAACGATGCATGTGCATAAATGTAGGCAAAACACCCAGACACATAAGATATAAGTAAGTCTTTTAAATACAGAAGACACCTGACACCATCCTCTGGCCTCCACATATACATGTACATGTCTATGCATACATATACACAAATAGATGTGCATTAACCACTCAGAGCGATAACTATGTACTCAACAGTCATATTTAGGCTACATGACTTCATATATTGCTTACAGAATCAATCTATTGATATGTATAGGCAGCTAATTGCTATTTTAACACATCTAGAATATATTATCTCATATATGATTTCAAAAATGTGTGTGTGCATACTCATGACTGGGCACACAACCCTCTCTGTGTGTGTATGACCTTGTTCTCTCTCTCTCTCCCCCTTCCCCCCTCTCTCTCTTTCTGTGCGTGTGCGTGTGCACGTGCGCTCGTGTGTGGGTGTGTGTATGTATAACCATGCATGCACATGCACATAGCATACGTGCCCCAGCATGGATACGGGGATCAGAGAACATCTTTCAGGAGTTAGTTCTCTCTTTCCAACTGTGGATTCTAGAGACCAAACTCAGGTAGTCAGGTTCGCATGCCAAGTGCTTTTACCCACTGAGCCATCTCATTGCCCCTATTTTGAAGTGGCTATGTAGAAATGACAGTTGTATTTCCCCTCAGGTTTTAGCATGGCTATGGCTCAGAAGAAAATACTCAAATATCAAATACCATTTGGACTGGATGAGATAAAGATTTAGCAACCTGCCTTAACTGTGTTTTCACTTACCATATTTGTGATCAACTATGGTCCAAAATATTAAATGGAAAACTATAGAAAAATGGTTTATAATTCTGAAATTCCTTGTCATTCTAGTAGCACAATGGTACCCCACAGCATCCCAGATGTCCTGTCCTGTACACAAATGTCCTTGTTCACTGTATGCATGCAGTAGATGCTACCTGACTACAGTTGTTAAGTTCTATTCTGCTTATGAGACAGTTACCATGGTATCACATTGTCCATGTTAAAGTACTGCATTTTTTCTATTATGATGGTCTCATATCCCAAGAACAATTATGCTGGCATTTCACACACACCAGACAGAAACCACAAAATGTGTATTTCTTGTCTGCATTGTAAAAAGTGAAAAAATAGATACTGAGTTTTCCAAACACCCATAAGATAATGTCTTGAGAGTTTACACTTATGTAACTTGCATTGTGGTCTATTTTTGTAGTTGTTGTATTTTTTGCAACATCTTTCTGGATAGTCCTGGCTTTTCTGGAGCTCCCTGTGTAGACTGGGTTGACTCCAAACTCACAGAGATCCTCCTGCCTCTGACCCCAGAGTGCTGGGGTTAAAGGTGTACACCACTACACATAGTTTAATTGTTGTCTTTTATTCCTGGGGATGTGTGCAATTCATAAATGGAACTTTGCCAGAAGTGCTTATGCATGAATGAAAAAGTGTGCAATGTAGAAGAATGTTGCCACCATAGTTTCAAGCATCCATTGCAGCTTCTGGAATTTGTCCCTTAAGGATAGGAGTTCTACTGTGCATATAGCCTAAGCAATATAAATTTGGGAAACCAACTTTTAATGATATTTTTAAATAATGTATCATTGATTGATATTAAAGAAACAAATATGTTTTACTTGTGGGAAATACAGAAGAGGAAAAGATTACTTGGAGATGTGTCATAAGTGCAATAAATACTCTCATATTATGCAAAAATATTTTCATATACTTGTTTTATAGTTATTTTTGTTTTTATATATTTTGGATTATATTCTAATTTCATTTTAGATAAACATTTATTTATCTGTTTGTAATTTTACACACAAATGCAATATATTCTGATTATTTCGACTCTGTGCTTCTGTCTTCTGGCTCTTCCAGGATCACTCTTACCATACCCCCTTACCGACTTCATGTCTTCCTGTGTCTTTTTAAAGATAATATTTTCCATTGACAATATTCATTGTATATGGTATTTTGTCACATTCAGATATTCCAAACACTCATATATTGAACACACAACAGACAAGCAACATTTAAGAAACTGGAAGTTGTCTACAGTTGCTAATGGATCCTGTCCTATCGCAAAGAATCGTGGACCAGAACATACACTGTTCTCTGATGACTAAACCCAAATTATATTGAGCTATCTTTTCAGTTTTAAGTTTCAAATGGCTGCTCTTATGATCCCATGAGCAAATCTATCCCTTTACTAAGCATGAGCAACTGCTTTTGCAGTAAACCCAGTCATGCTAGGGAGAGAGCTACATTAAGTCTAGTGGTCAAGTGTCCAAGGGGACACTGTCACAGAAACTGGGATATTAATGAAAAAGGAGACATTACATTAAAAGAAATTAATGATGCCATTTATTTCTTGTTGCTCAGAGGGACAGCCCCCATTAAGATGGATCGCTTTTAGGCCTTCATTGGTGTCACTGTAAAGAGAAGCTGGGGAGATTTGGCATGATCATCTTTTCACTCCAGAGATGCACTTATCCAGCACCTCCCCCATCTTTATTAGGCAGGTGTGAAGAGCCCCTGAGACCACATTCATAGAGCTCTCAGCTGAGGAAGTCTGCTGCTGACCCTTGCTCCTCTTTGCTTGTTCATCTAGAAGACATCACCGCATAAAACACATGCCAAAACCCTTTCCAATTTAAAAACTTAAGATCTGCATTTCTTTCTCATTTTCCCTTGAAGTATCATAAATTGAAAATCTTGAGCCATCTAGTGATAATGAGAAACTATTATATTTTAAATATGTATAGTTTCCACTATATATACACATATATACACACATGTATATATGTTTATATATATACATATATATGCATGAATGTAGGTATTTTTAAATCAAGAAAGCAATTTCTTCAACATACGTTAATCAATTACTTACTTGTGAGAACGGGGTGTGCGTCGTGGTGTGCATTTGGAAGCCAGAGAACAACTGGCAACTTTTCTCTCTGTCTACCATATGGGCATGGAAATGTGTTCAGCCTGCCAGTGCCAGGCTTGCCCAGCAAGTGCCTTTACCCGCTGAACCATCCCACTAGTCAAGAAGTAAACTGTTCCTTTCAATTTAAAACATTTTAGACTTTTCAGTTACATATATGTGTGGTAGGGGGTGAGCAAGTGCATGTGAATTCATGCAGTGCCCTGAGAGGCCTAACCACACCCTAACCACACCCCCTGGTGCCGACACTGCAGGTGGTTGTAAGCTGTCCTGTGTGAGTGCGAGAACCAAACTCAGGTATTCTAGAGCAGTTAGAGCTTTAAACTGCTAAGTCATTGCCTGGGTCATGGAGGCAGGGGTGCCTGTGAAGTGAACAGGGCTTCAGTGTCTGGCAATGAGCAACCTTATAGACCGTCTTGCCCTCAATGTCCGTTTTGAAGACAACACTATCTTTTAGCTCATCATAACTCTGAGCTGAGTCTGGAGGTGAAAGAAAATGGTCGTTTCCCTTAAATCCTATGATATTTTTTCTTCCATTTTGTTAGACTCTGTAATACTGTCCTTACACCCCACACGTGGCATTATGTTATAGGGGGAATGCTTTATTAAATGCTTATGACCTGTTTGGTTCTTTAAGCACTGTTGTCCCCATCCTTATAAGAAAATAAATCATCTTATAATAAAAGTCATCCTACCAAGCTATGCTATTTCTTGGTTCATTCATATTTTTCTGTTGTAAGCTGAGTTTTAATGAAAATATAGCATGCATAGACAGCAATTTGTGACAGGCATTTCTTTCCAGACAAGTTAAGGATTTATTATGAACTATGCTGGACATACAGGGTACTTGTGTAATGCATGAGGCCATTTTGAAACACAGACTTTTTAACTTTTCATGAGTTCATTTGCATTTTAAAGTTTCTGCCCAATTTGTGTTATTAATGACAGCAGAAAGTAAAAGGGGGATGGTAAAGTTTGGGGCAACACTGACTTCTGTCAAAAACCATATGAGCCAGGTGTGCACAGCATAAAATGACTGCTACATTTTCAGGTATTTCTAAAACTGTGGGGAATTCTGTTCTAACTTCAAACCAAAATAAATTATATGCATATTTATTTCAAAACTTGAATGGATGACTGGAGCATCAGTTGTTAAAGTTAAACATTTAACACAATACAATGAAAAGATGGTCAGCATTGATGGTTAACTGCTGAGAAATGATAGGAAAATGCTGAGTGTCTTCATTTTCATTCATTAAACGGCTATGTTTCTGTAAGACAAACAAGTTAGAAATATAGAGTTAAAACACTGTAATGTGTTACATACTTCGAGTCAGAGACAACTACTGCAGCCAGCATCCGTCGGTGAGAGGTACTGCAACATGCATAGCGTACAATGTATATGCTGTTGTGTGTGAAGCCAACGGTGCAGTGAAGTCACATGACACAACATGGCTTAGCACTGTCAGAAACACCTTGACTTCATTATGAAATGGTTTTGAATTATGCTTTGTTATCCATTCAGGAATGTCTCATTATTGCCAGCCTGCCTTTTTTCACATTTCATTATGGAGCTCCATGTGAATCATGATCTACAGTTTAAGAAACTGTGCCTTGGGAGCTGGAAAGATGGCTCAGAAACTATGAGTACAAATTATTCTTCCAGAGGCCACAGCACAAGCACAGCCTACTATCTGTAACTCTAGTTTCAGAGGATACAATACTCCATTCTGGCTTCTGTGGGCACCAGGCTTACAAATGACACACAAACATGCATATAGGCAAAGCATTCATACTAGTAAAATAAAATGATAATTAAAATTATTTTAGAGGAGGAAAAAGGAACTGTGAGTCAGACTAGCTAGTTTTCAAATGGGCAGGAGTTTGACCTGATGGGTGGCAAGTTTGTCACTGGTCCCCTCTTAGCAAAGTGGGCTTGTCCTGAAGAGGATATGGTTGAGTTGCCTTTGGCTAGAAAGACTCTCTCAACCAACAAAGAATTGTTTGGGTATATATTATACAGTCATGTAATTGAAAACCAGCATTTCAATAGCTTTTTGTTTGGTTGGCTTTTGCTACTCTGTGTCTTATATCTAAACAATGCGCAGTGTGGCAGATTGTTTTATGCTCAGAGTATTGGTTGAATTTATTATAGGGTAAGTAGTTAAGATTCTGAGTTTGGAATTAAAGGGTTTCTTGTGGGAAGAACCATTATTTTAAAAGACATTTGTATATGATTAATGGGTGTGTATGGAAATTGACATTTATGTTTAGACACACTGAAAATAGGAAAAACTTATTATGATTTCAATATATGATAGTCAAAGCTTTACGATCTGTGTCATATACTTTCAGACATGCAGGTGAAAGGACTGTTATTAATTCAAAAAGACATTTAAGACATTATTACTGTTTGAAGATTTTTTAAATTATGTTTGTGGATGTCTGTGCTTATTTACAAGTGAGTGTACTTGCTCATGGGAGCCAGAAGTGGGCATCAGACCTCTCTGAGCTGCAGTTTGGTTTGGAGCTAGTCAACTTGCATTCTGACAACTGAACTCATGTCCTTCTGAAGAATGACTTGGGCTCTGAAGGCCTGAGTTGTTGCTTGTTCCAGCCTCCAAACTATTTTGTTATCAGCTTACAAAGAAGCTGGGTTCCATATGGTGTTATCATATATATTATAATTAATTTCCATTACCATTTCTTCCCCCAGCTTCTCCTCTCTGCCATTTTCCTGCCTTCCCTGTTGTCCCATGTGCTTTTGAGAACCACCCCCCACTGTGTGCTCTCTACCACTTTTTATTAACTGTATTACTATCCTCCCCATTTCTCTCCCTTAAGCCCACTTTATCTCCCCTCCCCACCAGTGGCCCTCTCTAGGTTCCTGGATTCTACACAGACTCCCACATATATACATACACATAATAATAAGAAGCTTGACTCTATGTGAGAAAGGCATTTTTTTAAATTATCTAGTCAGAACTTTTTCTCATGGATCTTTGAATTTCTATATATTTAAACTTTTCTCAGAGAGGTCATGAGTTATTTATTTAATTCTGTATTTATTTATATTTATTTATTCTATATTATATTTATTTGAATGCATGTGTGCACCTGCACATACTCACTGTGTTGCTTTGGAGCCTGTTCTGGAACTTACTCTGTAAACCAGACTGGCCTTGAACTCACAGAGTTCCACCTGCCTCTGCCTCCCCAGTGCTGGGATTAAAGGAGAGCACCACCACATCCTAACTTAAATGAATCTTCTGCCATCAATTAGCATACTCAATCTCTCCCACAGGCACGCCCAGAGACCCATATCCCAGGCAATTCTAGAATTTGTTAAGTTCACAGGTTGCATTACCATCACAAATGGAGCCAGTTTTCTTAAACCTTACTTACCCAGGGTAATTCATGGCTATTCTAAATCTACAGGGGTGGGGGGGAGCTAATTTTATATCACATGCTTATCTGATTTTTTTCAGTTTTTCACAACTGATGACTATTTTTTGGTGCGGGTGTGGGGGATGTTTCAAGACAGGGTTTCTCTGTGGCTTTGGAGGCTGTCCTGGAACTAGCTCTTGTAGACCAGGCTGGTCTCGAATCACAGAGATCTGCCTGCCTCTGCCTTCCGAGTGCTGGGTTTAAAGGCGTGTGTCATCACTTTGGAAAATGTTTCTCCATTTTCATACATTTCTATAATAAATTTTAGCCTTTTGCTTTCCCACTCCCCTCCTTCACTCCCTTCTCCCTGTCCTCCTTTCCTCCTTTTGGAGCTCTTCTCAGCAAGTCCCTCCTGAAGGATAGAAAAGTCAAAGTGGATACATTTCGGTGGGCCCTGACAAGGTATGCAAGTAAAGGAAATGCCAAGTGCAACAGAGTTAGTGCAAGAGGTTTATTGAGGGAGGGGAAGAAGAGCCAAAGGCCATCTCAAATGGGGACATGAGAGAGGCAGGCAGACAGGCAGGCCAACAGACAGGTAGGAAAGCAAGAGGAGCAAGAGACAAGTGAGTCGAGAGAGAGAGAGAACTCTGCCTGGGAGACACTTTTAGAGGATGTACATGGTGACAGATGGTGATATGGTGGCCTAGGTGACTGAGGTCCGATGCTGCCAAAGTCAGAACTCATGCCTCCTCCTGTCATATCTTCTCTCTTTGTGTGGCTCACTGAGTTTAGTGTTACTTCCAGAGCAAGGATGGGACATTTCTGTGGCTGAAGAAAGTGGCATCTCTCCTCCAACATTAGCTAACTGCATTTAGGCACTCCAATACATGTGGGGCTTTGTGGATTCTAGCCTCCTCTTGATGAAATGTTCATGGACCCAATATTATCCAAATCTTGGGCAGATGGGCATGGCTGCAATTGAGCCTGTAGTTTATGTGAGGATTCTAGCCAGTGTGCTCTGAAGTACCAGTTCTCGACCTGTGGGCCCCAATCCCTGGGGTTTGCATATGAGATATCCTAAATATCAGATACTTACATGACAATGCTTAACAATAGCCAGATTATAGTTATGGAGTAGGAACGGAATAATTGTATGGTTGGGGATCCACAACATGAGGAGCTGTACTAAAGGTTTGCCGCATTAGGAAGGTTTAGAACTACAGCTCCAAGAACTATAGATAAGGGTTGCGGTTGCAGAGGTAGCTCAGTAGTTAAGAGTGCTTGCTGCTCTTGCACAGGACTGAAGATCAGTTTTCAGAATGAGTGTTGCAGGGCTAATAAGCACTGGAACTTCACCTACAGGGAATCCCATGCCTGTTTTTAGCCTCTGCAGTTCACATACAGCTCATATGCACATCGAATGTAGACACACTTTCAAATAGATATGTATATATGTGCATATGTGGTGTGTGATAACTATACTATTTGTATCCTTAAAGTGTAGAGGTCAACGTAAAGAGATGACACTGGATGTGATGTTGATAACAGATCCAATAGAGTCTCTGAAACTTTGGGTCATTCCATCTGGAGTTTACGTTTGTCGAGCTACTCCCTCAAATTTGTGTTTCTCTTCTGCAGTCACCTCACCTCTTTGCAGACAGGGGAGATTTTGTGTTGTTTCAGTACAAGATAGAAAGATGCTTTTAATGAAGGAATTTCTCAACTCATCTGAGGAGTGCTGCGTACAGCTTTCTTTTTCTTCTGAAGCAGGGGTAAGCCTTGCAATTGCTGGTGTGTGTTCTGTAGATCCCCACCCCTCACAGCTCCTGCTAGTTAGCAGTGCTGCAGAAATCCCACTGAGTAATTGTGTCTGAGACATCACAGACAGGAGAGCTGGCAGAAGATGATGCTTCTTCCTCAGAGGAGCTCATTTGATAATGCTGTGGGATGGATGCAGGTGTGAAGTGAAATTCCTGTTGCAGCTGTGACTGTGAAATCACATGACCCCAGAAATAGGATATACCCATAGAAGGAAACTTTCCATGGATTCTCGCTTTGGCAAAATGCCTGCAGTCATAACTGTTTTTTTCCTTGAGAGAAGGTCTCTTGTAGCTCTGGGTGGCCTTGAACTTGATGTACAGCTGAGGATAATATTGAGTCTCATCCTGCTGCCTCCGTCTGGATTACAGGGGTGTACCACCACACCCAGTGTTATGTATACTGGGGTAGAAGCAAAGGTTTCATCATGCCAGGCAGGCACTTTACCAACTAAGCGGCCTTCTCACCTTGTCTATCTTACAGATTTTGTCATTTTCATTGTGATTAAAATATTAATTTGTCCTCATCAAAGCCAAAGCAGAAAGAGTATTTGATAAATAGTAGTTGGCTGAATAAATACAATAACATACTTTATATACTTCCTAAAACCTACTTCAGTGGATGGGTGGGGATGGAGAGTTCAGCTCCCCAAAAGGATGTATGCAGTTGACAGGGGGCAGACAGGATCCGAGGATGAATTGGGATAGCTGCCAGCAGTGCTTATTGAAAAAAGAATAGTCTTTTATACTCTAGAGTGGCACATAGGGTTAAGTGGGAGAAAGGGGCATGTGAGCTGGGGTGTGGTTAAGATCAGGGCTTGAGGAACCCATCATTGACCTTGACACTAGGCACCAGTCATATCATATGTTAACGGAAGGGCCACCAGTTCCTCTTGCCAGAGATAAGGAGAATGACTGCTTTATCAAGCAGTAACTTTCCTCAAGCCCCCAGGGGATGGACACCTTTACCCTTATCCAAATTCCTGACCTTGGGGAAAGGACTTCTGTGGACTAGACACTAAACTATAGTTTAAGAGCAATTTTCATTCCTTAAGGAGATAGGCACTAAGTTATTCAGTAAATATGTTCCTTTGTGTCTTAGTCTGACTGAATGGGCTTGTTCCCCTCATGGGCTCCTAAAAAGGAAGGTCCTGATGTCCTACTCTTTTTCCCATTATCAAGTGTCATCTGATTTCTCTACACTTATTAACTGAACTCTTGCCCTTGTCGGCCTCAGGCCTCAGGCTTTGGATTTGAATTATAGGCATTTCATCCTTGGGATCAGGTATGTCTAGTAAATATCTTACTTTCCTGTTCTTGGTATAATTAGGACTGCACAAATGGAATTCCTGTATCTGAGGAATTTTTCCAAAGAATTATTTTGTTTGGTGAGGCTACCTTTCATCCTTAACCAAAGCCCACGTGAAATTCCCCAAAGGGTAGGACATTAATAATGAGAGTCATTAGAAATGAAGTTAAAAAGTACTGGAGAAGTGTAGTCTGCAATGTCAAAATGCTGGAATTTTGTCAAGTAGCAGTGGTCACCATAAGGTCCACATCATAAAATACTACAAAGCTAGTTGTGAAAAATTAGCACCACTTTTAACGTTTAAAACATGAAATTTTCATAATGAGATATTGTTAAATGTCATGAAATTTATAAACTAAGTGAAGTTCTATGACATTGATTTCTTACTCAGAAATATGTTATTGATTTTTAAAGACATAGGCTATGACTTAGCTGAATTAATGTAGTAATTCTAGGCTCCTTTCTCTAGACCCAATGCAATCTTCTGAGTGAGTATTCATGTCATCTACAAATAAAGATTGCTTTTCAGTCTTTTGCTTTCCAAATATCTGACAGGTTAAGGCTAATGCATAATGTGCACTATGATTTAACATATATATATGTATTAATTATTACATTTCCTTTCTTTAATAGGGGTAGAGACATATGCTTTGATTTGTGTATACCCTAAGACAATTTGTAGGAGTTTGCTATTTTCTTCTAACATATCATCCCCAGGATTAAACTCTGGTGACCAGGTTGAGCCATGTAGACATTATCACATCTCACATTTTATATTTATACTTTTATGACAATAGAAATTTGGGGAAAAAGGTCTTTTGTGGTGCTATCTTCTTTGTACTCTAACAAATAAGGCTTGCCTGAAGATCAGAGGGTGGAGCTAGCCACTAGTTAACCATAGAGGTCTAGAGGACTGTACGGACAGATAGGAAAAGAGAAGGTTTGGCAGAGAGAGGAATATAGGTGGGATGAGACAGGAGCATGGTTTCTTTTCAGTCTGAGGATTTTTGTAGAGGTAAGACATACAGTGGCTGACAGTTCTGCATCTCTGATCTTTCAGCTTTCACAGCTTAATATCTGGCTCTGGGTTTTAATTATTAAGACCAGTTAGAACTTGTGCTACATCTGGTGCCCAATGTGGGGTAACCAAATGTAGTAGAGAGTTATTTTGTGTACTGCCTGGTCCCACCGGTGCTTATAAGATAATCACTCAGAGGCTGACAGGCTGACAGCTCAGGCTTATTATTAGCTAGCACTTACATTTAAATTAACCTGTCTTTATTAGTTTATATTTTACCACGAGGCTCATGGCATGTTACCTCACATCCTTCTTCTCCAGTTGCTTCTGGAATCTCTTCCACTCTGCCTTCTTTCCCCATGGATTTCTCACCTAGATATAGTCTGCCCTGCCATGAGCCAGAGTAGCTTTATTTATCAACCAAAAACAGCAACATATTTTCACAGCATACAGAAGGACATCCCACCTCAAACCAGTCTTTTTTTGTTTTGTTTTGTTTTTCAAAACAGGGTTTCTCTGTGTAACAGCTCTACCTGTCTTTGAACTTGCTTTGTAGACCAGGCTGGCCTGGAACTCACTGATATCCTCTTGCTTCTGCCTCCCAAGTACTGAGATTAAAGGAGGGTGCCACCACCACATGACCAAAAGGGGTCTTTTAAATAGTATTTATTTCAGCTGGTGTACTAGTTACCTTTCTGTTGCTGAAATCAAATATTATGACAGGAAGCAACTTGAGGAATAAAATGAAAACTTAAGGAAGAAAGATGCTTTTAGCTCCTGGATCCAGAATGAGAGTCTTTAATAGTGTGAGAGGCATGGCCAGGAGGTTGAGATATCCCATCAACCACATAAACAGATAGCAAAGAGAGAGAGATCTAAGCATGGTTGTAATTCTCAAAGCTCCCTTGGTGGAGTACTTCTTCCAGAAAGTTTCCATATTCTGTCTCATAGCCTCATCCAAACAGCCACATCAACTGGGGACCAAATGTTTCAATATATGAGGCCACAGGGAAGGTATTTTATTAAGCCACGAGATGTATTCACTGCTGAAGATTGCACCTGAGAAGAGTATAACCTTGAATGTGGCCCTCCTCTGTAAATGGACTATCTCATACCTTCAGGCTTTCCATAAAATTACACGAAGTGTAACAAATCCTGCTGAAATAGCAATGGCTCCATATTCTTTGGTTGGGACAGAAGATAAATTCTACTTTGAAGCTATTGTTTTTAAGCATAACGTTTACAAATTTTGCTCATTGCTCATTTGTCTCATTGATATAATGCCTTTTCTATTTTGTATCTCATTTCCCAGATTGAACAGCAAAATGTGAACCCAGTCTTGAAATAGTAAGGCTCTCATTGCCCCTCCAATGACATTTTAGGCTCTTACCAAAGCAAGCCCCACCCAGGCCAGAGAGTAAGCTTCTCTGAGAGCATTTATAGTTTCGTTTAATATCTATTTCTTAACAATGGATCCTCTTCAAGCATTTTTTAATTCTTTGTTTCTTTGCATTTATTTAGCTGTGTCTGTGCGTATGTGTATGTCCACATACGCTTGTGTGTTTGCTCATGTGTGAAAGTGCTGGCATGGAAAACAGAAAACAACATGAAAGATAAGGTTCTCCCCTTCTACCATGAGGGACTTGGAATCAAAGTCAGATGGTGAGGCTTGGTGTCAAGTGCCTCTATCTACTGAGACATCTTGCAAGCCTCTCTACTTTTCTACCTGGATTTTATAAGCTGACCATTCTTTTTCTCTTAGATATGGTCCTAGCTCAGTTTATTCTACTCAGATCTTATTTCTGATCCCAACTTATTGCCAAAAGAGAAGATAATGCAGCTTGCCATTCTTGGGGCTGCCCAGAGCTTGTGCATGTCAGTCATTGACAGTATTACAGGTAGTCATTTCGAAGAATGCAACAGAAAAATCACCACTCAATAGTATACTTTATCTCTTGCATACACCAAAATTAATCAGTGGAAAGCTTTCCAATATATAGCTTTCAGTCTGGTTGAAATGTAAGCAGTTCACAAGTGAGGTCTGCAAAAGAGAATGCCATGATATATATTCTCCCCATGCTTAGTTGTTAATTCTCGATTATAAATTGCTTTCTAATGGTTGAGGGTTTTATAATGTAGAGATAATAAGAATTCATTCTTAATATCTATTTCTGGTTTATAGGCCATGAATATTGGAGATTACATTTAATTAAATATTTATGTTCAGGCTAATGTCAATCTAAAAGGTGTTACCAGGTAAGTAAAGATAAAAATAACTAGGCTGATGTTTATTTGTTTTTTTAAGGTTAAAAATGTGTGTGTGTGTAGGTTAGAGGACATCTTGGGGCAGTCTGTTCTCTCCTTATATCAAGTGTGTTTGGGGCTTGAATCGGGTATCAGGCTTAATATCAAGTCTCTATACCATTGAGTTTTCTTTCAGACCCTAATAAGATTGGTTTCTAATCAATCTGGTATTTCTCTCTCTCTCTCTCTCCCTCTCTCTCTCTCTCACTCACACACGCATACAGAGTATTTGATTATGATCAATTCTCAATTATAAACAAATGAACTGTCAGTTTACTTCACAACTTCAAGCTCTTTTATGATTCTAAGGGGAAAAACCCCATTAGGAGAATAAAACATCTATTTCTATGAAATTTCTTCATAGTTTCTTTATACTCTTGGCTATTAGTAATATGCTCTTAATTTGGAGTGATGAAGTTGAAGTTACTTTGTTAATCCAAGCCTCTTTGTAGCATTCTAATTTTCTTAAACTAGTCATATTTCAGTAAGACAACTCCACTGAGTCATAGTGCTTTGTCTCTCTAAAACCTTATTAATATATTGTTGACAATCTCTGTATGACCTCACTAAGTCATAGCTCCTCATTTTATAACCCTTCAAAGCTTCTGACATCAAGTATATTTTACAACACTTTTAATTATCATTTCATGATATTGTGAGGGAAGTATGTTAACTGATTGCTTTGGTTTCTCTTCTTGATGCTGTGGTAAAATACTTTGATAAAGGATACATTAGGGAAACATTATTTGCTTACTTTACAGCACAAGGTTACAGTTCATCATGACAAGGAAATCAAAACAGCAGGAACCAATTAGTCAGATGACTTCTGTAGTCAGTAAGCATATGGAAAAAATGAATGCTAGTGTTCAGTCCTCATTCTCCACTTAGCTCAGGATCTCAGCCAGGGAATGGTGCCACCTACAGTGGATGTATCTTCCCATTCAATTAACATGATCAAGAAAATCCTCCACAGGCATGCCCAGGTGATTATATATTGATATATATGTATATATATCTGTGATAATTAACACAGATCACTGCATCAGTTGTGATCAAATAGACAAAACCAGTTTAGAATTCAGTGAAGAGAAAATCAAGTGCATTTTGAGTAAATGTGTGCATATTGTCTGTGTATCCGTTAGTGTGTGTGAGAGAGGACAACAAAGGGAGAGAGAAGAGAGAGAAACAGTTGGTTTGTTGTCTGTGTGTGGAAGAGTGTTCATATGAAGCATGAGAAAGTGATGCTCAGGGAAGGAGATATAAGTTCAGGCTTCGATCACGTGTCTTATAAACATGTCTCCAAGGTACCATGGAGAGAAAGAGGCACTGTAAGGACCAATGGGTGATCAATGAGCTACAGGAATTGGTTTTAAATCATTGTCAGATTAATTTCTCATTTATTCTCTGGATCATTTACCTTTATTCTTCTTTCCCTTAGTGCGTATCATGCTCTAAAATTGAAACCATTCCTCATAATTTTATCAAACCCCCAGCTTCTCATGGTACTTCTTACTCATTGTAGTTTTCATAATTAATTGAATTTATTATTTGGCAATTTCAGATGTATATATAATATATTCTGATTAATCTCATCCTTCACTCTCTCTTATCTCCCTCCCTCTTTTCAACTTTCCTTCTGCCTCTATGTCTATTTCTCACACATATTATTCTATTTTATTTTGTGACAGCACTTCCCAACCAAGTTTAATCAGGTCCATCTACCTAAAGATAAGAACTCCCTCACTTAATACTCTTAATATCCTTAATCCCTCAGGGAGGGATAAGGCTCCATGACCAGTCTTAGGCAAGCCCTGTGCAAGCAAACATTGCCTCTGTGAGTTCAGTGTTGCAATGATTGAGTCCTGCCCAACGTGTCATAGCCATTTTCCATATCACTTGGTGGTTCCATGATTTACACCCCTTCTTTTGCTCTATTCTCAGAGCTGTTGAAGGGATGGTACTCATGTCATGTTTAGACCGATCACTTAGTCACAACACCTTGAGTGGCATGTGGCTCTGCAGTTAACTGTTAACTGTTTCCTAGCAGCTGATGTGTGGGTTTGTGACTAGAATTCACACAGAAAACTTTTTTTTTCTTTAATTAATGAACTCATTTATTTTTGGTGTGTGAATGTGCATGGTGTATGTATTGTACACGTGTGAGTGCCTGTGGGTACCTGCAGAGGCCAAGGAAGGATGTCCAGCACTATCATAATCCTCTTCATTCCCTTGAGGCAGTGTTGTTATATCCTTGAACCTAGACCTTGACTGAAAGCCAGCAAATCCCAGTGACCACCTGTCTCTGCCTCTTGGAGTTCTGGAGGTACAGGTACGCCTGGCAACACCTGGCCACATCTGGCCAGAATGCTTAAATAGGAAATACCAGTACCTACTGAGCCACCTTTGCACCCCTGGTGATATCAGTTAACCTTCTACTTAGTGTCTGCAATATCCCAGTGTTTTAAGGACTCAGTTCTCATTGTCTTACTCACTTCCCACCACACTCTGAGGTTAAGTCTTCAGACTCTGTGTGAGAAGGATAATACTTGAGGAATTTAGCCACCAATTTGAGATAACTGACAGAACAGTCCCTATAAGTTTTTCCACAGTCACATTCATACCCCTACATGGTACCTGCTCTCACATAACCCAGGAAATCCCTACTGTGCTAATTGTTTTATAAAAGGAGAATCAACACCAGCTGTGGTGAGATGAAGAATATAGTGCTTTTGTGTTGGAATGTGTTGTTGCCACCCTATATTGGTATGAGAATAGTACTGAATATACAACACAGAATGAAAGGGAGGGTACCTTAGGATGGGCCTTTATCTAAAAATCCCTGTGATATGAGCAAGTTCTATGGTGACCTTTCTGCATGGAACTCCAATGAGAAAAAGCATCCCATTGTGGGTGGAAAGGCTTTTTATTTCCAGCTACAAACTGCTCCACACTCAGCAGATTAAAATCAATTGCTCTCAGCAAGCGAAGAGCAACCTTAAGTTGGTTAGTCCCCGTAGCTGTCTCTCTCATTCTGCCTAAGAATGGAAGAGCAAACCTCCCTGTCCTGTACTTAAGGATCTAAGGGTGAAACTGTGGAAGCAAAGCCCAAGAACAATTAGGTCGTCATTCTCAAGTGTAATTATTATGGCCACTTCTCTTTGCTTTATATCCATACATACATACAATTCATGACTCAAGTATTAGTGGGGAATGAACTAATGACATGTCATAGTTAACGAAGCACCTTCTCTATCTGTTGTTTCTTTTGTGTTTCTAGTTTGTTTTGTTCAGCAGAATAAGATGTTTATGTTAATGTTTATGCATGCTGTAGTTAGGTTTCTATATATTATTTAGGGAAACTTCTACATTAGCACTAATAAATAAACTGTTGGGTTTTAAATCATGGTCTTTGCTCTACTTAGTTTATTTATATTTATTCCTTTTTCATTACTGCAGGAATAAACAGAAAGAGTGCTTTATTTTTATAATAAAACACTCTGAGAAGAGTTATTATGGACCCTAACACTCTTATGCAAACATCATTAAAGTTTACACAGGCAAGGTTTTTAATAACATTTGGGGAGATTTTGGCTCATGGAGTTTCTATACTAATACTTCTACATCAGGACAAGATAGCTGGGTTTTATCCTCACTAGGAACCTGGGAAACACTCATATTGTTTGTAAATGAAGACTTGCCAATGTTTAACCAAGCTATCTGTTTGAAGTATACATAGCAAGTCACATCTTTTTCACTTTGGAGTTTTAAAATGTGGTTTATCTTTCTGTGTCACATAGCCTGTGGAGTTAAAAGGATAAAGACAGCTGAGGAACCGGAATAGAGCTTTGGAAAGAAAATTAAGTGGGGTGGAGGAGAAGGTGACACTGTGGATTCAGTGTTGTAGCAAAGAGATGACAGAAAAGGAAGAAAATAGAGATATTATTAGCTTTTTAAATAGTGTTCAGGAACTAACTTCATCAGTAAATTATATATTTCACAGGCATGAGAGCATGAGAACAATTCTCCAGCACCCATGTAAAAACCCAGGTATGGTGGTGTGCACCTGTAAATCCAGTGTTAGGATAGCAGAGGCAGGTAGATTTCTGGGTTTTGCTGAGAAGACAGTGTAGTCAAATCAGTGAGCTCTAGTTCAATGAGAAATCCTTCAAAACTGTATGTGAAGACTGAGCAAGACAATCAACATTGAGTCCTGACTCCCCACCATCCCAGATGCACCCAGAATTGCATGTACATGCACCTACACACACACACACACACACACACACACACACTACACATTCACACACATGCATGCATATACATTCATTCTAGCCTTTAATTCACTAATTAATTAAATGCTTCTTACATTGGAGGAATTTCAAGACATTAGCATACCTCATCCCAAAATACTTCAAGGTGGCTAATAAATACTGATTTCATATTTACCCATTAGATATAAAGTTTTTGTGGCAAAATTTTACATAGAATGTGATATGTGCATCTTATACACTTGTTTATTTCAAATTTCAATAAATGGATCCTCTGCTACTACCCTTGCCCAATTTCTGACACACTGGGATGGGCATGTCTATTATTCTCTCTACCTATATGCATAATAATTTCCCAAATATTGATCTACCTGAGAATGTTGTTAAAATATTTACAAGGTAACATTATGAAGACAAGGCTTACTGAGAATTAAGTTATTCAGAAAAGTGTTTTGGTGAAGTCATGTGTTTAATATGCCTTTGATCAAGACTGTTCAATTTTGGGAATGGGTGTGATGTTCACTGTAAGACAACTGCCAAGTATCCATGAGACAATGGATTTTAATCCTTAGCATGGCTAGAACAGACCAGGAGAGGGAAAAGCCGAGGAAGGGAGATGGGGATGCCTCAGTAAAAGAAGAGTAGGGATGGGGTAGAAGGAGTGAGAGTAAGAAAGAGAAGAGTGAAAGGAGAGAAAGAAAGGAGAAAAGGAAATAATACTCATTTTATATAATTTTAATACAAAGTTTCTTAGTTATTTTTCTTATGTATGTAATAAAATATTCTGAAAAAATACCTATAAAAGGAAATGTGTATTTTTGGCTCACAATGCAAGAGGATTCAGTCCATCATGGCAGAGAAGGCATAACTGTTATGATAAAGCTCAAAGGGGACCTTGGAGGATACCGTGGTAGGGGACAAGCATGCCAGGCAGACAGAGAGAGCTTAAGTGAGAAGTTTTATTAGAAAGGGGAAGAAAGGGGGAAGGAAAGAGAAGAGAGGTAGAGAGACACAGAGACAGAGGACAGAAGAGAAGAGCGAGAAAGGAAAATGCCTGTCTGTCCCAGGGGAACTGCGAGGAAGAGGGAGACACTGTAAGTGTGTGAGGGTCTTTCTTTTAAAGGGGTCCTTTGCACCTACGTGCAGACTAGACAATCATGGAACTCTGGGTTGACCAGGGTACTGCCTGAGTGCATTCTGGCAGGTGACAGGGGAAGGTCAACATAACACCTGAATCCTTACAACAGCAGCAGGGGCAGGTTGCTGACTGGTTACATTGCATCCTCCATGAGGAAGCAGAGAGACAACAGTAAGAAGAGCCAACCTATAAAACTTCAATGCATGTCCCCAAGAACCCACTTCCTTCAGTAACACTCCATCTTCTAAAGGATTGTCAATTTTCCCAAACAGTGTAAATAACTAGGGACCTAATATTCAAACTCTCCAATTGGGACATTACACATTCAAATCACAAGAGAAAGTATTTCTAATTTATAATTATTTGGTAGAAAATTACATTAGGTCCCACTGCATTGATCTATTGCAGATCAGATATATAATAGCAATATTTCCATTTGAAGTCCCTGTCTCTGGGCAGATATGTCTATGAAATGATTGGTTACCATTTTGATGAGTTATTTGAGTCTACAAAACTAAATATATACTTGGGATGCATTCTAAAGCAAGGATGAGAAACAAGTTGAAAATAGCATCTAAGTAGAAGAGATTGTCTCAGGCCTAAAATATCACTGAGGCTGCAATGTAAGCATCTCTCTTGGGTGATGTAGTATATATTTAGGGGAAAGACATTTCTCTTTCTCTCTAAATCATGATATGTTAATAGTCATGAGTGTGCAGTGACATTGTTAATCATGAATATCCCAGTGCCATCTGAGAAGAAGGTTATTCTATAGGGTCAGGGGGTATTCTTCTCTCTCCTTAAAAAAGATGAAGATAATGCCCACTGAGGCAGCTTCTCTGAGGGAAGGGCTCCTCTGCTGATCTCTTCATGTGCTCATCACTCTGATCTACCATAGTCTATGTCAGAAGACTAAACAGGACCACAGATGGAGCTACAGTTATCTCTTTCTTGTGTATAATTTCTTTCACCTTCCTGGAGAAGGTACTCAAGGTCATTAACTGAATATTATTTAATTTGGCCATAAAATTTCTAACTGAAACCTTTATTAACCAACATAACATATTGAATTTTCCTGCTCACAAATTTCCAGTAGCTGGTGAATTAACAGTGTGTTTTGATTTGCATCTTAAAAAGGAAGAACTGCCCAGATATATGCCAATGTCACGGTCTTCATCCTCATGAACAATTTATATGGCTGGTGTGTTGATGTTTTATTTATCTACAGATTTTTCTACCTCCACTTTTACTTAAATGATGGATGTGTTGGTCCTAAGCCCATTCATCAATAAGAATAACTAGTACTGGGGAGATTTTGTGAGTTTTATAGCCATGAGAATTTCAGAACCAGCCTTTTGTGACCATAGAATGGTCTCTGACCACATCCTCATTGTATACTCATTACTTTCCAACACATTCATCAATACAAAGGCCTTGAGGGTGACTGGATTTTACAGATCTGTAACACCATGCCACTGTGCAGGCTCTAAAAACCCACCGTGTAGCATAGACCATGCTTTCCCAAACTGGAGACTGGGAAATTGATTGCCTTTCCCATGAGTTTATATAATAAAAAAACTAGAAATGGAAAGGTTTTAGGCAGTCATTCAGGTTAAATATTTGCTTATTTAAAGAATTTTTAAAATATACATGATAGGATGCTGGGAAGATGGCTCAGAGTTTAAAAGAAAATGCTGCTCCTGTGGAAGACTCAAGTTCAGTACCCACAGTGGCTCACTACAGGCAGCAACTCCAACTCCAGGAGATTTGACTCCATCTTCTGGCATCCTTGGCCATCTGCAAATGTGTGGATCACACTCATAAACATATGTACAAATTAATAAAAATAAAAAATAAAATTATCTGAGTCAGGCAATGTCAGGTTGCTTTCTGAAGGATTTCTGGATTAAATTTTAACTCAGGAGGGAGGTGAGAAAGTGGAAGGAGGGAGTGGGGGGAGAGGAGGGAAGGGAAACTGGGGCCCAGATATAGAATTAATGAATACATTTAATTAATAAAGAAATAAAATTCTGTTATGTAAAAATAAGTCCATTTAAATAATGTTACATAAGTGTGCAATCCTTTCTTATGGACTGTGTTTAGTTGAGATTTCTATTTTGCTTGAATGTGTGTGTGTGTGTGTGTGTGTGTGTGTGTGTGTGTGTGTGTGTGTGGTATATATGCATGATTGTTACTTTATGTGCCTATGGAGGCAAGAATACAACATTGGGTGCTCTGCTCTGTCACTCTCTTCATTATTCCTTTTGTAACAGGATCCCTCATTGGAACTGACACTAGGTCATGAAGTCTCAGCTATCCTCCTGTTTCCACCCCTGACAGACTGACCATCCTGGGCTTATAGGAGTACATACAGTGACAGCAGGCATTTTAAAAGGGTACTGGGAATTGGAACTCAAATCCTCAATTGCTCAGTCAATTGTCATACCTACTGAATAGTTTCCACAGTGTCTTAGATACTATTGTATTACTTTGAAGAGACCAAGAGAACTTAGCATTTAGTTAGGGGCTTGCTTACAGTGTCAGAGCGTGAGTCCATGATTATCATGGCAGGAAGTATGGCAGAAGTGAGGCAGGTGTGTGCTGGAACAGTAAATTTGTAGTTGAGAGGTTACTTCTTTGTAGCTAGTCTTTTTCTATCCTGCCAGCGAGCTCCCAAATCATGGCATGGAGACTTATTAATTAAGAAAACTTGGTCGATATCTCAGGTTTTTTTCTAACTAGTTCTTACAATTTAAATTAGCCCATATGTTTTAAATCTACATTCTATTTTGTGACTCAGTTATTTTTACTTTGTAATGTCCCTGCTGCTTGCTCTGCAACCATTGACTTCTCCTCTAGACTCTGCCCTCCTTCTGATGAGTGGCTAATGTGCCTGGAAATACTACCTAGCTGTTGTCTGTTCAGCTTTTTATTAAACCAATCAGAATGACACATCTTTACAGTGTACAAAAAGATTATGGCATAACACATTTTATCTGCAAGTTTATAGCAGAGACAGAGAGAGAGAGAGAGAGAAAGAGAGAGAGAGAGAGAGAGAGAGAGAGAGAGAGAGAGAAAGAGAGAGAGAGTCTGAGTCTCCCACAGGCTTCTGAAACTTCAAAGCTTACCCCTAGTGACACATGTCATCCAAAAGGCAACACTTCCTCCTTCCTAATCCTTCCCAAAACAGTTCCACCAGCTGGGTTGGCCATTCTCATTCAAACTCTCATGTTGAACCTGTGAGTTTTTAATAGTGTTATTTATATGTTAAACCTTTCAGCAAAACTTGACATTCAACTACAAAAATATGAGTTGTTCCTGATATCATTTCACCATGCTAGACTGTGTGTGTGTGTGTGTGTGTGTGCACAAATGAATGAAACTCTAATTAATTATATTTTCACTTAGTCATTATTTTTTGGAAAGTTTACAGCTTGAAATCTTATGATTTTGTTTTAAAATAAAATTCTTTCTTCTTCACAAAATAGTAGCAGGAGTCTCTAGATAAATAAAGACTAAATCTTCAAATGTCTAAACTCCAGGGTCTGAATGTCTTTAAGACATATCAAGAGCCGGGCGTTGGTGGCACACGCCTTTAATCCCAGCACTCGGGAGGCAGAGGCAGGCGGATCTCTGTGAGTTCGAGACCAGCCTGGACTACCAAGCGAGTTCCAGGAAAGCCTCCAAAGCCACAGAGAAACCCTGTCTCGAAAAACCAAAAAAAAAAAAAGACATACCAAATGGGATTATTTTGCTCATTTCTCCATATTGAACTTGTGCCTCATTTAAATCATTGCCATTTAAGGTACTAGAACACTTTCAAGCACCAAATACCCAGGTATAATGGATTATCCTTACCAATAATGTTTGCCATGCGTCCCTGCTACTTGTCCAGATCTGCTGATCACACCTTCAGCAGGTTGCTACACAATAGAATCATAAGACACCTAACAATGTGATGTGGTCTTTGAAAGGTTTCATCAGACAATTTTGTCATAGTCTAGACATCATACAGTATGCTTACCAGGTGTCTTAGCCTCCTGAATACCTGGGTCATCTATTGTATATTAAAGATCTACCCTGTAGTTCCCAGAGCCAAGAGACTAAAATCAATCCCAGAAGACTATGATGTAGGCAAGAGAGAAGATAAACACAGCTGAATGAGGCTGCTGGAGTAAAGCATTGTGTTGCTGTGCAGTAAGATTTCCTTTTAAATGAAGGACTGTGATGCAATTAACAATAAAATATCATACGATAAAAATATGAATCAACAGTACAACCAGTTATTTTGAATCGGTTGTTATACAGTATACATAGTTATATATGGTACACCATTTGCAGCACTACCAAGCAAGAAAAGAAATTCTAGTTTCATTACTATCTTCTGTATTTTTGATTTCATGTGCATATGTGCATTTTGGTGGGCGTACATGGAGGGCAGAAGACAACATCAGTCTCAGTTTCACGTTCTCCACTATGTTTTGAAGCAGTGTCTCTCACTGAAACTGATGTTCACTGAGTAGCTATAATTGATGAGCACCAAGCCCTAAGAATCTTCCCCCCTCATCCTCCTCAACTCTGGGACTAGAAAAACATGTCACCATACCTGGCTTTTTCAGTGGTTTCTGGGTATCTGAAATCAGGTCCTCATGCTTGAGTAGCAAGTAATTTACTGACCAAGCCATCTCCACAGCCATGATTTCATCATCATCATACGACTCACAATCACAGGCATGGTCCATCACAGTCTTAAATGTTGATGCTGTCTCAGAAACGAGAGTTTCCTGTAACTGTGAAACATATCATTGTCCAATGGAAACACTTGCTGGAGATCTTGTCATAATCCAGGGATCTGCTAGTTGAGGACATTATTGAAGATGCTGCCTGAAACCCTGGTATGTGTCTACCATGACAGTTGAGAGGCAGGTGAATGTGAAGGTCAGACCATCACTCCGTCATGTCAGATGGCTAGATAGCACAATTTCTCATAGCATCCCATTTATATTGATGGGTTCAGCTAGGTAGAAGGGCTGCCATTCTGCTTTGGGGCCCAGGAACTTGAATGATATACAGATGTTTAATGGAGCTATCTCTTGGGGACAGGCACAGTAACAAACGGCACAGAGAGTACCGAATATATTACATTGCCAAAATATAGATTTATAATTAAATGAAAAGAAAATTCACTTGCAGGCTATAGTCTATGGGTGAGGCCAGTCAAGGCCTCCCCTGTCAGGTGATTAGGGAAGCTACAACAGAACTTGTAAATAATTCAGTGTACATGAAAGCAGAATAGCATTGTGTCATGTTATAATTGGATATGCCGGGTGGGGGGGAGACCTAGTATTTCATAAGACATTTCGTTTTTGAGAAGGAACATGTATGGATTAGGAATCACAGAGTAGGGAGGACCTGTCTGTAGTTCCTGTCTCAGTCTCCACAGATTCTCTAGATATTTGAAGAGCATTGTGATGGCCTAGCTTGTTCCTTTCTTTGTATATTGGACCTTTTGCATCAGTGTGTGTGTGCCCATGTGTGTGTGTGTGTGTGTGTGTGTGTGTGTGTGTGTGTGTGTACACATGTGTGTGATGGTCAGAGATAAATGTTGTTTTATCATCACTCCCCATGCCCCTCTTTTTTTTAATTTGAGAAACCTTTTATTCACTGAACCTGGAGCTCACTGCTTGCCTAACCTGGGTAGCTAGCAAGCCTCAGGGATCCTCTTGTTCCTTCCTCTGATGTACTGTGTTTTGCTTGTATATGGGTATCAGGGACTGAATTTAGGACCTTATGCTCTCAAAGTAAGCATTTTACTGATTGAGATATCCCCAGTTCTTTGTAGTATTCTTCTGTCTTATTGTTTCATCACCATGTAATGAAGAAAGGGTTCTGGTAATAAATAAATAAATTGGATTTGTTCACTCAGAAATGGGAGGCTGGAGGAGGAGTGAAAAAGAAATGTACTTTCTATGCAGAAACAAAAGAACAGTGAGTACTTGGTAGCAATAAAGACAGTGAGAAAGAGACAGAGGATGGTTGTTTTAGAGTCTCATTTTCTATGAAGTCTCATGCATGGTCATTGCTATAGTTTGGATTAACTTGATTCTCATCAATATGAAAGATGAGTGTAGGTACTGAAAGGTTTTGGGGACTTTAAGAATGATGAATTATTTTCTGGTTGGGGTGAGCCCTTGCTCTTGAGGGACTGTCTTCATTAACTTGGGTTGCTATGAAGCATGACTGGTACTTCTGTTTCCTTGGATACCTGCATTTTCCTTACAAATCCACGTCCCCATTTTGTTTTATTTTCCTATTTCCATCATAAGTTGGGCTAACCTGAAGTACTCATAGATACCAAGATGATGCTGTTGGTCCTCCAGTCCTTCAGTTCTTTTAACTAAATGAATTCTTCTTCAAAAAGTGCCCAGTCTCAGCCGGGCGGTGGTGGCGCACGCCTTTAATCCCAGCACTCGGGAGGCAGAGGCAGGCAGATCTCTGTGAGTTCGAGGCCGGGCTGGACCGACAGCCTCCAAAACAATACAGAGAAACCCTGTCTCGTAAAACCAAAAAAAAAAAAAAAAAGTGCCCAGTCTCGGGCTACCTATGGGGTCCTGAGCAGTGGATCACTGTTTATCCCTCGAATACTAACAGACATCGTGTGTCCATAACACAAAGAGGGTTGCTCTCTCTGCCTGGGCTCTTAGGGAAGTGCCTGGACCCTATCCTGAATGAAATGATAGAATCTAGATATCCCCTATGCTGAAGGAATTGGCAATAGGGTGGGAGGATGGGGGGGATGGGGGGGATGCGGGAGGAGGGGAGGGAGAGGGAACTGGGATTGACATGTAAAACAAGCTATTTAAAATTAAAGATAAATAAATAAAAAAAAGAAGTTCAAGGGCATCTTGGCCAGTTTAGGATACAGGAGAGAGAATCTGTCTCAAAAAATTAGAATAAATACATAAAGTGGAGGAAGAAGAGGAGGAGGAGGAGGAAGACAACAGAAGAAGTGGGGGAGAAGGACAACAGAAGAGGGAGAAGGAGGAGCAAAACGAGGAGAAGGAATAATAATATGTAAATATGTTTATCTCATGGTCCTTCCCATAGTTAGAGAACATTAACTTCAAACAGTTAATAAGCAATCAGGAACTGCAAGGAACAGTTAAAGTTCTCTCTTTTAATTGTATAAATGAATTGTGGATATGTAATAAAGAGATAACACATGTAAGGGGGGAAAAAAGTGCCCAGTCTCAGATACTTTCTCTTTTCTTTTTTTTTCTTTTTTTTTTTTTTTTTTTTGGTTTTTCGAGACAAGGTTTCTGTGTGGCTTGACTGGCCTCGAACTCATGCTCTGCCTCCCAAGTGCTGGGATTAAAGGTGTGTGCCACCAACGCCCAGCTGTTTTCTCTTTTCTAAGAACATCATAAAACAAGACTGAACTCGGAATCAGTTACCAGTGAATCCTTTCTCTGTTCTATTTCTCTCTCACCGCCCTCCCCCTCTCCTTTTCCAAGATTGCTTGTATACTACCTGGACACCACTTCTCCTGGTTTGTTTCTCTCTGTTTTTAAAGAACTTGACAAGGTTATAGAGATAAAAGTTAATTCCACACCCATTGATTTCCTCTGACAGCCAAATAAAAGCAAAGATATAAATAGTAAAAAACAATATATAAAATGAAAAGTAGCAAAAGAGCATTTGGAGAGATGGCTCAGTGGTTCAGAGCACTTGCTGCTCTCACAGATGACTGGGTTCACTTCCCGGCACCTAAGTCAGATGGACCACAACTACCCATAAATCTGGTTTCAAGGGATTCTTCTTCTGGTTTCTGTAATACCCCAAAACACATGCACATACATATATATATATGGTAGAAGAAAGCCAAGAAACTAGATTCACAGATTAAGTTTGACAAGAGGCCCCATAAAAATCATCAACGTGTGCTAAGTAGACTTGTGGGAGACCATGTTAAACATGGGAGTGGCGTAGGCAGTCAGCATTGCTCCATTTTGTAAAAGTGGCTTTTCCTGTCCATAACCAAAAGGTGATTGTGATGACAGACACACATTAACAAGAAGGTTGAACTAGAACAGAAATATGTATCTGATTTTAGAGATGAACCATGTGAGTGTGTGTGTGTGTGTGTGAGAGAGAGAGAGAGAGAGAGAGAGAGAGAGAGAGAGAGAGAGAGAGAGAGAGAGAGAGAGGATTGCTGAGTCTTGCTGGCCACCAACATAGTTGTAGGTTCTGTGAGAGACCATGCCTCAGACTAATAAGCAGCAGAGTGGTAGAATAATAATGTCCTCTATTGGCCTCCATGTGTATACACACACGCACACACACACACACACACACACACACACACACACACACACACCTTGTGAAATCAAAATCACAACTGACAAGAGGAAAAGTGACCAGATTTACAATGGTACACTGATTCATTATGTTGGTTTACTGGAAGGTTTTTATGCTTATGTGTTCATGACAGAGAAGGTTATAACAGAAATGAATCAGCTATTAAAGCACCAAATTCTCCGAATGCTGCTGTTATGCTAATAGGCATCAACTGAAAATGAATCCTTCCTCTTGTGACCAGGCACTGGTAATTTTACAGCAGGGACAGACTTGGAATTTGTTATCTTTTCCTAACAGATGGGGCCTCACTCCCTGTTACCTCCTCCCCCAGGCAGACATTAGAAAGAATTCATTCTCCTCTCATGGAATATGAAAGTTAAAAAAGGAAGAAAAAAATGAAGGTACACTATTAATTTAAACAACCTCTAGTTTTATAATTCCTGCAAAACGGCACTTTGGAGCAGTTTTCCTCTGACGATGTATGAGGAATGATCTATTTTTAAATTGGATGGAGGGAATATTCCAGGGACTGTGGAGAATTCTGGTTACTCGATTCACAGAGAATGGGGAAAAAGAAGGCTCTCTTCCATCTATGAATGGAAACATTGACTGGTTTGAGGCCACTCCTTGCCTGACTTCCCATACAAAGCATTTCAGCTAGAGAGACAATACTCTAAGCAGGGCATGAATGATGTGTGTTGCATACTTACAGGGAAAATTAAGACTCACCTATCATTTATTTAATTATTCCTGATGCATGGAATTTCTTAAAAGTATACAGAGAACTACTTTATTCTCAATTTTAATGAAGGGCTCTGTAAACTTCTCTGTTCTGAATTGCATGTGTGTACAGAGTGCTAATGTGTTAGAGTTTGCTGTGATTGTGATCATGGTGGGCTAGTTAACACACACATGTTCTATACACACATAGAATTTGGACTTACAGGATCATGGGATACTGATATGTATGACATGTACATGAGAAATGTAATTTGAAATTTTCCTCCTTTTAAGATACCTGTAAGGAACTTATCAACATTTTAATAGCAAAATCAATAAACATAGCTAAAAGCATGTTTAGTGTCTGTTCTGCCCCATTTCATTTATTTCTGTTTCTGTTTTTCTTTTGGAGGAAAAGATATTTAATTGGTATCTTACCTTTAGCTGTCTCGTTAAGGTACTGAATTCTTTTATATAAAATAGTATCAGACATATGGTCTCCTATACACATTCTATGTGTAAATTTAAAAGAAAATGTGACTCCCTTTCTATCTCTTTGCTACAAGAGGCAGCTTTGAAATTTTAACTTTGACTGGAATATTTTGCTTTAAAGTATATTATGTCTGATTTGTTTGAGAGTTAATCTTATAGGTTGTTAGTAAAAAATGTGTTAGGGAAACAATGTCTGAGTTATAAAACAAAGTCTCTTAATATTGGTTTTGACTCCTGAGAAATTCATATGTCCTACTGACAACTAGGAAGCCTTCCTACCCACAGTCTTTTGCTGGATCTGTCCTCTGAGACCTGGAACTATGCAGCGAGACCAATTGGGTCCAACTAAGAAAGTCTTGGCTTACAAGCTGAGATGGTTGAGAAGTACAGTTAGCTACGATGAGATCAGGTTTGCTGCCAAGTGCCCCTCCCCATTCTCAGTACCTCTAAAGGTCAGTTCTGTTATGAAGAGCAAATTAATAATGCCAGCCTTGAACTCAGCTCAGAGCTTCAGGGCTCCTTGGCCATCTCCAGCACTCCTATTTTGCTTAACCTTTGTTTGGGATCTTAATTTGACTCTTGGGCAATTACAACCTTTAACTTACTAGCAGAAAAGGAAACACATTAAACATTACCTTGAAAAGACAACGGAGGGATGGGGGCTGCTTCAGATGGGGTGACATTTATCCACTTTTTACATCCCACTCTCCCCCTCCCTGACTGAAACTCTTTAACCAGGAAGGATGAGAACAGATGTGATCTTTAGCACACTTCACACTGAACTCCACCAGGGATCTCTCTTCCCTGGATTCCTTTCTTACTTAATATCATACTCCATAGAGTTGAGTATTTAAAAAATATTTCCCTCTTTTCATGATGAATGGACTATTAATATTCCCACAGAGTGTCCTTTATTTGATGAGAATAAGCTCATCTGTAGTCTCTCCCTCCTCTCCCTTTGTCCTTGCCCTCCCTCCTCCCTCCCCTTCCTCCACTCCGTCCTTCTTTGGCACTGTCCCCTATTTCTTCCCTCCTCCATCAAGTCAGTGTATGCAGACATCCACTTTAACAGCAATCTGAATTAAACTTAGACTTAAAAGATCTGTCAGTTTATTGAGAATTTAAAGAAGTCTTAAAACTCTGCTTCACAGGAACTACATTTTCTTGCCTTAAGGGCCATTAATCCTTATGAACAACTCCATACAGTTGCCATTCCTGTGTTTAAATTAACCAGTTATGACTACAGAACTTACATTGATAGACTAAAGAGCTCACAGACCCTTTTTACTACATTAGTTTGTGAAAATCTCACAGAAATTATACCCAACACAAAGTATTTTGTGTGTGAGCAACATGTGTTACACAAAGGAATCTTAGCAAAGCAGTGTGGATTCTGTGACATCTTGGCTGAATCCAATAATAACTAATGACATAAATTGTCTCCATGTTGCTCTTCTTGTTTGAAGCTTAAAAAGTAAAATATTTATTTTAACTCACACAAGTAATTATTAATGCTCTGACTGGTAGGCAGGCCAAGCTGGTAGGGTTTCTGTGTTCTCTCATAATGAATATCACATAATAAACATGGATAATATGTGTTCAACTGAGCTTCACAACTCTTTTTATAGATTCTTAAAATAATTTGGAAATCCATTCTCAAAGTAATTTGAAATTAAATTTGACATATGAAACAAAGTTGTTTTTTTTTGTTTAACAAATGTGGTTAGACAAACTGGAACCCCAAATTGTGCTTAGCTTTGAAGACTAGATGAAGGCAGCTTTACTCTAGAATTTTCTTCAACCATAGATGAAATTTATTTTTACACTCTGTTTACATTCAAAAATAAAATATGTAGGCTGGAGAAATGGCACAACATTTAAGTACTTCATGGGGATGACCTGAGATGGATTTCCCACACCCACATTTGGCACTTCACAACTGCCTGTAACTCTAGTTCCAGGGAATTCTATAGCCTCTTCTGACCTCTGTGATTGCCTTCCTATGGTATATGCATACATTCAGATAAGCTTCTATCCAAAAATACACATATATATAGTAAATAATTGACTTTAATTGTCTGGTCTGTTAGCAATATATGATGGCTAACCAAACTAGAGATATAGAGCTGCTGTCTAGTTTGTAGAAAAAGACAATCTTCCAGTCTTCTTCCTATTCCTCCTCCTCTTCTTTTTCTTTCTTTTGGAGATAGGATCTCATGGAGCCCAGAATGGCCTCCATCTCACTATATGTTGAGGATGAATTTTAGCTCCCAATCTTCTGATCCTCCTGCCTCCACCTCCTAAGTGCTGGGATTACAGGTCTGTGCTACCATGCCCTGTTTATGCAGTGCTAGGAATAGAACTTAGGGCTTCCAGTGCCGTAGGCAAGCACTCTACCCACTTAACCACACACCCAGCCTCCCTCCTCAGTATCCTATATACTGCACAAAACTGATCCTGATATGAACTGTCAGCTGACCTTATCTGAATGCCCCTGAAATTCCCATGTGGTTGATGACTGCTTCCCCTAAGGCTTCACATTGTTGACACAAACATTTATTCTTTATTCTTAAGGTGAAAGGCTGAGCAAATGCTTCAGTAGAGATATTTAGAGGACATTTTGTGTATATGGTCCTACCTCACATGAGTATTAAATAGACTCTATCCGGGTGGGACTTAGTTTAGAGTTAAATACGCCATGAATAAGTATCACATACAGAAGAATATGAATCAGCCTGATTCAGTGTCTTATTGCGAGTAGGTAAGTTTATAGTTCTGCTCGCACAGATTCAGACAATTGTACATGAACAGAGTTAGTAAGTAGATGACTGGAGAATAAAATTCAGTTGCACTAAATGTGCAACCACTAAGCCGTAATGGCAATGCAGATAACACCTTGCTCTGAGTCTAAAATAGATAATGTTAACTTGAAAGCTTCCATTCTTTCTTCTGCACAGGAATCATCTAGATTATCCTTTTGCTGTTGCAGTTTGTTTGTTATTTAAGAGAACTTTATGTACCTTTGACATGTTTCTAATTCATCACACTAGATATTCTTGATCCTCCTGTTTTCACTTCCAGAGTTCTGGAGTTATAGGCTTACATTAACACATCCAGTTTATCAAGTTCTGGGGATAAAATACAGGGAATCATAAAAGCTAGGCAAACACGATATCATTCTCCAACTGGGCTTCATCCCAAGGCCCTTACCTGTATCTGTATCTTCAGAGCAAAGATTTTAGAACTAGCAAGAAATTCTTTGCACCTGTACATGCACAGGTGGCAACGACCTTGGTTAGAGTAGCCCCACACTCAAAGAATGCTTCTTCAGTACATAGCAGACTTCTCTGGAAAGCCCAGGGAAACCTTTGATGGGCCCACATTGGTTCTGGGGATTTGGGAAATCTGGAATGGATTGAATAATGTTTACTTCAAAGAAGAGTTCAGGCAATACTAATAGTGCTGTTCTGCTGATGACACCAAGGTGTGATAAAGAATGGTCTAGAAAAGCAGAGAACAACACACTGCTGAGAATTAAGATTTGAAAAAGTATAAAAGTTTCTATCAAGTTACACAATCTAGTTAGCATGGAGTCTGCTAATTAGATGTGCTCAGAGAAGCAGAAAATTGAGAAGTCTGGGTCTCATACACAATATTAAGAAGTAGGTACTATATTGATAGCAACTGGTCCTGGTATACAAGGCTGCTCTAATAGGCAGGAAAAGATTATGCCTTCAGAGAGTGTAGGAGTATCTTTAATGTTCTGAGTTCCTAGAGTTTGCTCTCCTTTGTGTTTTAGGTATGTTTGACATTGATATACAGAGTTGGCAAAAAAATTTAATAACTTAATCATAGGTTTGGGAGCAGCTGGTGGATTCTGGGAGAGGGACAGTCATTGTCTTTAGTTATCTATCCAACAGTGAGCCTACCAGATTCCAGTGAACTGTTCCAAACCCATGGTCCCATAGATTTCCCTGGTTAAACTTGGTAAATCACAAAACAAAACAAAAATGGTGAATGTGGGAAAACGATTTTTAGTGAGTTGGGTTGGTATGTGTGGGAGGGAGATCAGAGAGTTTATGGGGGGAAAGTTTCTAAGATATGCTATATGTGTATATGATATTTTTAAAGAGTAAATTTAGTTAATCAAAAAATGGAGTCACTTATGAAGTGTTTATGATGAGACCTTTGAGAATAAGTTCACTTTGAGAAGTAAATGGGTAAGGCCCCCAGAGCTCCAAAGCCTAGAGAAGACAGGACAATGAACAGGGGAAGCACCAGACATTGTGGCATCACAGCACAGAGACGAGCTATGATGAGAAACTTATAAAGGCACTCAGATCAGCTGGCAGAAACCATTATGAAGTAATGGGAAAATTGACATAGCACTGGTGATAGGATGAAGACGTACCTGTTTTCCTTGTTTAAAGATTTAGCACGTGTGTGTGTGTGTGTGTGTGTGTGTGTGTGTGTGCGCGCGCGTGTGCGCTAATATACACACATAAGTGCAAATACTCAAGGAAGCCAGAGGAACCCTTGAGCTGGAGTTACGTACAGTTGTGTGTCATCCTCGGTCCTCTGCTTGAGCAGCAAGTACTCTTAAACTTTGAGCCACCTCTACAGCTCTGATGATGTCTCTTGCTGGAGTGTTGTGTGAATTCTCAGCTGTCCTTCCTTGTTGAGAGATGACACAGTCAGATTCAGTACAGACCAAAAGAGAACCAGCTATTCTTATCTGTGCTCTAGTGCTTGAAGTACATTTTTTTCTTTAAAATTTAGTTTTCCTTCTAATTCTTTTCGTGATTGGCCATCCCTCTGGTTGTTTCAGGTACTTGTGTGCTTACAAAGGCCCAAACCAGGCTGTGTTCAGCAGGTGTTTTCATGCTTTCTGTGTCTTTGAAGGAATTTTGACTTGCCCCCACAGGGGTATGTCTCCATTTTTTAAAAAACATTTTTAATTGAAAGGCATTTTTCATACAATATATTTGATACATGATATTGTCATCTAGAGAGTTCACTCAAAAAACATGCAATTTAGTTATAAAACTGCTAAAAATTGTCACATTTTAATAAAGTATTTTAGTGTTGAATTGAGCTTCTTTCCTGTGGCTTGTGGGCTACAGGTTCATTACACGGGGTCAGTGCTCCCAGCTGCTGGTTACTTTCCCAACTTTAGAGCTGATTATTTTTATCTTTTTGTTACACAGATTTGTTTTTCTTGGTTCTCTCTCTCTCTCTCTCTGTCTCTCTGTGTGTGTGTGTGTGTGTGTGTGTGTGTGTGTGTGTGTGTGTGTGTTTCTTCATATATCTATGTGCCTAGGTTTATGTGGACGCCCTCTAAGGCAAGAAGAATGTGTTGGATCTAGAGTCTCCGGCAGTTTCCTGATATAGGTGCTGGGAACTGAACTCAGATTCTCTGAAAGAAGAGCAAATGCTAATCTTTCCAGCTCCCTGCTTATTTCTTAATTACTTTGAAACTAATTTTAGCTGTTGTTTGGAACTGTAAGTACCACAGTTGCTTAGCCTCATCTAAGTACTAATAAGTTGGCACATTGAAAATATAAATGCACTACGGAGTGTTTTGTTAATTATCCTTGTTTCTTTTCTGTCTTAGTTAGGATTTCTATTGCTTTGAAGAGACACCATGACCATAGCAACTTATATACAGGAAAATATTTAATTGGGGCTGGCTTATAGTTTCAGAGATTTCATCTAGCTGTGATCATGGTGCTGTGTAGGCAGACATGGGGCTGGAAAATGAGCTGAGTTCTACATCTTGATCCACAGGCAGTGGAAGGAAGTGTGTGTCGCACTGGGTGTAGTTTAAGCATAGGAGACCTTAAACCCCCCTCCCCAGTGACACACTTCCTCCAAAAAGGCCACACCTACTCCAACAAGGCTGTACCTCCTAAAAGTGCTACTCCTTATGGGAGCCATTTTCTTTCAAACTACCACACCTTCTAAATTGATAGTGTTCCTGCTATAAAAGCATGTCATCTACAATTCTAATTATTGGGGGAGGGGTGAATGACAAATGGCAAGTGATGGAATTTCCATTTCTTTCATAAGCAAAGTAATGGTGAAATATAAAACCAAAACGCAACAACAACAACAAAAAACTTAAAACAAATAGCATCAAAAGATACTCAGTCTGGGTGAGTTAGGTTGCAGCTGCTAAGTTAGGCTACTTAGGTACTCTACAGTTCTTAAAAATTCCAGATGACGCTGCAGCTGTTAGCTTCACCCCATTTAGTGAAGCTAAACTGCATTTATTTGTAATAAGAATGTTTTGAAAGATGTGTAATGTGATCATTTTGTGTGTTGGAAAAGGAAGATGCCTGTATCTCTAGACCCAGGGATGAGACACGCTCTTCTTGCCTCAGAGGGTACCCACATACAGCTAGATAAAATAGGAATGTGTACACACACTGGGAAACAAAGAAAAAATCTGGGTAACTAGTGTGTGCATGAGTGTACAGGACAGGAGCTGACATTGTTATCTTTCTCCAATACTCCTCACCTTAGTTTTCATTCTCCCACTGAACCTGGCACTCATCTATTCAGTGAGACTCTGCTGGCCAGTGAGCTCCAGGGGTTTCCTGTTCTTGTGTTACCAGTGATGGCATTGGAGGCACACCAATATGCCTAGCATTTTTACGTGGGTTCTGGCCAATGAATGAAGGCCATTGTGGCTGCATTGCACATACTCTAGTGACTGAGACATTTCTTTGGCCCCTAATGAAAAATATTCACTCTAATTACATAGAGTCCTCTCCCACAGAGAGATTAAATGGGGGAATTGTGAATTCACATGAGGATGCTAGAGTTTTGAAGAGGCATTGGCCACTATGGTTATTAACTGAAATTTAAATTTGAGAAATTATCTGCTATCATATTTTGTTCTGGATCTTAGTTGATTATTGCTTGTTAGTAGACTATTTCACATTATTGACTCTTGACATTAAACTTGAATTTAAATTCTATTTGTTTATGTTGATTTCAAAAATTCTGTATCTAATTTTTATTACATTTACATTTGTGTAGGAGGCATATATTCATGCACACGTATGTCACAGTGCACATATGTCAGGCAGAATAACATCCAGGAATATATTCTCTGCTTCCACCTTTTAGATCCTATGGAATTGAACTCACAAAGTCAGTCTTGGTAATAAGTGCCTTTATTTACATAGCCAGCCCACTGGCCCTCGGAATTTCTTTTATGTTATTTAAAAAAAACATATCATGAAGATAATATGAACATAAATTTTAACCTATGCTGAGTGGTATATGTATGTAATCCCAGCTACTGCAATTTCTGTGGCAGGAGGAGCAGGTTCATAGCCAAACTTAGTTAGTGATGGGCTGTCTGTAAATTAATTAAAACTAAAACACATAAATGAAGATTTTATTTAGTGTAACCAAAGCAATGAGTTCAATTCCCAGCATCATGCACAAACCTGATTCAGTAGTCTAGAAAATATTTACAATGATGTCAAAATTAGTAGTTTCTTGTAAACTCAGCCCACAATCCTGGGAGGGTAAGATCATGCAGTGGGAAAAGGTACTTGCTGTTGAGGTCCCTCACCAGGACACATAAAGGTAGCAGCAGAGAACTGACTGCTGCAGGCTGTTCTCTGCCCTTCACATCGTGCCATGACATCTGTGCCCCAACACACATATAAGCATCGTGGAAGGACAGTACCAAATACAAAGATGTTTTCTCTCTGACCTTCACACTTGAGCTGTTGTGAGTACACACACACACACACACACACACACACACACACACACAAATAATAATAATAAATGTAGTTTTTAAGAAAAATTAAAATTTTTAGTCTGTTTTAGTGGGTTTTAGGATTTCCTTGAATAGTATCTCAATTTCTTTTTCGTTATTGGTCTGGTTTAGCTTATAAATTAGTCAGATATTCTCTCAAAAGAAAAGAAGCACACAAATCACTGAATTTTCTTAACATACAAATATCAGTTTTAAACAGACTTTCTTTTTAAAAAGAGCTCTTCTGATTTATAATTCTGGATTTTGGATGGCTTCAGAATTCTGTATTATCCCATAGCCTCTACCAGCCCGCTTCTGTACATGTTGACTATGCATAATGATTACTTTATGTCAATTTGAAGAAATTGGTGACATTCCTCATTTCTCACAGTGGAGTTTATCAGAAGTGATAAATTCAGAGTATTTCTATGTTGTTTGCAATCAGCCTTGTGTTACGTCAGCAGTTGCCAAAGTGTTCAGTATGCTCTATGCTCATTAGACATGTAACATCTTAATGTCTTCCCAGGTGTATCTTATGTAATGCTCTTACACTCAGAACTCAAGATCACACCAGACCTTTTGTGAAATGATACATGGTGGTCGTTATGGAAATTTGACTACTTTTCAGAGTTATATATTTAAAGTTTTTTAAAACAAGATCTCGTTTTCTTACAACACCTTACAAGCATCTCAAATGAATTGAAGTTCATAGCAGTTGCTTTATAAAATATTACATATAAATGCTGTTTTTCTGATACCAAATAATATAGAAATTTTCAATTAGTTTTATTACATTTGTTTATTGTTTTTATTATACTATGTGTACATGTGTGTGTGCATGCATACATGCATGCATGTGTGTGTGTGTGCGTGCCTGCGTGTGTGTGTGTGTGTGTGTGCACATGCACTGGTGTCCCACAGTATGTGTTTGGCAGAGGACAACTTTCAGAAGTTGGTTATTTTAACTACTTTTAAAAATATTTTTAGATTGCTCAGTAAAGCAATAAATTATTATAAAAATATCTCATAATTCTAAGAGACTGGGGCTTTAGCTGGACCTCACAGCCAGAGTTAATTCATTTTGAGACTACCTAAGACTTAAGACTGCTCTGTACCCAGCCTATTTGTTTAACTAGCCTTTAGCCGAACAGTGGAACAGCCAACTTTAATTGTATTGAATTTCTGATGTAATCCACTTGTACAAACCAAGCTAATGCATAGCTATAATTTTAAGATGTGTGCTCTTCCAAGCCCCTGATGCAGAGAGCAATGTTTGTGTATTTGTAATTGTGTTAGGATAATCATTGAGTGAAATCAAAAAAATGTATGTTGAAAGCAACCTTAGAAAATGAGAATCTACTATGAATGTTGAATTTAGCATATAGATATTGCTTGATAAACAATGATGTTTGTGACACTGTTTGTTGTCTGTCAGTTGGGGTCAGTTGTTGTCAGCAACTTAATTCCTTGTAAAACTCAGTTAATAATTTCTGTAAAGTAGTTCATTTCTTTCCCAAGTGACGATTTCTTTGCCATGAAATAAAGACAGAGCACAGCCCTTTGTTAGGGACACACACAGAGACACAAAGACACAATAGATTAGGAAAGCAGCTTCCAGACAGGCACAGATTCAGCCTCATAAAACAGATAGGCAGGGGCAGTGGAAGACACAAGACAAGTAGAGAATTCAAATTTGGGCTTGCTCATAGTCAAATAGTACCAGGGAGAACGTGTTTGGATTTCTTTCCCTAAAGTAACACCAGCACGTTAGTAGTGATTCAGAGTTTATCATTAATGTATTAAACCAACTGAATTTGGATGCTCAATGTGAGGAATCTCAAATGTGCTAAATCTACACAATTCAGTATAAATATCCTTGGACTACTTGTGACCAAATCATCCTTGAAACCATTTGCAGTTGAAAATGTGAACAACAAGCAGAGGAGTAAAACAATTCAAATAAAAATAATTTAAAAATCTCAGCTTCCCAAGAGGGAATGATTTGGTACAACCTGTTGCCCCATTTGAAATAATTTGGACTTTTATGGGGTTGGATTTTGGGAAATGTCATGTTTGTATTTGCAGAATTAAGCACATAGGGTGGTTATAGAAGCACTGAAGTAACTACAGGGAAGAGATAAGAGGCAAGGAGTTTTGTTCCAGGACAGCATGTGAATGTTCACACACAGACTGAAGAATCAGTGACATAAATGCTGAGACTTTAAGCCCCAAGTATTAGCATGTCTTTTTAAACAGGAATAATGATATTTTAAAGTCTTATATTTTTCTTAGACACGTGGTTAAAGAAAACGCTTTTCAAAGATTTATTTGTGTGTGTGTGAATAGATGTGTGTGCATTTGCATTTCCATGTGTGTGTACATGGGTGAACAAGCCAGAGGTAAGCATCCATTGTCATTCCTAAGGATGAAGTTCACCTTGTAATCTTGAGGCAGAATCTCTGGCTGGCCCATGATTCAATGGATTTAGCAGACCAGCTGTTCAGCAAGTGCTGAGATCTTCCTGTCTCCACAACCACTCCAGGAACTGAGATTAAGTATACCAGCACCCCTAGCTTCTTTTATTACATGGGTACTCTGCAATCTTCATGCTTCAAAGGAAGTATTTTACTGACTGAACCATCTCTCCAAACTTACCTGTTGTAATCCAGGCAAACCTGGAACAGCCTTTCACACACCTGCTCATGGCAAATGAATGTATCCTGGCTCTTTAAAAGAAAGGCTCCACCCACTCTTCCACTCTCTTTTTCCTTGTTCCTCTGAAGGCACAGACAAGACTTTTCCTGTCTCTCCCCTGCTTCTTTGTCTTCTGTTCTCTCTCTGTCTCCGTGTCTGTGTCTTTACCTTTTTTCTCATTACTCCCCTTATTTTCTTACCTCCCCCTCAATAAAACTTTCAATATGAGTCAGTTCTGCAGGTATCTGATTCTCCATCTGCCCACTGCAGTCCATTATCCACAGTGGGAACAGGGGTACCAGGAACCTGTCACATGTGGTCCCAAGCCATTATGCTTTATTCCTAACATTACCTGTTTGTCCTTGAAATAAGTATTTGGTAAGTTGCAGAACATTTGCTTGTTCTGATTCATGCTAGTGATTACTCCTGTCACTGTCTTCTGAGGAGTGTGTAAGCATTACCAGAAAGATTACCCATCATCACATACACCACTCCCGATAAGTCAGTGCTTCTCAACCTTGATGCCACAACCCTTTAATACAGTTCCTCATGTCTTGTTGACCATGAACCATAAAAATATTTGTTGCTACATGATAACTGTAAATTTGCTACTGTGATGAATCATAATGTAAATATCTGATATGTAGGTTAACAGATTTGTGATGCCTTAGAGGGTTCTCAACTCCCAGGTTTAGAAATGCTGGAGAAGATGGACACCTTGAAAAGCCTGTGGGAAAACTCCATTCCAGGGAAGAGTTTGTCTTCTATCATCACCTATTATTTTTGTTAGCTAGTCTAAAATGAATGATGTAATAAAGTATCCACTTGATTTATGTAGGAGAAATTTAATAGAAATTCTTACAAGTGTAAGAAAAAGAGAGAGCTTAGAAAACCAGCATACAACTATGTTCATAGCAACATTATTTGTAACAGCCAGATCTTGGGAACAACCTGGATTCTCCTCAATTGAAGAATGGAGAAAGAAAATGTATACTTACACAATGGAGTACCACTCAGCAATAAGAAACAATGACATCCTAAAACTCTCAGACAAATGGACAGAACTAGAAAAAACAAACCCTGAGTGAGGTTACCCAAAACAAGAAAGACAATTATAGTATTACTGAATCATAAGTGGATACCCAGCCTATATTCCACAATCCCAGAGAAGCTAGAACCTTCTTCCAGAAACAGACGGAAACAAATGAAGAAATCTACAACTAACCAATGGGCCAAGTTCCTAGAGTACAATCAAAGTGAGGGAGAAATTATAATATGAGCAAAGGAATCAAGACCATGATGGGGAAAGCAACAGAAACAGCTGACCTGAGTTAGTGAGAGATCACTGACTCAGGTTTGACAACTGGGGAACCTGCTTAAGACTGAACTAGACTCCCTTAATATAGGTGACAATGGTGCTACTGGGACAATATACAAGGCCATTGGCAGTGGTACCAAGATCTAACAATAATGAACAAAATGACTTAGTGGAGCCCATTCTATATGCAGAGAGATACTTTGCACAGCCTAGACACAGGAGTGTGTGGGCTGGAGAGGTGCCTTGATTCTGCCTTAGTGAGATAATGGAACAAACTTAGACCTCCTAGGGGAAGCCTTACCCACTCCATGAAGCAGATTGAAGGAGGAGAGAGTGGGGGCAGTTGGAGGAGAGGAGGGAGGGTGAATTGGTATTGGAATGTAAAAAATAAATTAACCAAAAAAAAGGGGGGCCTGGTGTTGGTGGCACACACTTTTAAT
The DNA here is from genome assembly GCF_017639785.1 of Mesocricetus auratus. Lineage (NCBI taxonomy): Eukaryota > Metazoa > Chordata > Mammalia > Rodentia > Cricetidae > Mesocricetus > Mesocricetus auratus. The sequence goes on from NW_024429266.1 coordinate 65,093,980, forward strand.
TCCAACACTCAGGAGGCAGAGGCAGGCAGATCTCTGTGAGTTCGAGGCCTGCTTGGTCTACAGAGCAAGTTCCCCAACAGCCTCCAAAACAATACAGACAAACCCTGTCTTGAAAAACCAAAAAAAAAAAAAAAAACAAAAACAAAAAAAAAAAGGAAGAAAGAAAGAAAGAAAAGAAAAAAGGGAAACTAGCATAGTTTAAGGCTAGGGAAGTTGGCTCAAGGCTGTGAAAACTGGGTGCACAGCCATGATGTCCTGTGTTCAGATTCCTAGCACCCATGTAAAAAGCAGGATATGGGTATACATGCCTGTGACACCTGTGAGGTGGGAGACAGACTAGCGGATGGCTGGAGTGTGTGGCCACCCGGCCTAGCAAAAAACAAAAAATGGTTGGTATCACATTCAGCAAGAAAGCCTGTCTAAAGGTAATATGAGGAAGAATAATGGATTGGGACATCTGATTACCTCCTTTGACCTCTGCAAATGCAGTCACATGTAAGAACATTTACATCCATCCACATACATGCATCACAAATGACAGCACATCATTCACACACAAAAAGAAAACAAGCAGAAGTGGAAAACTGGTGTATGGAAAGTCATTGTAGTTTTTCCTCAAATTTACTATTGCTGGGATGGCTGCTTAGAGAAGGGGAATGATTCACCATATTTCATTTCCTGTTAACCGATTTCTCCTTGTCCCAGTTTTTAACACTGAGTGTGTTTGTGATAGAACTCACATGCTATAATCACAATATGAGAATCAGTGACAGTGTGGTATTTTTAAAGACTTTCAGTTTGTGTGTGTGTGTGTGTGTGTGTGTGAGAGAGAGAGAGAGAGAGAGAGAGAGAGAGAGAGAGAGAGAGAGAGAGAGAGAGAGAATGTGCATGTGAGTGTATGCACAGAAATGCAGGAGACTGCAGAGACCAGAGGAGAACATTGAAGCCCTTAGAGCTGGAGTTACAAGTAGTTGTGAACTACCTTACATAGGTGCTAGGAACAGAAAGGGGGACCTCTGCAAGAGCATTATTGCTCTTAATCCTTAAACGATTGTCCAGATTCAGGCTCCATATTGCATAAAATTATTTCAACGAAAATCTGGCATTCATTTCCAACTTGTGTGTTCTGAACTTTACTTTGGCAAATTAGGCAGCAGGGTTAAACTTAGGTCACTTGCCAAAAAATAGCTTGACTATATACATTGTAAGAGATGTTCAAGTTTACCCTGTCCATCAATCTTATCACCTTGCCATTACTTCATTTTGCCTAGTTAAAGAATATTTTTAACTATTCGTATAGAAGAACTCATTTAGTTTAGCTACAACACTCTGTTTTTAATGACTGGTGGAGAAAGTATTTGAAATAACCTGCTTCATTGACAAATATAATACTGTTTGATGACAAAGAACATTTTAAATCATTTTCTGACACGTTTAAAACAATAGCTGACAATGCTTCAAGAATAAATGCATATTTAATTCTTTGTGGTATCTTCTACTGTAGTGCAAATGCAAATTGACATTATTGTTCACAGCACTTTACAGAGTCTTTTGGCTACAGTTAATGAATAGGGACACTATCTACACCAAGAGAGCAGATATAAAAATCTGCTGCCTTCTCTGGTAGGGAAAGCAGATTCCTTATCCACCCCCAAAGAAATCCATTAAATAATTAAAGAAAGTTTTTGAACAGAAAACTGATCTAATCAGCTTTCAAACTGTGATCATGCCCATGTTGAATCTTTCATTTATGAATGTGTTTTTCCTGGAACATGCAAAATCAAGAAATGCCTTTTCTGTCTCCATAGGAACTGGGAAGTAACAGCCCTCCACAGAGAAACTGGAAGGGAATTGCCATTGCCCTGCTGGTGATCTTGGTAGTATGCTCACTCATCACGATGTCTGTCATCCTGTTAACACCAGGTAATCTATTGTTGGTCCTCTCTTTGGATGGTGCTGTGGTGGATGCTCATGATACCTTAAGAAAGTGATGATTTCTGGTTTATTTGGGCAGATTAACACAGGCTGGAATTTTTTTTTGGTTCTTCGAGACAGGGTTCCTCTGTATTACTTTGGAGGTTGTCCTGAAACTCGATCTGTAGACCAGGCTGGTCTCTAACTCACAGAGATCTACCTGCCTCTGTCTCCCGAGTGCTGGGATTAAAGACTTGAGCCCCCAATGCCTGGTAGACTGGAATTTTTTGAAGACACAACTAGACAATTTTGTCAACAGCATGATGACTTTTGTAGCTTGAATGTTATATGGGCATTTTAGGTGAAGTTGAAACATGAGATAGATAAAATGAGGCTGTTAAGAAGATAGGTAACCTCTGTTACTATCTAAAGACAAATATTTGTTGGTTTTACAAATGTCTAAGGCATGTGACTCTTTTTTGCATTCCAAAATTTACAAAAATTGTATTACAAATGACCCCAAACTATAAATGAACCATATAATCTTCAAATAAATAATGGATGAACAAATATATAAAAGAAAAATTCACAGAGAAATAAGTCAATGCCCAACATATACAACATATACAAAGCAGCATGTGTGTATATTGCTATGTGCAAAAAAAAATCTAACTCCCAAAATACTATGCAGTATACATACACATTTATGTGAATGGCATTCACAAGGATTTCTCAAAAGGAAAGGGCAAAATGGGGCCTATGGATATATTTCAGTTAGGAGAATGCATAGCTAGCATGCATGAGACCCTGGATCACAGCAAGCACTACATAAATGAGAAGTGGTGGTACACAGTATAATCCCTGAGGTGGAGGCAAATGCACAAAGGTCAGAAGTACTGGATTATTCTCTGCTACGTTGGTTAATGTCAGTCCAGGATACGTAAGACCCCAAAGGAATAAGATCTTAAGAGAGGCTGAGTTTGAATCTGTGAGCAAAATCGTCCTCAGTGTTCATTGCATTGGTTCTGAGGTCCTTTGTAAATGCAGTAAATCAGAGTGATATTAGACTTTTGACTTTCATTGTGAGTTGAAGATGGAAAGACTTCTGTGATGATAACCCAATGTGAAGACATAGAGAATCTGAAACAGGTAGAGATCGTACTACAAGAGCATGAGCAGAACTTGGAGACATTTTCTTTTTCTCCTTTTTTGTTTATTGTGTCTAGATACCTTAATAAGTATGGCTACTGCAATACTCTTTGGACAGGGATCTTTTTTTTTTCTTTCCTTTTTTTTATTTAGAAACAATCATTTTACCTATCGATCTTCCTGTTCCCTCTCCCTCCCATTCTCCCATGATCCCTCCCACCCTCTCCCACTCCCCCACCTGCTCACTGAGGACAGTGAGGCCCTACATGGGGATCATCAAAATCTGTCACATCATTTGAGGGGAGGGTCTAGGCCCTTCTCTGTGTTTCTGGGCTGAAATAGTCCATTTGTACACTAGGGATGAATACTGGTTCCACTGTTAGAGGTCTCATACCCTTCCCAGGCCTCCTAAGTGGCACCCAAATTCAGAGGGTTTGGTTCAGTCCAATGCTGGTTCCCCAGTTTTATGACTAGGGACCATGTGCTCTCACTAGGTCAGGTCAGCTTGTTCTGTAGGTTTCTCCAGCATGGTCTTGACTGCTTTGCTCATCCCTCCTCCCTCTACAGCTGTATTCCAGGAGGATGACTCAGTGCTGAGCTGTTGGTGCCTGGTTCTTCTTCAATCAGCTACTGGATGAAGGCTGCTCAGGAGACCTAGTTTGGTCCTATGTTGGTTCCCTAGCTATCAAACTGGGTAGACAGGGTTCTTTAGACACTTTGATATGGGGATCATCATGGACTTAGTTCTTTCATGGGTACTGCTTCAATGCACAGGATTTTAGTATTCTTTAGTAGCTGTTAGTAAAGGAGGCAAAAGTAGTGGACTCCCCAAGCCATATTCCAGTAAAGGACAAAACTGGCATGCTTCTGTATTCCACTCGAGTATCTTTTGCAAAGACGAAATAACTGTGCTTAGTGTCATGGAAGCATAGTGACTTCTGGAATAGGATTGAATAACTTAAGTCTACTGAAGGGACAGAGTTGTGACCTGTTGCTGTGTGCTTGTATTTACACTTCAGCCCCTGCCCCACATTCATCATTATCTAAACCCGTAAAGACAGCAAACTTATTTCCTGTTGAACATAATGTGATTAACAGGGGCTCCATTTCAGAGTCATTTACTCATGTAATTATAGTGACTAATTACACAAATGACAGTTATCAATCACTTCAGTGTGAGACTTGGTAAAATATTCCATCTTGGTAAAAATAGTGACTTCCAAATGGGTGAACTACCAAAAATAAATAGTTGATAGTTTTTATTTATCCTCTGGAGAGAACGAGAAAGGAAGGAAGTGAGCCAAAGGGAGAGGAAAGACGAGAGAAAGGTAATTGAAGAAATAAGATATAAAAATAATTTCCTGGAAAGAACTGGCTTGCCTGGTATGCTCCAAGGGGCCTCCCACTCACCGCCTCATTTGTGCATCTGTGGTTTGGTGTAATTGAGCAATGTGACGGCTCTAATAAGTGACTGCAGCATGCCAAGAGGCTCTGCTCCAGGAAGAGAAGCTTCTGTTCAGATGGTGTTTCACTTAAACATAAGAATTTGAGCATAATTACAAAAATGAACCACTTGCTCTTGCTGTCTTGAATGGGTGCCTATTACCCAGATGCAAAAACCTGTTCCCACCCTTCTGGGCTTCTTTTGAACTGATCCTTCCAATCTGATTCTACTACCTTTGCCTTAGTGGTTAGTTCTTTCAGATTTTTTCCTCATTTTTTTAGTGAATAATGTATGTACATATGTATAATTTGTATATATATATATGTGTGTGTTTATATATATTTATATGTATTAAAAGGAGAATCATTAAGGATCATATAGTTAAAAATGCTATTTGACACTGGAAATGTGGGAAGCCTGTTAGTTGATTAGTTCCAGTCTGATGCTGAAGGCCAGGAAGATTTCTGGGTAGCTGTTGGTTTTCCATCTATTTTGGAAGCCCAAAGAAGTTTGTTCTAATCAGTCAAAGAAGGCTGCAGGAATAGGACAGATGGGGAGAACACAAGCTGTGAGTTCTATTGACATTGCCTGTTTTACTGAATAAAGTGGAAAATAGAAGAAGACTTCTGATCAGCCTCTGGCATTGAAACACATATGCACACATGTGTGCTCACATACATGGAAACATGCATGATCACGCTTGTACCCCACAATATACACAGGAGAAGGAAGAAAAGCCTTTGATAGATGGATGTGGAGTTTAAAACATATTGTAGACGTTCTGGTGTTAGCCTACTCTCCTGCTGTTTCAATTTTGAAACCTACAATCTTCTCTTTCTGTCATACAAACCCAGAAGTCTAGAAAATTTCCGCACATACCAAGTCCAAGCACTGAATTGCATATGACATTAGGTATACAAGTGAGAGTGACAATTATTGTATTTAATTTATAATTTTCAAATACCATTGGAATTTCATGTTATTTTTGGTAGAGATATTACAAAATTAAAAAAAAGTCATTGTGGTGGATTATGGTGCTTTAGCAAATAGACACCTATGCTACTTCCACTGTCTGTTTACAAACACAAAGGGCTGAGGAGGAGATATGAGTGGATGTGATAAGCATTAATAATTTACCCTGGCCTGGCAGGAATGAAGGTATTCTAAAAAGGCATGCCTGTCCTTGCTGTTGGCGGTCAGACTAAGAAACTATGCATGCAAGGGAACTGAAATCTACCTGTGCATCACATTGTAGAATGAGGAAATGTTGAGACCTTGTGTCAGCCAGAGGAGAAGGACACAGACACACAACACAACACACACACACACACACACACACTCGGGGGTGTGATAGATACTAGTGGACAGACAGAGAGAAACAGAGACAGATAGTGGGTTTTCTGGGCTGTGACGTGGTCTTTTGATTTTGTAATTATAGCATCTCAAATGCCTGTCACATACCCTAGTAAAAATGACAGCAGCAATATAATGATGGTGACCAGTCTACATACATATACAGACCCAGTTTGTTCACACTTTTTCTGTGTTGTTTTCACTTGGAAAAATTCTGTATTTTGCTTTCTATAAGTGAACACATGGAAAAGATCATCATAAGCTGCTTTTCTCAGAATAGCCTCCAAGTCTGCAGGTAAATGCAGAGGAAGGCAAGCCTATATCCAGACAGGCATGTGTTCATTGTAATGTTGCCTTGATTACAGATTTTATTACAGTAGTAATTTCAGACAGGTGCTCAGTCCCCAGCTTGTCAAAGTCATCTGTGCCTTTGTGAAAAGAAGACTTGATTGTTTTTGAAGACTAAGTCAACCAATCCAGTATTCCCTTTAAAAGGAAATATTTCTGAAAGAAAGAAAAAACCTTACTCAATATTTAATTGAAGAGTCAAGTACTTAGGTCTGTTAATCAAACCTATGTACTTTGAAGCTTGCATCAGGTTAAGAAATAACGGGGCCGCATGCTTCTTATTTCAGCAGTGGAAAGGCAGAGACCGGCAGCTTTCTGAGTGTAAGGCCAGCCTGGACTACACAGGGAATTACAGGACAGCCATGGCTACCTACATAGAGAAGCCCAGTCTCAAACAGACAAATAAAAACCCAAAGGAAGAAGGAGGAATAAATGTTTGTTCTATCAGAAGGCAATGAATGCAAGGTCAACAATTATACACTGCAAACATGGTACAAATGCCTTTATGCTTAAATGTGTAGCAACCATTTAATGTGAATACATTTTCTTTTTAGTCCCAGCTTTACATCAAATGTGTAGAGGTACAGCTCACTTGTTACATTGTTTGCTTTGTAATCATTAAGACCTGAGTTTGATGGTCACAATCCGGCTTGGTGCCATGTTCTTCTTATCTAAGCACCAGGATGGTGGAGACAGCAGAATCCCTGGGGCTCTAGAACTTTTCTGTTTCACTTAATTGTTGGCTTTTAGATCAATGAGATACCCTGTCCCAAAGGACAAGGACATGGAAGACATTCTTCAAGAGAACATTGGAGATTGTCCTCTGGCAACCGCACAGTGTGTGCACACACATGCATGAACACACAACCTTCCCACACACATATCAACATACTTGTGCATGCACACACAATTTATTTTAAAAACATAGAATGAAAATTAGCATGTTCTGAAAAGAATTTTTTGAGGAATGTGGTTTACCAGTTTTGTCATACTTGTAAAACATAAATGCCTAGTTTGTTTGTTTCATTTTTTAGTCATAGTGTTTTGTGAAGGATATCCAACAAGTTTGTCTGCCATGTTGAAGTAACATCCTGTGGGTTCCTTATAGGACACCATTTTTCAGCCTCGGTGGGCTGCTGCTCTTATTTCATGTTTATCATGGCTGACTAAGACTGAAACTGTAGAGTGCTGACACAGGGTCCCCGATGTTAACTCTATCTGTCATTCCTACTGGAAAGTTTCCATCACTTTTGTGCTTGGTAGACAAGCATGTGACCTAGATTTCTTTTCAGACCAATCAGAAGATAAGAAGTATTAGGCATTCATTTCTGATCTCAGCTTAAACAAACATTAGCAGGGAGCACCCTTGTTCCTACTTCCTGAAGCAGTCTCATTGATACATGGTTCAAATGTCATGTTAGGAAATAGTTTATAAAACCCTAGACTCAGCCAGTAATGTTAATGTTTAGATAGATCCTTGATACCTGGTAAAGTCTAAAACCCATCAAGCTCAAGTAGTTCACTGTAGCTGAAGACTAGGACTAAGAACAGAAGAAACCAGACAGATGCCCACAACAATGAACAGAACCAAAGTTGAGGTCAACACTTAGGGAATCATGCCTTTGTTTAAAGGGATATCAACTCTTCTTTTCATCTCATTAAACATGTATAAAATAGAATGTTAAACAAAATATAACAATTTAATTTTACTACTTCAGACATTATTACAGCTTACATGGTTCACAGCTGAGTAAGACTGGTCATGACTTTTTTTTCCAACAGCCTGCATATAACTTTCCATACTATGAGAGATATCCAGCAAGGAGGAAGCTTGCTGGCCAGTAGCAACTTGATTTCTTTATATCCTCTGGCCAAAATATGTGGTTGTCTTAAACAACAGACTTCTATCACCAAGTTCTGGTGGGGAACCCGTAGTAGGGGCAATATTCTGACCTGCATCTCAAGGGGGAATATCCCACACATGACACTGGACATTGCATTTATAAATATATATCTTCTAAGAGGAGCATTACCTCCTGTATAGGGTAAATTCAGTTAAACTTTCATATGAGAATTTCAGAAAATTGTTTGAATAGGGATTTTTTTCAAACCTCCTTAGCACTAGTTATTTCTTCTCTATCCCGTCCTCTGTCATACTCTCCTATCCTTCTGCACACTTAAGTCTCCCTCCCCATTGATTTCTGCTTTGATTTAATGTGATTCCACAGGAGAAAAAAAGCATTGTAGGGTACTGCAAACTGGCTAAAAATCCATAACTAATAAGTTCACAGGTCTTAGGCATGAGCATACTACTATTCTTTCACAAAATAAAAATGATATCAAATTGCCCCCTAAATCCCAGTATCTTCACCTATAGATTAGTGAAACTCTCAGGATTTATCTGAGAAGTGTCTTTGATATTCATAGTGAAACTTACAATTGATCAAAGTACAGAGAATAAATTCTGGATGCTTGATCAGCCTCAATTGGGGTCTCTATTTTACTCCTCTGCCCACCAGCCCCTAAGGGCCATTGTAGAAAAGGGGATGTATGGAAGGCTAGTAAAGGCCAGAAAATAAGGAGGCCCAGAGCAAAATAATGTCTTCTAGGCATGCTGGAACTCTTGTACTAATGAAATCACAGCCGCTGTACTTGTTTACACACACATGCAGAAGATCAAGTCAGCTAACATTCCAGCATGGATAAAGGAGAGGCCACATGCCCCTCCTAACTGAGGAGGTATTGACAGTTGATGGCCTCTGTGGGAAGGAAAGTTAGGTTTTTTTTTTCATGGGTACAGCCCCTTATAGTTCAATTGTGCTCCAGGGGATGGGTCAAGATCCCTGAGTTTATAAATTGGGACTCCATATAATCTAAAAGAATTAAAAAAGTGAGTACATGAAATTGGGAGGGAAGGAGGTGTTGGTTGGATCTGAGGGGAGTGAGAGGTGAATATGACTAATGTACATTGTATGCATGTGGAAAATTCTTAAAGAATATTATATACATGCATACACATATGTACATACAATACTGTGTGTGTGTGTGTTGTAGTAACATTTCATTGAAAATAACCACGACAGATGATGAAACCTTAAAACAACTATCCACCATAAATGTTGCCTGCCTTATAGATATAGTCTGATAACGTGCATGCTATTCTGAGGCAGTTGGATGACTTTTTCCCTGGTAAACTCTGTTTCAGAGTTCTGTAGAGAACTATTGTTTCTTTCCCCATGCCATGTTTTCTGTGATGTTCGATAAATGGTGACCAAAGTGTTTTGTTAGGGAGAAACAATAGGTACAGAAACAGACCTACACCCCAGACAGGTTACAGACATGGCAGTAGTCATGAACTATAGGGAAATGGGAATACAATGAAATAAAAATTGGAATTCAAATACAGACTCATTCTTAGTCATTATAATTCAAGAGCCCATCAGTGTTTTCATTCCTTAATGTGATAGTGATGCATCTTAGTGTTCCCTGAGGTTATGTTTAATATGTGACCTGACACCATGTCTTGCTGTGTGTGACACTGAAATGAAGAATGCTTCCTGTGTCTACATACTATGACAACAACCAGAAAGAAGCAAGCAACTTCGGCCCTTGCAACAAGAACTTTTGTAAAACTGGGCCCCTCAACAATTTATCATGAATTGAAGAAGGTCCCACAAGGACAACCTTTCTTTAGGGACTATAGGCAATTAACAATTGGAGGATGTGGATCATTTTCTTCAGTGGTGCTCACCAGTGGTAAATCACCCTGTTGTAAATTCAGTGATCACACATAAAAGAAGACATGGAAATAGAAGAGGCCTTATTGAGAAGAAGGAGGCTACTGGGGGTGGGGCAAAAAGAAGGGAAAGGGTCAGTAAAAATAACTAAAATTCATTATAGAATTACATAAATGTCAATTTAAATTATTCATTTATTTATTCATTTATTGGTTTTTTGAGACAGGGTTTCTCTGTGTCTTTGGAGACTGTCCTGCAACTAGCTCTTGTAGATCAGGCTGGTCTCGAACTCACAGAGATCCACCTGCCTCTGCCTCCGAGTGCTGGGATTAAAGGTGTACACCACCATTGCCTGGCTAATTTAAAATATTTCATTACAGTAAAATTATTCTCTGTAGTAGGGACACTCCAATATTAAAAATACACTCATTTGCTTCCATTTGGATAAAAGGAAAGAAAGACATCTATTTTTCTAAGCATAGCATTTGATGACATAAAGAACTTGATTTGTTTTTGTTATGCAGAAATCCAAAGTGGGCTCATCCCAATGACAATTGTTTGCCATTACAATAATAGCTCCTGCTTACAGTTAGTTAGAATGTCATGTTAGATTAGGCTGCAAACAATTTCTTGGCAGCTATAATTTAACAGGTGTCATTAAAGCGTGTGACCAGTGTCTTAAAATGTCAAAGCAGCAATTAAACTCTCTCATTATGCTTTTATGAGGGGAAAATAATGTTTTACAGATTTTGAGATTTGCATGACCCACGCATAAACATCAACATCAAGCAAGATGCAATTTGTTTGTTTTATTTTGTTGAATTAAAGAAGGAGATTATGTTATGTTGATAGGAATTATGGAATGTCTTTGCTTGTTTACTTCTCCAGGAACAGCACAGATGAACACACAAGAATGTCACATTGCTCAGTACGATTAGACTGCCAAAGAGAAAACAATAACAGCCTAACAGTTTCCCTTGAGTAAACTAATTGTTATTTTTAAAGCTTATTTATATTTTGTATGATTGCATGCTATGTTTGTGTTTGCAGTTGCCCACAGAGGTCAGTCAGTAGAGGGCATCAGATCTTCTGGAGCTGGAGTTACAGGTAGCTGTGAGTTACCCAATATGGCAACCAGGAAGGAAATCTGATTCCTCTGCAAGAGAAACAGGTGCTCTTAGTGAAGGAACCATTTCTCTAAATCCCACTGTTGATTCTAAATAGACATATGTCTGATTCCTAATAAAAGTAGAGTAAGAAAAGTTACAATTTATGTTTGTTTTGCTGTTGCATTTTTTCTAATATTCTTGTATTGTCCAAGATGTAACAGCAGGAAACATAGTTTATAGAATGTTGTGTTTAATTTTGCAAAATGTCAGAAGAAATTCTGTTTTGACACATAGCATTTACTATAGCTTGCCACATCCCAGATGCTGTATTAAGTCCCTGCCATGCACGGTTTTATCTAACAATCCACCACTAACAGGAAGTAGAATATTTATTCATATTCTGCAGTACTTTTTTGAGTGTTATAAATTATGAAAGTTTTCTATTTTGTAACTTTTATTTATTATTATTGTGTGTATTCTGTGTACCACAGGGACACCCACATACATGATTATCACTATTCTTCATAGTCGCAAAGAAATGGAAACAGTCTAGAAATTCATCAGTGGATAAACACATAAAGAAAGTATGCAAGTTTATATACACAACAGAATTTTATGTGGCTGTGAAATTTACATTGGAAAAATTAATTCCTGATATTTTCAGATAGACAAATGAAAAGGGAGATCATTATGCTAAGTGAAACAAGCCATATTCAGGAAGAAAAATCCCTCATGTTTTCTCTCATATGCAGAAGTATAAGTGTGTGTGTGTGTGTGTGTGTGTGTATGTGTGTGTGTGTTTGAGTTTGAACATGAAAGAACAATCTTGTGGAGTCATTTCTTTCCCCTTACCTTAAATATTGATCCATCACCAGCCCTGACAGGATGGAGAATCAGAGAGGATATGTATCTGGGTCCATCTTTGAAGGAGTACTTGGATCAGATGAACTGAGGTGGAAATACTCACCCATTATGTGGGCAACAGCTTTCCATGCCCCTGGGGCAAGACTAAATAAAAAGAAGAAAATAAGTTGACTACCAGCCTTCATCTCCTTTTGCTTGCTGACTGTGGGTGCAGTGTGAGCAGCCTTGTCATGTCCTTGCAATCATGACTTCCCCTACATGATGGATTGTACCTTCAAAATGTGAAGCCAAATAAGTCCTCCACTCCTTAAATTATTTTTGTTGGGTGTTTTGTCATACCAATAAGAAAAAAGCAACCATATACATGCTAGCTTAATGGTTCATATTCATGCAAAACAAATACAGAAAAGTAGTAGCAACATCCCAGGCTTTGGGAATGGACCATATTTGTTAGGCTTTACAAAATAGTTTGTAATTCATTCTCCCACTTGAAGGAAGATAGGGACCAATATATTCCACAAAATAAGTGAATACACAGTCAAGCTCTGCTTTATCTTTCTCCCCACTTGTTTTAATAAATAAAGGTTAATGTCTAAAAGGAAACACATCGTGGAGAAATCCAATGCGACAAATGAAAAGAGAGAATTGAGAAGCTGAATTGAGAAACTATAATGTGAATTTTTATTTTACCTGTAATAATTTTATAGAAAGGCCAAATGCCCCTGATGAAATATATTTATAATATAAACTACATTATGTAAAATTGTATATCACAGTACATTTTTATATGTTTTCCCATACCTTTAGTCTTTACCTCTAAAATATTTTTTAATCACTAGAAATGTATAATGGATGAATATATGATAGTAATAAATGTTAGATGACAAGTGAGTGATGGATAACAATTATAGATGATACTTCAATAGACAAATGATAGATTTATTCTGCAATCTACTTTTTCCTCAATATATGTTTTTATTTAAATTAGAAACATGAATGCTTCACATGTCAAGGGTTCTTCTCCTCTATTATGGTCATCATTCTGCTTTCATATGCTATATGTTTGTGCGTGAACATGTGTCTGTGAGTGAGCATGTGCGTGCATGCACAGACACACACACACACACACACACACACACACACACACACACACACCTTGAGGTCTTTTAAGACTTGATCTTAAAACTGCTGCATATTCTGCCTGTTTGTCTAACCTACCTCTAGAAAAATTATGGAACAACCAACCTTACTTTCCTTGGATTTCCTGTTTAGTCACCTTTTACAATCTATGCTATTGTGTAGCTATAATCTTAGATTATGTATTCCATGCCTCTAACTCTGAGCAACATATATGTAGTGTGTGAATGTGTGCTATGGTTATCATATAATGAAAAAAGTGAAATGGTTGAAAGAAACTTCACATAACAAACACCTGGCATAGCTGTTGAAATCAACATGGGGCTACAGTTTAATAACAGTTATGTTTGCAGTAGCATTTGTTCTCTTGGTCACTTGGGGTCAGTCAGAGTCAGTAACTTGATCCCTTTTAAAATTCTGTTAAAGATTTCTATAAAATGCTTCATTCCTTCCCACCACTTTTTGTGTTGTTCAGTGAACACAGAGCAAAGCCTTCTGCTAGAGAGACATAGGTGATAGGAACAGATCCCAGATACAGATAGGCTGAAACCCACAAACTGGACTGGAAGCACCAGGTGGGGGATGGGGAGGATGGAGAATGCAAGTTGGGCTCACTCTTGGTTGAATCAGCCCAAGGGGAAATGTTGAGCTACATTCTTTGATGTGATACTGACATATTTTGGTGCATTTGAGGTTATTTTTAACATGATTTCACAATGGATAGTGATAATAAATCTGAAACAATACACAGGCATGTTTTAGCTACAAAAAAGGAAAGAAACAAATACAATTCCCCAATATAACAATAAAATAACTTTGTACATTTCTAGGATAGAAAAATTAAAAGTTCTTTGTAATGTACCATGTATATTTAAATTACAATATTTACTGACACTCTGACAAGTGATCTCTTTTTGAGTCTGCATTTACCAAAAAAATAAGCCAGGTATGATAAAACAGTATTTATAAACTTATTCTGACATATGTCTGTCAGTTTTTTTCTTCCATTCCATCAACATGTAGTCTTTGTGTATCTGTCGATTTTTGACACAGTGTTTCACTATGTAGCCCTGGCCTGGACTTCCTATGTAGACAAGGTTGTACTCAAACTCACAGAGAATCACCCATCCCTGTTTTCTGAGTTCTAGGACTAAAGGCGTGTGCCACCTTTATGTTAATGTGCACTCTTATTCCTTAAATATGCACTGTGAACTATATAGTTTCCTTTTTTAAATTCTTTATTGAAGCTTTGGGGGTTTCACATCATGTAACTCAATTCTGTTCACCTCTCAAAGCCCCATGTGCCCCTAATCCCTGTTGTATCCTCCAAAAAAAAATAAAGAAAAGAAAGTAAGTAAGCAAGCAAAAGCAACAACAACAACAAAAAAGAAGAAGAAATGAAAAAGCCTAATGAAACAAAATGAAACTATACCCAAAACAGCTAAATCTCTGCTTTTCCTCCTCTCCTCCTTCCTATCACCTCTAGTTGTAGCATTACTACCCTGTTATGGAGTAACTACACTATATATATATATATCTTAGGAAGATAAATTTCTAATGAATTTTAAAAACTGTTTTAGTGTTAGTCATCCTTCTCCATCTTCACTCCTGTAGTACACTGTCCCCACACCTGTAAACAGAGGTTTCTATCCCACCAGGGCCTGCTTGGTTCCTTACTGGCTAGCTCTAACTTAAGTATTTAACTCATAGTTGCTAATCTGAGTATTTCCATGCGGCCTTCTCTTACCGCAGGAAGTGTCCAGACATGTTACTTCTCCACGTCCAGAATCCTGCTCAACTCCTAGTCCCACCTATCTTGCTTTATTTATCAAACTATGAGATAACATGCACAGAAGGGCTTCCCCAATAATCTCGTCTTTTCTGTCTAAGCAAAAGGAAAGGTTTTAACTTTAGCATAGTCAAATTATATGTAACAGAAGAGTTATCAAGCAAGAATTATACTTACAATATTTAGTCCATTAATATTTAGTAAGATTTAAAGAAAGTATTTTATTATCTATCTCATCCGTGTGAGTCTAAAGTCTTATGTGTGGCTTATCTTTTATAAGTAAGGAAAACTATAACTATCTGTCTTCAACTTCATCAAAGACCACAGAAAGATAATATATAAACAGGAGAATTGACAGAGACATCTTGCTACCTGGACAGTCACCCAAATTTCCCCTGTAACGCCCATTACAGCAAAGCAGGAAATTTTAAACTGTCTCCCTGCAGTGGCAGTTTATCAGTCATGTTTCTGTGTCCTGCCTGCAGAATGTCTGGCAGACACTTCCATGAAGCAGGAACCCTGTAGGATTGTCCAAGTTTCCCAGTCACTTTCCTGGGTAGTCTTTCCATGTTGAAAGCAAACTCCATAATGAATTTCTTCAATGTCCATCATCCTTTCAGTCATAATAAGTACTGCCAGAAGCAGATATTTCTCATTGTAAAGAAAAACCATAAAACATTTAAATGCCATTTTCTGAGGGTCTTTGAAAGGTGTGAAGACTATCTATCTATCTATCTATCTCAAATATATCTCTGTATATCTAGGAAAAACTAACTAACCTAACTATAAGTTTTGACTATTATAGTTAACTATCTATAATCTGTACTTAATTATACATCTAATTTTTAAAAAATCAGTATAAACACAATACTTAAACAAGAGGAGAAATATACATATCACAAAATTGACCTTAAATTTGTATTAATAAATGAAAACCCATTCCAATGCAAAGTATTCATTACTATATCATATTCCCTTTTTTCCCTTTAGAAAGAGATTGACTGTTATATTTAATCGATAATTGCTAAGCTGAGTATTTTCATGTGACCTTCTCTTACTGAAGGAAGTTTCTGGACATGTTATTTCTCTGTGTCCTACATTGTGACTGACTGTGCCTCTCTTTGCCAGAATCCTCCTCGACTCTTAGTCCACCTATCTTGCTTCCCTATTGGTCAACAGTGCTTTATTTAATCAACCAATAAGACAAGCACATATACGCAGAAGGACTTTCCCCATCAATCAAATATTTTTTCAAAATCTGGAATTTAAACTTGGCTGCTATGATGTGTGCTCTGCATTTTCAGCCAGTTCTGAAGAGGGAGAAGCAGGGAGCTTTTCCTTGCCATGTAAGAAAATTGCCTAAGGACTGCCAAGAAAGCTCAGTAGTTAAGGTACTTTCCCCCAAGACTGACAGCCTAAGTTTGAGTTCTAGAACTCACATGATGGAAGAGGGGAACTGACTCTGCTGAGATGTCCTGAAATGTCATTTAACTTCAATATGAGTGATATGTCTTATCTTCTTACACCCTACCCCCATAAATAAATTAAAACATAGTTGTGAAATGTTTTCAATTGAAAGTACATTGTAGGAGTACAAACCTAGTTCAACACTAACCCAGGAGAATGAAGATAGTCAAATGAAACACAAATGCCTAAACTATAGCAGAAGACAGTGGAGTTGCAAGCTAACTGGAAGACAGCTGGAGGGACAATTCCATGAATAGGAAGCAGACTGGCTTTTTTATCCTTGGGAAGAATACTGAATAACTTGATTAGATTTTTCCTTTTATTCATGTTTTAACAGGATATTATTTCAAATGAGTTTTTAAATTAAAAGAAATACTTCAGAACCTCTGATATCAAGAATAAACCAGATAAAAGTAACAAAATTATTTCCAGTAAAGAAAACCACAGAACTGAAAGTCTATCAATTAGCTTTTTGTCTGTTCAATACTGAAGGATGTAACTTTTCTCTTCTTAGATTATGCAGCCAACTCATTTCAAAAGTCCATTTAAGAGCAAGATTGAATTCCTTTGTGGAAGGAAGAACAGAAATACCAAGAGCAGTCTATGATCTTAAATAACAGACTAAAGCCTAAGAAAGAACATGGAGTGAATTTTTCAATTTTTGTTCTAGTACTGAATTCACATTTCCAAAAAGGAGCAATTTAGCTGCTTCTATACCCTGTAGCTATTTGAAAGTTATGAGTCCTTTTTATAGGTCTGTAAATACTGTTATTATTATTATATTCTCCATTTCTGTGGAGTTTTGTGGTTTTCATGACCATAGCATAGTCTTGCATGGTTAGGAAATATTAATCACTTTAATAGCAATGATTACCCTGTGATAGGTTTTCAAACTAGCTGGAATATATAAACACAGGTGTGCATACATATAAGTGGGCTACTTTTTTAGTTTAGAACTTCCTGGGATGGAAAAATATTTCATCAGGAGGATAAAATATAAGTAGCCAGAAGGGAAGGATGTAGAGAGACAGGAAAGAGAAATTGAATAATGTAGGAATGAAGGGATAGAGAGGAACAGGAATGGGAAGTGGAAGATGGGGAGGGAGGAAAAGGAGAGGAGGGGAGGTTAGGGAAAGGATATAGCCCCAGAGGGAGTCTCTGAATATCTACTCCCTTCAACTATGTATTGCTTCCTGAATGCTCACATATAACCAGCTCTAGATGAACCCATGGGTGAGTTGGAATCATCATGATCCAAACACCGGGCCAAAATACTTGAGAAAATCACATTTTAAAAAGGAAAGACTTATTTTTCTCACAGGTTTAGAGGTTTATAAATGAAGACTCATGGTGTTTCTGACACCTGTTGTAAGAAGACAAGACATGTTAGAGTATGAGGGGTGCAGAGTTGCTGCTCACCTTATGTCTGTGATGTGGATGTATGACTTTTCCTAGGAAGGCATGAACTCCTCTCAGATATGGAACTAAGGTAAGTCAATGTGATTCTATCAAAGTCCAACATGGAAAATCCATAAATATACTAGTTTTATAGAAGTGTGAATGGTTGCTTATATTAGCATGGTTGACAAGGCAGTGGCATATACAAAGCCAACCCAGCATGTGTGATGACTCAAGAAATGCTGCAACCCCAGAATTCCATGAACAACTTGTAGGCAGATTCATAGACTGCTCTCCTCTTCCCAGTGGTCCCTACTACTTATAAAACCTTAGGGAGGAAAGAAGATTGTTAGTCTTCTAATTTTCAAGAACTTCCTGTGTTGCTTTGAGTTGTTGACTTGCAAAGTCTTAAAGATCCACTCTTAAGAATCTGATGCCTCTCAGTTGCCAGTCTGGGGTCCAAGAGCTCCCCCTTGTTCAGGACAGCTGCCTTTGTGGTTTTCATGAGCTACGTCTTGAATCCTTTGCTCATCGCTCCTCCCTCTGCAACTGGTTTCCAGGAGTTCAGTTCAGTGCTTCACATGGGGGATGGCCTAGGTCCTGCCAGGGATGAAATGACAGACTTTGAAGATTCCCCATGGAGAGATTCACCCTCCGTGGGGAGCAGAGGGGGAATGGGGTGGGAGGTTTGGGGGGGAGGTGGGGAGTGAGAAAGGAGGGCAGGGTGAGAGGGCTGGGATTGACATGTCAAGCAAGCTTTTTTCTAATTAAAAATAATTTTAAATAATAATAATAAAAAAGAATCCCATGCTTCAATTTGGAACTTTCTAACTATCAAGGAGCCTTCCCTCCTCAAGGATGATATGTTTTCATTTTGGAGGATGTTGTTATAAAGCAAATGAATCCAAGAGAAGAGGATGAAAGGAAAGATGGAAGAGCAGATGGACGAAGATGTAGGCAGAGAGAACAAGAAAGCAAAGCAGAGCAAGGGGGTAGGAAAAGAGGGAGAAGGGAGAAAAGCATGGAGGAGATGAAAGGAGGAAGGGATGGGGAAGAGTAGGAAAGGGGTGGGGAGGAAAGGGAAAAGCGTGAAATGAAAGGCATATGAAGGTAAGAGGGGAATCTAGGGGCAGGATACAGTGCCACAGGGAGTCCCTGAAGACCTATATTCTTCAACTAGTTCCTACTGCTAAGTTTCCATCACTCTTGATAGCTCATGTTGTAAACTCAGCACTAAATGAATCTATGGGTGAGGTTAGAGTCCTCATCATCCAGTCACTTCTCCAAAGTTCCTCCTCTGAACTCTACTGCCCTAGATATATCACTCTTTCACCATTTAGGAAATGTTTTTAATCTAGCTATAGCAGATCCCTTATATTTAAATACTAAATAGTTTAAGAAAATTATGTTCAAACAAATTTACTAAGAAAGATAAATCCCCATAGAAATAAATATTCAATTTTAGCAAAGATTTTTATGATTGTGGGGTAATATAAGTCCTCCACTGAAGTTATTGAAGGAGGAGCTTTGCATGACAGAGTGTTATGCAATCTAATTCCAGTTTGCTTTTAGGCCATCTTTTTTTTATTCTTTTTTTTAATTTAAATTAGAAACAAGCTTGCCTCACATGTCAATCCCCGCTTCCTCTCCCACCTCTCCATCCCTGACCCCCACCAGGCCCCCAGCCCCCACCCAATCCCCACTCAGATCCCCAAGGAGGGTGAGGCCCTCCATGGGGGATCTCCAGAATCTGTCATTTCATTCAGGGCAGGGCCTAGGCCCTTCCCCAAGAGTCCTGAATGAGCGAGCATCCCTCATTGTGGGATGGGCACCCAAAGTCCATTTGTATGCCAGGGGTAAATCTACTACCTAAGGCACCATAGATTGCCTAGGCCTCCTCACTAATACCGACATTCTGGCTTTTGGGCCATCTTACATTGTTCACTTGGAGTGACTGAGGTACCTGAATGACATTGAAGATTCTCTGTTGTAAATTAGCTTTGCAATTAAGCTACTGAGACGTTCATTAAAATGAATGAAATACTAAGCATTTTTGAGGTAACTTAAGTTCAAGAGGAATTATGTTTCTATGTGAGTTTATACGTGTTTCCTGTTTCCTTTTTAGAAGACTGTTCGTCTTTTACACTTTGTACATACATGAGTGTATATGTATGTGTATTGTTAGAAACAGAGAAAGATCTTGATGTTATACAAAAGAACAAATGAAGAAAGTAAAAGTAGCTTAGTAAGGCATTTCTTTTTGTTAAAAGATTGTACAAAAGCCCAGTAAGGCAAAAAAAAAGATGTACAAAAAAGGCAATATGAGACAAAAGGTCTACAAAAAATACCACTGAGTTTGTTTTGTGCTAGCCGTCTACTGCTAGGTACTGTGCCTACCCTTGACTGTGATTTCTATGCCCAATGAGGCTTCCACTGTAGAGAACTGATTTTTCCTTTTCAAGATATCAAATAAAGATAACTTTTTGGTTACAGATTGCAAACCATGCCCACTTCCAACTCTCTAGCTTAAACTTGCGGAGGTCTGTGCATACTGTTGCAGTCTCTGTGAGCTTCTATATGCATCAGTAGTACTGTTGTGTAATCCATTACCTCTAGTAATTATAATATTTCTGCCTTTTCTTCCACATAGCTCCCTGATTCCTGATGGGAAACATTTAATGAAGTCAACCCATTTAAAGCAGAGTGCTCCCATAGTCCTCATTCTCTGCACATTTTCCAATTGCAGATCTTTGGGTTAGTCCTCATTAACTGCAAGAGGAAGTTTGTCTAACATTGATCTATTGGTGTAGCAAAATATTCTTAGGAGTCATTTTATTGTTGTGTTCCTTTAACAATAGCATTAACTCAAAAATTTTTATTATTTTAACTTGACATATATTCTTTGTACATGGTACCAAGTTCCATGTAATTGCATAAAATATTTTGAACATGTTTTCCCTATGACACTTAGGCTTCTATTTCTCTCACTTCTTCCTCACATTTGTTCCCTTGGATAATTCCATTTCATATTTATACACACATGACCCTAAGTAGCTATGTAAAATCAGGGTCCATATATGAGGAAAGGCTTGTGAACTTGATTTTTTGAGACTGACCTAATGGGCTTATTATAATCATCTATGAAGAATACTGGTTGCCAAAGGTAGTGGGTAGGTGGAACTAATGAGAGGAAGAAGGTAAGGGGTTCATGAGACCCTTCTGATAACTTTTCTGCTGATAACTTTTCTGTATCTTGGCTGGTATGGGTGTTGTCACCAATGGCATAGAACTAAACACACTAAATGAATACACACAGTGAAGTCATTAAAGGGAATGAAACTCACCATTTCAGGCCTTTTCTCTGCTCTTATTTAGCAAAATGCTGTTTTCCACGGAGGGAAGATGATGGCTTCCAGCACATCATGGCTTTCCATTAGAATTGCTTATGAACCTACAGTTACACAAAAGATAGACATTAAACAACAGATTGTTAAAACTTTAGTGAGGAGAGAATATGAAAAACTTCAGAAATGATGTTACTGAATTTCAGAAAGGTAAAAGATTCAATTATCATTAATATTTGTCAATAATTTCTCTTTATCCTCCGGAATTTCATACATATATGAATTTCTGACTATTTGTGATATGGTATATATGAATCTTATCTATAATAGCCACTTGTCATGGGGGAATTCTGTTCTCAGTAACATCAGGCTATTAGCAGTAAATACAATGGGAACATAAACTACATCAGAAATGAAAAATGGAATATTCCAAATATAAGAAAATATGAGTGGTAAGTTGTCCCTATCATCATCAATACCTAAAACCTTAAAAGGTTTTCTTAAGCCGTGTGTGTGTGTGTATGTGTGTGTGTGTGTGTGTGTAGACAAAGAGAGATAATGATTCCTAGCAGAGAGGGGGGAGGGGTCCAGTATGACATGTTTTGTAATGCAAAAATATGTGTTTGAAGGGGCTTGATGGATGACTCAGCTGTCAAGAGTTCTGGCTGATCTTTCAAAAGAACCAAGTGCAGCTCTCAGCAACCATTTGCAACTCTATCTACAAGGGACCATATATCCTCTTCTGGCCCCTGTGGACACCTGAGCACATGTGCACACTTACAACGAAAAAAAGAAATATCAATATATTTTAAAAAGCAAGGAAATACTGGGAAATTAGAGATGATTGTTTTGAATATTTTTTACTGAATTTTTTATTATTAGTTTAATTTTAAATAACTTGTTTTACATTTCAATCCCATTCCCTCTCCCTCCCCCTCCACCTACATCCCCCTACCATCCCCCCCCAGCCTCCCACCCTATCGCCATTTCCTTCAACATAGGGGATATCTAGAGTCTGTCATTTCACTCAGGGCAGGGTCCAGGCACTCCCCTAAGAGTCCAAGCTGAGAGAGCATCCCTCTCTGTGTTATGGACACACAATGTCTGTATGCTAGGGATAAACACTGTTCCACTGCCCAGGGCCCCATAGGTTGCCCAGGCCTCCTCACTGACTCTCACATTCAGGGGGTCTGGATCAGTCCCATGCTGGCCTCCCAGCTGTCGGTCTGGGGTCCAAGAGCTCTCCCCTGTTCAGATCAGCTGTCTCTGCTGGTTTTGCCAGCCCATTCTTTGCCAATTTGCTCATCACTCCTCCTTGTCACTGAGTTGCTTGGGTTCAGTTCAGTGATTAATTGTGTGTTTGCCTCTGCTTCCATTAATCACTGAATGAAGGCTCCCGGATGGTTATAGACATCAAGTTCATTATCAGGAATGGGCATTCGAGGTGGTCCCTCCATTATTGCTTATCTTGCCAATTGGTGTTATCCCTTTAGATCACTCGAGGTCACTCTGTGCCTGATCTGTCTTCTAACCTATGATTCCCTATTCCCCCTTTCTACCCCCCCCCCACTCAACCTTCCTGTTCCCCTATGACCTACTGTCTCTTCCTTTCTCCCCCTTGCTTCTTCCCAGCTCCCACTCGACCCTATCCCTCACCGTGTTCCCCATCTGTTCAGAAGATCTTGCCTCATTCCTCGTCTCTTGGGTACCATGCATATCGCTCATGGTCTTTCCTGTTTCCCAGTCTCTGTCAGTGGAAGTCCTAATGGATCAAAGATCTCAACATAAATCCAACCACACTGAAACTCTGAGAAAGTGGGAGATACTCTTCAACGAGTTGGTATAGGAAACCACTTCCTGAACATAACACCAGTGGCACAGACACTGAGATCGACAACTAACAAATGGGACCTCCTGAAACTAAAAAGCTTCTGTAAGGCAAAGGACAGAGTCAACAAGACAAAAAGGCAGTCCACAGAATGGGAAAAGATATTCACTAACCCCACATCTGACAGAGGGCTAATCTCCAAAATTTACAAAGAACTCAAGACGCAAATCTCCAAAACACCAAAGGATCCCATTAAAAAGTGGGCTGCAGAACTAAATAGAGAATTCTCAATAGAGGAGGCTAAAATGGCCAAGAGACACTTAAGAAAGTGCTCAACATCCTTAGCTTTAGCCATCAGGGAAATGCAATCAAAACAACTTTGAGATACCATCTTACTCCTGTCAGAATGGTTAAAATCAAAAACACAGAAGACAATTTATGCTGGAGAGGATGTGGAGAGAGGGGAACACTCCTCCACTGCTAGTGAGAGTGCCAACTCATACAGCCACTTTGGAAATCAGTATGGAGATTCCTCAGGAAAATGGGAATCAATCCACCACAAGACCCAGCAATTCCACTCTTAGGCATATATCCAAAAGATGTTTTGAATATTTTAATAGTGATTTTATACATAAGCTTGTTTTTTGTGATATTATTTCCTTGAAAGGTCAAGTACATGCATAAATATCTTCACACACATGTGTATACATGTGCATATTCATGGGTATATATTCATCATCCTAAAAGGTACAGTAAGCAAAGTATGTAAATCTTGCTCAGATGTAGGGCACACTTGCCTGTGATTTGAGAGTCCCTGGGCTCAAACTCCTAGTGATGCAATAGACAAAGTGTGGTAGATTTTTTAGAAACCTCCAACTTGACTTTCAGAATATCTAAAGTTTTTGAATTCTTGTAGGCAATTGTGATCATTCTGTTGCTGGGGCTTTCTGTGGCCCCCTTGGCAAGATAAGCTGTAGGTCTCTGAAATGCCTCAGCATCCTGCATCCTTACTTCCCTTCTTCCACATGGTTTGTTTTGTAAACGTAAGCCCCTCTGAATGCACAGTTTGCCTGCTCCCAGGAACTGGTGTTATATGAAACTTTGTATTTAGAGTTATTTTTATTCATAGGTGTTTATGAGTGCATATCACATGTGCGTAAGTGCTCATAGAGGCAAGGAGAGGGCATCAGAATTACAGGAAATCTTAGGCTTTCCAGTAAGGGTGCTAAGAACCAACTTTGGGCCCTCTGGAAAATCAATTAAGTGTCCTTAACTGCTGAGCTCTCTCTCTCTAACTCCAAGAAAGTTCAAATTTTGACCTTTCTGACTCCTTGGTAAAGAATCCAATGTAAGTCTTTGCCTACCACATTCTTTTCACATTTGCATATTATCATGTCTGGTCCTAAAGTAGGAATTCATTTTTAATTTATTAATTTATTTTTTACATTTCAATCCCAGTTCCCCCTACCTCCTCTCCTCCCACTCCCATCACTCCCCCCCCCAGCCCCACCTTCCATCTGCTCTTTGAAGAGGGCAAGGACTCCCCTGGGGATTGTGTTTTAAATGAGTGACTGTGCTCCATGCTGCAGAGAAGCCAGGGTAAGCTCTTGGTACAGTAAATGCTGAACTTTAAAAAGATAAAAGAGTGAGATTAGTATATATCTCTGACATTTTGTTTTCAGCCAGGGGGAAGGTCATTGCTAAAAGGTCACCAAGAAGAATCCACTCATTCACAAATAACCAATGCTACTATTTTGCAAGAAAGTGACAAATTGCTTCCTATAGCCTTGTGAATGTGAATGTGTTACAAACACATCTTTGAAATTCAAACCTTACATTTCCATTTCCTGGTTTCTAAAAGTAGAAAGAAAATCGAGTCATGCTTGATTTTCCAAGGGTTAATGTGCAATACTTGATTTCTTTCTAGCTTTTTTACTCTTTGAACTTGGCATTCAAGAATATGATTCACTTAGCATTTGCTATGTGTGTTAGAATTTTGTATTCATTCCATTTATTTGAATTGCATTGGACTGGAAAGTTCTCTCTTACCTGTGAAGTTCCCCCACCTCTTTCATATTTAGCTTTGTACAAAAAACCCAAGTTTACAGTTTAATAGTGTGAAAAAGTGAGGAATGTCTTATGATTAAAGATGCAAAGTTGGGTCTTGTTGAACAGTGCAAAACAGTTGTTATTGTATATTTTTGTATTCTGTGTGCCAATGCACATCTTGGGATAGATCTATTAAGTTGATGTCAAACGAAAACAATTTCATATTAAAGCTCTATGATTTACTTAAAATTTGTGGGCAGGTATGGTAGTATACTCCTAGCAAGTTAGCACCTGGGAGGTGGAGGCAACATGATCAGGAATCCAAGGCCAATGTCAATTTCATAAGACCCTTTCTAGCAAAACAAAACAGTCAAGAAACAATCTTTTAGTGTCAAAATCTGTTTCAAATTCTCATTTCAGAATGATGGCTAGTTAATACATATTTTGAAGCAAAATATTTTAAACCTTACATCTCATTCTTGTAAGAAAAACAACACTAAAAATTTCCTGACTTTGAATTTCTTTTCTTTTCAGATGAGCTAACAAATTCTTCAGAAACAAGATTGTCACTAGAGGAGCTTTTGGGGAAAGGATTTGGACTTCATAATCCAGAAACTCGGTGGATCAATGGTAGGTGTAAAACTTTTCCTGTATTTTGTTAGTTTTGAATTTTCTTTTAAAATGAAAATAAAATGATGCTTGAAGTGAATGTACTGCTGTAATTCTTTGAGATTCACAAGTGTGTTAATAAACCAGCTGAGAACTTAGGCTCATTAGAGAGAACCAGTTTCTCAACAAAGCATCACTATAGCTACAGCTGTCTTCTACATCTAAAATTAACTGTGGTGTATCTTCTATTCTTTGTCTTTTTATTTGCCCCAGAAATGAAACTGCTTCACCTTTTCTTCAATCAAACTTTGGTATTAAATGAGAAAATAAACAAAACCACTATGTGTGTTAACTTGGACATTTGTTTGTCTTAATGAATGCTAATGAGAGGCATTATTAGCTAAACTAATCAGAAAAAATGTATTTGTGTGGATAGTTGCAAGTCTTCTTTATGTGTGTGTGTGTGTGCATGTGTATCTAATTTGTCTGATTGTGCAAATCATATCAAATATTAGATGTAATACTTCATTTATTTTCACCAGAAATCGTTTGTATGATAGACCCGAATTTTTCCTTTTTATCAGATAAAGATAATTTTATTAATGATCTATTTCTTCTCAAACTGTCTAACAAATTTTCAGAATGGCTGTTTTAAACGTGTAGAAATATTTTCATTGGGATGTATAGATCTTGTATTTGGTTAATTTTGCTATATGATATGATGTTTTTCTTGCAAGTTCTTTATAATAAAATCTTAAAAATAAGAAATTAACCATTAATTACTAGACACTATTAGAAGGATATTTCTGAACTCATGAGGACAAAGGTCAAATCAAACTTATTTATCTGACCTCAAGATAATTCCTGGAAAGAAACCAAAACATAGATATATCTTCTAAATGAAAGAATGCCTTTATTTGATACCTACTGTCATTTTTTTCCTGAACATATGTCAGTTAATACTGGTTGGAATATGATGATGTGCCCTGGTGTTTGTATTACAGGTGCAGACTACAATGCCAGGATTTTCTTAAAATATTTTTACATTTTCCGTTGTAACTATTCATGAATATCAGATGAACTACCTAAAGAATTTTGCCTTTTGGTTATTTATATTGTATAGTTTTATCATAAATGAGTATATTGTTAAAGATGGCTTGTAAAATATGCTATTATCAGGGACTGACCTGCTACATGACTGTCCCACTAATCATTATTCCCAGGGTGTGGTTATAGTTTTGTAAATTATCCATATAATTGTAAACACACGTTTTCATCAAAGGAGCTGATAAAAGAGATGATGATTTGAGAATTCTATTCTTTAAACATTCCTATCTTTGCAAATGATTAAATTTGAAGTGATGACTCATCCTCATTTCTGTTAATCATGATTTTGAACCAAACTGTAGACATTACTGTAGTCATACTTTAGAATGGAAGAAAATAAAATCATATCTTTTAATCCCCTTCTCAGACGGGCTTGTTCTATTCAAACATGCATTCTAACTTAGTGTGCAATTGACATCATAACACTTCAGGAAAACAGACTGCCCAGCAAAGATCTGCATGGTAGGTGAAAATACATTCAGTATCTAGGACACAAATTTTGCCTTTATACTGCTCAAGGTTGAAAATTCAGCTTTTGGTTTTCTTTTTCTTTTTGCAGTTTCCTTAACCATCCTTGATGAACTTGATCTTGAGATGGTACATGTTGGCAGCTCTGCAGGGCTAAACCACAGCTATGACATTCTAATCAACTAAAGAAATAGTGTCTAAGCCAGGTGGTGATGGTGCTGGCCTTTCAGCCCTAGGGAGGCAGAAGCAAGCTGATCTCTGTCAGTTTGAGGCCAGCCTGAAGCTATGTAGAGAAATCCTGTCTGGAAAAAAAATAAAGGGAAAAGAAAAAAGAAATTGTGTCTATAAAAGAATTTGATAACAAAGTAACCCCCGAAATTGGAATACATATAATCTAGATTGTGAGAGCAGGCACCCTGAATAAATACCACTGAAGGTGTTGCTGTATTATCTGTAGCTTGTAAACAGTGGTTGTTTTCAGAGTGGTAGTGTTCCTGGAGTTATTATGATCAGAGCCTGGGCCCTGACATTTCCCGGTAAGCCAGGTTCAGCTAATCAGCCTTAATAATCTGATCAAACAAACTAGTAATAACAAAAAGAAAAAAAACTATTCAATGTGGTCACAATGGGAAGAACAAAGAAATCTGGAAGTGTGCTCCTTCCCCAGTCCATCTTTCAGCTCCTCACATGAGGACTAGGCTTAAGAAGACAGAAATAAATCTATCTGTAGCTAAAGGTCCTGGTCAGGGTGTAGTCTTGTTCATTGTTGTTTCATCATTGTCTAAGTTCCAGTGTCTCCTACAAGACTGTAAGAACTTTGTGGAATCTATTTCCTTTGAGACAAGTTTCTCCTCTGTGGCATCACACTTCAGCCTTTTCCTTCTCCTTTCATGAAGTCCATGAGGAAAATCCAAGTACTTTCGGGTTCATTGTTTTAAATGGACCTGATAGTCCAATGAGGGGGGAGGGCACAATATCTCTTTAGAATACTTTTATTTCTTTAAAACAATAGTTTTCTTTGAAAGTTCCATGCATTTATAGCGTGAATATTGATTATGCCCCTTGACCACTTACCTGCCTCACAGCTCAGTTCCCTGACAGATTCAGTCTTAACAGGGTAGTAACTGTGGGTGGATCTGTGCTTGGTTCAAACTCACTCTCCTTGTTAGCAGTCACTAGATACTAATGGTATTTATATATTCCACACATACCCAAAAGAGTTGAATGGGAACCACCTTCACAGAGGGAATAACCTTGAACTCCTTATGAGCAATTATATCTAAAAGTGAAAGATGGAATTTCTCTTTACCTTTATGGTTTTCTTAACATAAAAGTCACCTGATGAATTCAAGCTCAGCTCATTTTGAAGCTTCGTTTAATTCTTGGAGGTCATCCTATGAGCGCTTAATGCATTATCGGTCAAGAGAAGGAGGACTGCCTGGTTTGCCCTGGCATGTGCATTGTCATTATATATGCTGGTTCTCCAATGATGTATCTGAGGATATCACTGCAGCCTTGGACGGGTTCTGGTTCATGGTTAACTAAACAACTGACTTGTCCAAAGTTTCTTTTGTCCTTGAGATCTCCATATTTATAACATCTTCCTACTTACATCACCTTGAATCCTAGTAATCCATCTGCTTTTCAAATTGTTAATTTCTGCACACTTATTTGGTGATCAATTTGGACACCAGTGAAGGATGTAATACTGAATGCTTTCTCTGTGCAGCACTATGATAGATGATGCTATGTAACAAGAGTATATGACAGTAAATTCATCTGGAATCTAGAACCTTTTTTAAATATGGGGACAAAATAAAGCCCAAGCCTGTCTTATTTTAATTTTGTAATATACTAAGCTTATTCTTTGAAAATTTCATACATGTATCCAACATATTTGACAAAATTCACCCCTCTTTCCCCCTTCCTACTTCCAGATCCTCCCACTGAGCTCTGAAACCCCCAACTTTGTGGCCTTTTTGTGGTTGTTGCCTATAACCCACTGAATTCAGTTATGGCTGCCGATATGTTCATGGGCATGGAGTCATCTACTGGAGTGTTGTTGATTTAGCAAGGGCCATACCCTCACAGAAATCTGACTTTCTCAGCCCAGCAGCCATCAGCTGTTACCAACTACTCAGCTAGGATTGGGGCTTCAGCTTTGCAAGCTCCTTATACATCTGGGGTTAAATGTTGACTGGCTTGATGCTATGCAGGTATTCATCGTGGCACAGCATATTTCAAACACATCTCTAGCATATAGACTAGCCTTATCAATGACAAGTTCACTTTACAGTGCTTTCAATCCATTCTTGAATATTATAATGGTGTCCCAAATTCACCAGGTAATCTATGTATACATGCAGTCAGTAAAATTGACATGTGTTTTGATGTATTTATTATAGAAATCAAACAACAGTGTCAATGTAAAAATGGATCTCCCATTTCCAGGAATATGAGAATTTATTCTGGGCCCAAGCATGACCAAACACGATCTGGAAAGACCAATTTAGATTACCCCAAATTCTGCAATCAAATGTGGTAACAGTTTGATTAAATTTGTGTAGTAAGAGAACAAATAAAGTTATAAACATAAGGAGATTCTTTTAAAATCCATTCGTGGAGATAGTAAAAGGACAGGTTATATCAAAACCAGGGGGACTCTGACCTGGGAGCCTCAGATATATATATATATTCTTAGCCTTTTGATTGGTGGCAGCTAGGGCTTGTTAAAGTCAAAAGACTTTATTTATTATGTCTACTAACAGGACATAATATAAATAAAGGTTAAAGATAACCCAAGCTAATTAAAAGACAACCCAAGTAATTAGACTCCTGAACCTGGACACTCCAGCCTCTTCACAGTCATTGAAGTTCTTATCAGTTAAGCAGCCCAACTGACATTTCAAAGTCTGAGATGACACTTTGCTTTAATGAATTTTCACATGCCATAGGGATTTCCACACCAAGCATAGTTTAGGAGCCTACACTGTTACATGACAGTGACGTGTGTACATTGCCTTTGTTTCTCTTATTTTGTTCTCTGTTTTCTTCAATAAATACATCTGTGCACATCATTTTTGAAATCAATAATAAAGAAAACTTATCCTCTTCTCTTACAGTTTCATGGACCCCCAATCTCCCAGCAGTCTGCTGTCATACAAATGTCTGAGTCCCAGCCAGTAACTGCTATGGCACTTTTCACATCACATGCCAGTGACCTAAATGACTGCATCTGCTCAGATGCTCCAAGAACCCTGGTGTCTGGGCCCTCACCCACATTCTTTTTACTATCTGAAACCTTTTCCATTATCTGCTAGTCTAAGTTGCACACTACATTAATATCGGATGTCCATGACAGCTACTGCTCTGTCAGTCATAAGGAGCATCTCTGTCCTAGTTAGTTTAGCTGTGAACTTGACACACCTTAGATTCACCTTAGAAAAGATGTCTCAACTGAGAGGTCTACCAGAGAAGACTGACTTGTGAGCATGTCTGTGGATTGTATTGAATGTTAATTCATGTTGGAGGGTACAGCCCACGGTGGGTGGCAACATTCCTCAGAGGTTGTCCTGGACTGGACAACCTAGCTAAGTACTTGTGAGCAGGTTACCAAGCAGCATTCTCTTTGGGTTACGCTATGCATGAGTTTTCTGGAGAGAAGAAATGCTCCAAAGAAAAGCAATCAGCCTTTTTATTTGGATTCCTGTCTTGAGCTTCTGTCCTGATATCTCTCTGACCTGGAAGTGTAAGCCAAATAAACTCTTTCCTCTCCTAAGTTGCTTTCCAACATGTGTTTAACACAACAGAAGAAAGTAGAACACTCCTCCTTAACACACACACATGCACACACACACACACATGCACACACACATACAACACACACAAACACACACACACACATACACACACACACTCCAGGTTTAATGTACTCTATAGCAAGATTGGCTTTAAGCTCACGGTAAATTTCCTGTCTTAGCCTCTCAGGTACTGGAATTGCATGCTTAATCCCCTTGCCCAGTTTATCTGATACAGAAATACTTGTACATGGAAGGGCTATAGCCTCACATATCTTTAAATGGGAGGGACATTCAGTTCTGTCTCTAGAGATATTCTGGAGATCTGATATTTCTTTATAAGTCTCCTTTTCAGCTTCTCTCCTAGGATGACAAAGTCATGGTTATTACTTTTATGAAAAATGAAGAATATTAATCCAAGTAGCACCAATATTATTTGCTATGATTAGAGATATCAGCACTAGGAAGAGCAAGCAAATACATTTACATTGCCACTGTTTGTGTTGAATGACTTTACCAGGTTCAGACTTTAGTGAACATTACTGTCCTCCTTGTAACCTCACTTAGTACTCAGTTAAATTGTCATCTTTGATCTCTGCTTTTGTCTTCTGAATCATTCTTTCATTTTTATTCATAGGTTTAATTTCAAGCATTTTTACAATACTTAATCTATTCTCCAAAAATTTAACACAGGTATACAAAGACTTAATACCATATCCACCCCATTTCCACTTCCAAATCCACAAAGCTGTAATTTTTATAATCATCAATCATGCTGACATTAACATAGGGCAGAGGTGAGTTTACATCTTGATGTCTTTGAAGATGACATGAATTTTATGCAGTAATTTATAAAGACAAAAATATACATAGATTTACACACAGAAACTTAAACATAGGGCTAAGTAATTTTACTGAGTGTTAGACAGTTAAAAATAATCATTTGAAAAATCAAGAGCCTTAGAAGAAGCTTGCAATAAAGTATTGCATGAAAATTCCACTGTACACAATTATGTGCACACTCTTCACAATTTTATTCCATACACGCACATATTTTCCATGCCTGCTACACAGCCTGTACCAGAGAATGTGTGGAGGGTGTCGGGATTGATGACACAAGAGACCAGTCTGCGGTGCAAAGAAAACTTTAAGCAGGCCCAGAGAAGGCTCAGGAAAACTTCC
Organism: Mesocricetus auratus; assembly: GCF_017639785.1. NCBI lineage: Eukaryota > Metazoa > Chordata > Mammalia > Rodentia > Cricetidae > Mesocricetus > Mesocricetus auratus. The sequence goes on from NW_024429266.1 coordinate 65,126,073, forward strand.
CAAGAAAGGCTTCCCTCAAGAAAAGATTCTACTCCCTTCTTACCCCTGGCTGGTTCTGCTCTGACACCAGAGACTGTGTTGGGTGGGTCAGAAAGAGGTGGTTAGTCTTTGGAAAGGTCAATCTCAGGGCAGTCCTGTGGGCGAGCCCTTTTCAGGAACTTATTGCTCTGGTAAACATTTCTTATGGACAACGGATTGTTTTCAGTAAACATACTTTTAGTAAACATGTTTTTAGTAAACATTGTCTTACAGGTGCCTGCTCCCAGGCTGATGGGGAAGTGGGTCTCCGGCTAAGGTCTGTTGTCCCCACACATATCTAGTCATGCAAATATCAGAACAGAATGCGGTACATATTAAATCCAATTCTGATGCCATGACTATGAGTTGCTGCTTTTATTTATTTATTTAGTCCATACTGACCACATTTTCAATAACTATGCCATTACATTTTAACAAAAATGAAGTTACTAGAATTCAAACGCTAATGTAAGTGGATTTTCCTAGTCAAAGAATAATTTTGGCCGGGCGGTGGTGGCGCACGCCTTTAAGCCCAGCACTCGGGAGGCAGAGGCAGGCGGATCTCTGTGATTTCGAGGCCAGGCTGGACCGACGACAGCCCCCAAAACAATACAGAGAAACCCTGTCTCGTAAAAACCAAAAAAAATTATAATTTTGTTCTTCTATATGAGACGTGTTTATTCTTAAAAAACAGAGATAAGTATAAAAATAAGAGCCAAGGACTAACAAGTAAAGATACTTGCCACCAAACCTGAGTTCAATCCCTAAGACACACATGATGGAAGAAGAGATCTGACTCCTATAGCTTGTCCCCTGATCCCCACACATGTATGGCATGCAAGTACCCACAAATAGACAAATATGTGTAATAAAAATTTTGAAAGAGGGACAGAAAGTGAAGTATTTTTATGAGGGCCATTGATCCTCTCAGAGGTATAAAAGAGGGTATCAGAAATAAAGCTTCAAGACTGAAGAGTTGACTCAGTAGTAAAAAGTGCCTCATGTTCTTGAAGCACCCACATCAGACAGCTTGTAATTGCTTGCAACTCCAGTTCCAGGGAGACTCAATGCCCTCTTCCAATCTCTGACTCAAATATGCGCTGCCTTCTCCAACATCCTTGGAGAATTACGGAATGATGCCATCCTCAGTTGCTGAATTCCAGCTCAGAAAGTTGAAAGTCAGGCTAGGGATCTGGCAAAATGTTCTCATGACTTACTTTTCACCTTAGAGTAATTTGTGGCAAAGTACTTCACTAAGGACAGCAGACAAGTTATTAGCAAAACTAGCAAAGGGGCTGGCAAGAGTGCACTACTTACCATACTTATACTTTTCCAATGGCCAGAAGCACTTTATTGCTTTATTATTTGCTAAATTTTAGCTAAAACTGCTTGACATGACAAATATAATCGTCTGCTACAAAATCTCAGACCCAAGTCATCTTCCACATTAGCTGCAGAGAGTCAAACTTTTGTTTGAAATTCAAATCTAAATAGTTATCTTAAAGTGAATATTTTAACGAATCTAGTTTATCTTAAAATAACAATGTTTATACTAAACACAAAGAGAGAATAAGAAAGAATTTCCTCATAAAACACACTGTTCACATTTTTTAAAAGCATACAGGAAGAGAATATGTATTTGCATGATTTAGAGGAGAAATGTTGGAAGAATTTAAGGGGAACTGGAAATGTAAACTCAGCCTCAAAAGAGCTTCATGTTCCCTTCCTTGTGATTCTTGAAATAGAACATTGTATTTTGATAATTAAAGAAATAAAGTCAGCTTGCTTAAACAGGATGGCATGGGAATGTTTAGACAGAGAATTTGCTGATTTGTATCTGTGTGCCTGATTTAGAATCTGTTGACACGGAAAGGTTTTTCAGTGAAGTAAATCATGTCCCTAAAGTCCTGTGTGATCCAGCACAAGCATGCCAGGTCTCCCCTTTGTTGGTGCAGTAACTGGGTTCCCTACTGAAAACTGTAGAGCTGTAGATGTATTGAACCCAATGTCTCTATTTTTATCTATCCATTTATATACCCATCCGAGTACATATCTGCCTGTTCTTTGTGTTTATCTAGTGTGTAGCTATGGTCATAGCCAAGACTTTTTCTTTATTCAAATATAAAGGTAGAAATAAACATTCTTCCTTCACTGAATAAAATTGTGAATATAAAGATTCTTTTCAAGTCACGCACCATGTATTTTCATATGTCTCAGCCTTTAAAAATGAAATTACTAGTCAAAAAGGTGAGCAGGACAGAAAGTAGAAATACATGAATAATTACAGAAAGTGTCCAGTCCAAGTTCTTATGAGGTTTGATGAACTTTATTTCTCTCTAAATTCAAAATATGCTTCATTGCACTCATCACACTCTCTGTCCATTATATCATGGGACACTGGGCACATTTCCTTATTTTCTCTGACACCTATTCATTTGCCATTGTCTTCACATATCTGCTCATGATCATGAATCATACATCCATGTATCACTGATTAGATCAATAGACTACAATGAGGATTCTTAAGGAATATAACAACTACATGAACATAGGGGCTGAAGAGATGTCAGAGCAGTTAAGAGCACGTAGTACTTGCTCTTGCAAAGGAACTTAGTTGACTTCCCAGCATTCATGTTAGGTGGCTCATAATCACTTGTAACTCTAGTTCCCAGGGATACAGTGCTCTTTTCTAGACTCTGTAGGAACCGGCATTCATGTGTACTTTTACCTACCCACATACAGATACTCATAATAATAGAAAAGAGCCAGGCGTTGGTGGCCCACACCTTTAATCCCAGCACTCAGGAGGCAGAGGCAGGCGGATCTCTGTGAGTTCAAGGCCATCCTGTTCTACAGAGTGAGTGTCAGGATAGATTTCAAAGCTACAGAGAGAAACCCTGTCTCGAAAACCAATTTAAAAAAAAAAGGAAAAGAAACTAGGTATAAGAACCTATTGTTTTGAAGCAAGTAGATAAAAGTTAAGTGATAAATGTGGGGGATACTTTTACAAACAGATCTTAGTACTTGAAGGATATATTAGAGAAATAAAGAACAGTAGGGTTGGATTTGAAAATTGGGATAAAGGTCAAATGTGCTCAGAGCATGAAAGAGAGAATTCTGGCAGAAGAACAAGGATGTAGGAACATATCCACAGTAACTATCACACTGTAAAAGATTGGCTATAAGAAACATGCAATGTGTTGGAAATAGAAACAGTGAATGTATTTAACAACTTGGATGGGCACATGGATAATTTACTCTAATTATTACACACCAATCCTCATGATGTTGATGTTTTGATTAGATTATAATTTTGAATCCAACAAGACTGAATTTTGGCTGATGACTGTTAGCTATATTGTTGCCAAATTAACGTGGGAGGTTCTGGTTACAAATATCTACCTATAAGTTTATAGTGTATCAAAATTTACATGTAATTCTGTACTTCTAGAACATTTCCATGTATGGTATTTCCTTGCTGTTCTTTGTAAAGCCTTGTTTGGAAAATGAGAGCAGCATTATTTTTATCCTTTCAAAGAGTAAATGGGACCCAGAGAGGAATCTTTTACCTCTATGTGAGCCACAGGCAGTAATCATTTCTGGTTAGAAGTGAGGTTTCCTTGCCCAGTGCTGGAAACGACAGGTGAGAAGAGGGACAATGTCTCATGGGAGTCCACTGTAGTACTATGACCCATGCTGATGTTAGATACTACCTATAACTGAAAACCCTACTAACTTAAGGAAACATAAGAGGAAGGTAGATAATAAAAAGGAAAAATTTCTGGAATTGTTTGAATTACTACTAGAATGTTTCTCTTTGACTATATTTAAATGAGAAAATCTTATCATTTATGTATTTTTAAGAGAAAGTCTTTGTAACCAGTTATAACTTTAAAATCCTTCATATACATGAAATATCCATATCATTCTTCTTTATAACATAATTCTCTATTAATTCCTTGGGAATTTCACAAAATTCATCCCAATCTTGCTTACCTCCTAGGTCCTCCATACCCTCTAATCAACCCCCCTACAAGACCTCCCTAAATCAACTAAAACCAAAACAAAATAAGAAACAAAAACCATCACCTTATGCTTCTGTCTTTTCAAAGCCTCTTCATTCATCCTAGTGGTATTGGGTGCTGATCCAGACATTGCTCTTAGCACAGCTTGGACCTGGACATCACATGGCCTTGGTGGCTCATAATACTCTTTTAATTCAGTTTACTTCATGCCATGTTTCCCTCTTTCTGTGTGTGTGTGTGTGTGTGTGTGTGTGTGTGCACGCGTGTGTGCTACTTTTAGGTAATGGGGTCATTTAGTCAATTTCAGTGGTTCATTGAGACCCCTGAATAATGTAGGGTCAAATATTTTAGACCTGAAGTTTGTATTAGATTAATAGGTGCCTTCTGAGGTTGTTATCTAGAAAAATAAGCTGACACAACATTGTTTACCATTCAGTGGCTGACCCACTCTGTTGTTTAATCATTTAAAGCCAAACATTTAGTCACGTGGAACATTCTACCAAATTCACAGTGGATTTTTTTTCATGTATGTTGAAAGACGCACCCACAGGACAGATCTAGCACATCCATTCTTTTTCTTTTCTGCCTAGATTACCTGTGTGCTTGCACTAACAAAGGAAACACTGTTAATATTTGCATGGTACTGTAAGAATGTAGAAAAAGGAAGGTCACTATCTGCCTTCATTGGGTCATTATTATGCTCCTGACAACCTTAGTATTTCTTTGGGGACCTCCCTGGTAGCCAGGCACCACTTCCTGCATATTTAATTTGTCACAGATAATGTGTAAAATTCTCTAAGTTTGAGTACTGACATGCTCATTTTATAAACAAAGACCTGCTATTTAAGCAAAAGAGGAACGTGATGAAGGCCACAGTACAGAAGGGTGCAGGATGGGAGTTTAAGTTCATGTATTCTCTCTTAATGAGCACAGTACCTGTGATCAAATAGAAGCTCAAGGACCAGAATAACAAGGGAAAGATAAATGTCAGGAAGACAAAATTACATTGAGATGTAGCATTAAGTAATTGCAGTATAATGTAGGAAAAGTGCAACTTTCACCAACTTACACATGAATTCTGAAACACAATGAACACAGAACAACTCTTTTTTTCTTCATTTTTTATTTAACTTTTTACACATATCACTCTAAGTTCCCTCTCCCTCCCCTCCTCCCACACCCCCAAGCCTCCCAACCCATCACCCCCACTCCATCTCCCTCCCCTCTCTATGGAGGGCAACGGCTTCCATGAGGGGTTTTTCAGAGTCTGTCACATCATCGCAGGAAAGGCCTAGGTCCTCCCCCATGTGTCCAGGCTGAGAGAACATTCCTCCACGTGGTATGGGTTCCCAGAGTCCCTCTGCATGCCAGGAATAAATACTGCTCTACTCTCCAAGGTCCTACAGATTGCCAAGTCTTCCTCTCTGTCACCCAGGTTCGGTGGGAGGGATGTCTGGATAAGTCACATGCTGGACCCTCAGTCATCAGTCTGGGGCCCATGTGTGCCCCCTTGTTTAGGTCAGCTGCCTCTGTGGGTTTCGCCAGCCTGATCTTGATTCCTTTGGTCATCAGTCCCCTTTGCAACTGGGTTCCAGGAGTTCAATTCTGTTCACAACTGTGGGTGTCTGCCTCTACCTCCATCAGTCACTGGATGAGAGTTCTAGGATGACTTATAAGATAGTCATCATTCTCCTTATCATGGGAGAGCATTTAAGGTAGCCTTAATGCCAGTTGGTGTCATTCTTGTAGGTCTGCGAAGATCTCACTAGTGCCAGATCTCTCCTCCAACTTATACTGGCTCCCTCTTTTATGGTATCTCCCATCCTTTTCTCCTCTATTTGTACCCTGGCTCAACCTTCCTGCTCTCCCATGTCCTCCTCTCTCCCCCTCTTTACTACCTCTCTTTTTCCCATCTCCTTCCACCCTCCTCTTCTTTCCTGCCCAATCCAATTAGGAGATCAACTATTCTCTGGGTTACCATGCATATCACTCTTAGGGTTCTCCCTGCACCCCAGACTCTCTGGAAGTAGGATTGTGGGCTAGCAATGCCCTGCTTTAGGTCTGAAATCCATATATGAGTGAGTACATACCATGCTTGTCTTTTTGTGACTAGGTTACCTCACTCAGCACCCTAAGATGGTTTCCATTTGCCTACAAATTTCAAGATTCCATTTTTTTTCTGTGAATAGTACTCCATTGTGTAAATGTACCACATTTTCTCTATCCACTCTTCAGTTGAAGGGCATCTAGGTGCTTTCCAGGTTCTGGCTATTACAAATAATGCTGCTATGAACATAGTTGAGCAGATGTCTTTATTGTATGAATGGTCATCTTTTGGGTGTATGCCTAAGAGTGGAATTGCTGAATCTTGTGGTAGACTGATTTCCATTTTCCTGAGGAATCTCCATACTGATCTCCAAAGTGGCTGCACAAGTTGGCATTCCCACCAGCAGTGGAGGAGTGTACACCTTTCTCCACATCCTCTCCAGCATAAACTGTCATTACTGTTTTTGATTTTAGCCATTCTGAAGGGAGTGAGATGATATCTCAGAATTGTTTTGATTTGCATTTCCCTAATGTCTAAGGATGTTGACTACTTTCTCAAGTGCCTCTCAGTCATTTTAGACTCCTCTATTGAAAATTCTCTATTTAGTTCTGTACCCCACTTTTTAATTGCATCCTTCAGTGTTCTGGAGACTTGCTTCTTCAGTTCTTTGTAAATTTTGGACATCCCCCCTCTGTCAGATATGGAGTTTGTGAATATCTTTTCCAATTCTGTGGGAATGAATGGTCCCTGTACCAGTTCGTTCATGGTTACTTCCTCTAAGAGATTCAGTGTGGCTGGATTGATGTTGAGGTCTTTGATCCATTTGGACTTAAGTTTTGGGCATGGTGATAGATATGGATCTATATGTTGTCTTTTACATGCCAGCATCCAGTTACTCCAGCACCATTTGTTGAAGATGCTTTCTTTTTTTCATTGTATAGTTTTAGCTTCTTTGTCAAATATCAGGTATTCAAAGGTATGTGGGTTGATATCAGGGTCTTCGATTAGATTCCATTCTACCTGTTGTTTTTGTGCGAATACCAAGCTGTTTTCAGGACTATAGCTCTATAATAGAGCTTGAAGTCAGGGATGGTGATGCCTCTGGAAGTTCCTTTATTGTATAGGGTTGTCTTGGCTCTCCTGGGTTTTTAGCTTTTCCATATAAATTTGAGGATTGTCCTTTTGAGGTCGGTGAAAAATTGGGCTGGTATTTGGATAGAGATATCGCCATTTGTACTACGTTAATCCTAACTGCCCAAGAGAATGGGAGATCTTTCCATTTTATGGTATCTTGTTTAATTTCTTTCTTTAAAGACTCAAAAGTGCTTGTTATACAGGTCTTTCACCTGTTTGGTTAGAGTTACCCCAAAATATATTATGTTTTTTTTGGCTATTGTAAAGGGTGATGTTTCTCTGATTTCTTTCTCATCCCCTTTGTTGTCTGTATATAGTAGGGCTACTGATTTTTTTTAGTTAATTTTGTATCCAGAGTAAATATTTAAAACTGAGAGTAGAATGGGAGCCATGTATTACCCCAGAATTCAGGGACTTGTGCTCAGTACTGGAATGTCTACCTGGGGAACCCTCCCTTCCTCCCTGGAGCTCATTTTTGCCTTTGTGTGTGCAGTTTTTGCTGGGATAATTTGTAATATAACTGCAGTTTTCTCTGTTTTAGAATTAACCAAATCTGGGTGAAATATCCCAGTAGGCAACACATGAGGCACAGACTGAAGCATATCTGTTCATTTTAAATTTCTCATTGTCTCTGTTGAAAGAGAAGCCTGGTGGAAATCATTAGCACTGTTACTGTTTTGTAGTTCCTTGTGGTCAGTCACAGAATTCGCACCCATGCGTCTCTACTCCCAAAGCATCTATTAATGGAATGCGATAAGTTAATGGTCTCAAAATTTAAAACTATTCTTATTATAAGGTTTGTTATTTTAAAGTCTCTCTCTCTCTCTCTCTCTCTCTCTCTCTCTCTCTCTCTCTGTGTGTGTGTGTGTGTGTGTGTGTGTGTGTGTGTGTGTGTGTGTGTGTGTATGCTGGAGTATGTTTCTGTTGGTGGGTGTTTGCCCTAAGCTTCAAAGTCTGCTGGAGTTGGAGTTAAAATATGTTAAATTTCCTTCGATGTGGTACGTATTTGGGGACACATTTCTGGTCCTTAAGAGCAGCATGTGGACTTAACCACTAAGATACCACTCTAGCTCCAGACTTTTTAAAAAAGTCATCACTCATGTCATAACAGCTCTAGAGACCTACATGTGTTTTGTGACTTAAATGTTAGTTAGCACTGTTTCCAATGAATAGTGATCATTTTAAGGAGGGTTGGAAATCCAACACAGGATATTTTAATTGTGTTTTCATTTTGCCAGACTATTGTGAACTTTCCCATTAAATGTTCAGGTGTGAAGTATATGTATACATCTATTACACACATGCCTCTGTCACCTGTTTATGAATGACTCCCAATATTTTATAAATCATGTCTCATGAAAAGATATATCATTTCAATTCAAGTGTTAGAACATAAAAACAATTTAACAGGAACAGTGATTAGAAGGAGCATTGTTTTGGGAAATCTGTTAAACAAAGGGGCTCTTTGCTGTTTACAGCTAAGGTCTAGAATCTGTAGGTAGTCTGTGAAGATCAGCAGATGCAGGGCTGCAGGATTTAGGAGTTTTCAAAGAGATATGAAATAGAAAGCGGGCTGTTTGAGAAAAGGAAGGAAACTACTTTGGAAGCACAGAGCTGGGAGGGTGATATGTGCAAAAATAATCATAGTATATTATATAGATATATAAAATGATAATGAAATCCACTATCTTATACCATTAACATAGGGTAATAAAAGTAAATAAATTAAAATTTAAAGATGTGGGTCCTGGGAACAAAACTTGGGTCTGTTGCAAAGCAGTTCATATTCTTAACGAATGAGTCATCTATGCAGCTGATTTTTCCCCAGCTTTAAATTAGACGATGATAGGAAGGAGGGATTGCTCAATCCTTGCTAGCAGAGGAAAATGTTTTGAGTGATTCTGTGATGGTGATGCTTTGTTTAATGAAATTATTTGTTTATCTGTCTATCTATCTGTCACCTTCTATCTACTGTATGTGTGTGTGTGTGTACTCATTTGTGTCACTGTGTGCATGTGGGTACTTGAGAATGTGCATTGTGAACTTGTGCATTGAAGCCAGAGGTCAATATCAGGCTCTCACCAAACCTGTGCCTTCCCAATTCAGGTAGATTGATTGCCCACCAAGACCCAGGTATCCTCCTGCATTGTAATTACAATCATGTGCAGGCATCTTCAGCTTTTATATAGGTGCTTGCCATTCAAATTCAGGTCCTCATTCTTGTAAGAAGTGACTTTAGTTACTGACCCTTATCACTTCCTATATAACTTATATGTAATTGCAAGAGGCATTGTCCCATACAACTTCAGTCCTAAGAGTTTGCCATTTAATTTCCGTATCTACAGAAAGGTTGCTTTCACCTACCAGTTTAGCTGTGCTTTGGCTTAGGAAAGTAATTCAGAGTTTTAGGAAAACTTTCACAGAGTGGGGAAGAGGGGAGAAACTGATAGGAAACAGCTCTCTTCTCTCATTGCTTTAACTGGACACAAGAGCTGTTAATAAATCATTTAAAACTGATCTCCTTCCCAACTTCTAATCTGTAACACCTAGCCATGAGCATGATGCTGTCAATACCCATGTTGGTTTAATGAGCTGGAACACTCATTACAAGAGCTGTATACCTAAGCCATTAACATGTCACCACGGCCATGTCTTTACAAATAGCAGTCAAAGCAGATCCTTTGCACACATCTTTTATCTGTTGATTTTGCATTTGCACAACAAAATATACCAATTCATTGTTCCCACATGCACCAGTCTGTCCTTGGAGTTAGAGCATTTGCTTGATCTCTGCTATTTATTGCACCGCTAATCCTTTAATTTGTCTTTTGTAACTCCATGGTATGATGGAATATTTTGCTTTTATGATATATTCCTCAACTTTTATGGAAGATCCTGTTATAGTGAAAGGATTGAAACTCATGGGACTGTTTATTTACAGATGTGAGTGAGATCTTTGTGGAGGACAGTGCATGCTACTGAAAGGTATCGCATCTTGGGCATTTCAGCTTTGTCACTTTTTAAAGCCACACATCTCATAGGTGGAGGGAGCCTGTCTGAAGGGAAGCATCAGTGTTTCAGATTTCCAGATGTAGGTTAGAGTTTTCAGTTGGGTACCCATGGTGCACATGTACCAGCTTCTCCCAGCCTTTTATATCGACCACAATGTGTTCTATCTATCTCACCTCTTCTCACTGGCTATCATCTTTTGAGAGCTTCCACAGTTTCCCTTGCATTGCTTACTTTCTTTTTCTCCAATAAAACTGGTCCCGGTTTCAACCCCAAATATCTTCCAAACCTGTACTGCACTATTGGATTCATTAAGTATTTCTCTATAGACTGTCTTTTTCCTTTTATTTCAGATTCAGATATTATATTTCAATTAATAAATAGAGTATCAGGCTTGATGGTGAACATCTTTAGCTATTGAACCATCAAACCAGCCCCCAAAATATGGCTTTAGTGATTCACCAGAATGACTAAGACTCTGAATCTCTGAAGCAAATTGAAAGTGGAATATCAGTTCAACTTTTCTTCCTCAAAATATTATTCATAAAAAAAACACTAGTAAAAATTGGTTTGTCCTTTTGTAATATATACTTATGTTGTTTACTTAATATTATACCATGAACTTTTCATTGCCAATAATATAACTGACTTCAATAGTTTTGAAACCAGAAACTAATATTCTATAAAAATTCAAATGGATAAAAAAGTATTTGTCATTCAAAGTTTAGGATTAGAACCTCAAGACTTCAATTTGAAAACAATTTAGAAAATAAAAATGCCCAAATTATAGTTCTTCTTCAACCCTGTATGTAATTTTAAATATAAACTTAATTTATTCTAAGCAATGTGGCATAATTGGAAACAATTATGATTTGGACATACCTTGTGTTTAGCCCTTATGTTTGAATACTGTCAGTGATCATTATTAAGCCTTTGCTTAACTCATCACAGCATTGAATTTCTATCTGTTTTTGTTATGAGTGATTCAACTAATGAAAGGGAGTAGGTGGAGCAAGGGATGAGGAGAGAAAGGGAGGGTGGGAGAAAGGGAAAAGAAGAGGGAGGGGGAGGAGAGGGAGAGAGAGGGAGGGATGTGGGAGGTAGAGGGAGAGAGGAAGGGAATGAGAATATGAGTATGTAAAGGGAAGCTTTTTCCTTGAGAGAAAAGCCTTCCCACCAGCCTGATTCCAGAGCCGCATCAGTCCCAAATAAACACACAGGAGGCTATATTAATTATGAAGCTGTTGGCCTTGCTTGTTTCTTACTGGCTAGCTCTGACTTAAGTAATTACCCCATAATTGTTAATCTAAATATTTCTCTTACCGGAGAATATTTCCGGGCTTCCTACCCCATGGCGTTACATCTTGACTTTCTGTGTTTCTCCTTCCCAGAGTCCTCCTGGACTACTAGTCCCACCTATTGAGATTCCTATTGGCCAGCAGTGCTTTATTGACATGTACACAGGACTTCCCCAACATAAGTAAAGCTTTGAGTTCACAGGTATGCTGTCTGGAATGTACCATGAATTCTCCACTTTCCTTCTTGGCAGCCTCTGGGGTCTTTGGGAAATTCCTAGAGTTTGAGGAACATATAAGATATAATATATATACATGAAGGCTTGTCATAGCATACATGGATTACAGCATAAATTTTAACATTTTTTCATATTTACCATGTTTAAATTTCTCTTCTTTCAGCAAGATATGCTTGATAAATATTTCCAACATTTCATTGTATAGAACTTACTCTTCATTCTCCGTGGATGATTTTGGGGCAGTATTTAAATTAAAACAGTAATTTGAGTTGTGTTTGCTTAAGGAAATCAAGAAATAGCATAGGCATCACAGGGAGCAAGCTCATATAAGGAAGAACATGCAGTTTCTATCTATAGTATTTTGTGGAGAAAAGTCATTTAACTGGCCTGGAGCTCACAGTGCAGACTACACTGGCTGGCCAGTGAGCCCAGATGTCTGTTTGCCTCTGCCTGCCGGCACTAGGATTACAAATACCACACTGGCTTTTTTCTTCTTCTTTACCATTTGTTTTAGGTATTAAACTCAGGTAGTCATATGTTCAAGACAAATGCTTTGCCAAGTTATCTATCTTCCATTCTTTAAAAACTATTTTTAAAGTAATATTTGATGGACCTAGAGAAACGAGTTGGCATTTAAGAGTACTTAGTACTTTTGCAGAGAATCAAAGGCCCTGTACACAAGCTGACCAGCTAACAACCATGTTTAACTCCAGGTCCTGGGATCTGACTATCTCCTTTGGCCCCTGTTAGCACTTATACACACAGGGCCATGTCCACACCCAGGCAATACATATATACATGAACTAAAATTAAATATTTAAATAAAACTTGACAGTCTTCTGGAATTGCTTGAAGAAATGTCTTTATGTATGCTAACCCTGCTGTTTTCATTAATTCTATCAGCTACTTAAAGCTAGCTTTGCCAAATACTAACCTATAGTTGTTTGAATTCTAGCATCCACGGAAGTGATTTTCCAAGAATAGATTGCATAGCAATGGCAATCTTCCCTGGAATTTTAGAAATTCACATTTCACTGTATGAACCAGGAAAAGATTAGAGAGCTGTCCCTCCAGCATGAAGCATTCACAGCCTCGTTAGAGTGAAAATAGGATCAAATAATTGATAGCACCCGTTGGTACAAAATATTGTCAGAGGCATTGCAAAAGTCAGGATGATTTTATAAACATGCTTATACTTTCATACTAAAGCAGAAGCTAGAGCTTGAATAATTATCAGCAAAAGAAGCATCAGGAACAGAGAGGTCTCCTCTTTAAAACGTATATGAATAGTTTTAGTTTTCCTATTTAGTTTTGACTAAATATGTATTTATTGAATTTATATTCTGGGTATCAGCATTTTAAGAAAGTGGAACAAAGGATTTTAACTTAATTTAATGATGGAGTAGATGATCTAGAGTGATAGCTCTATAGTTTAGAGCATGAATTATGTTTCCAGAGGACCAGAGCTCATTTCTTACCACCCATGTGGTGACTCTCAATTGCCTGTAACTCCAGATCCAGGGCATCTGACATCTTCTTATGGCCTCCACAGGCACCTGCCCTCATACATGTGTGTGCACACACAGGAAACCGCGAGATTCTAATAACACATCAGGCAGGAATGCAGTGTGGCTCAAAGCAGTGGACACAGTAGTAGGGGAGAAAGCACTATCTGTGTAATTCTCACAAAACAGCCAAAGTCTTAGTGGTTGAGGATGAGTCACCACACACACACACACACACACACACACACACACACACACACACACACACAGACAGAGAGGTCTATTCTGAGGGCATTCCAAGCTGAAGGAGCAGTGGTAGCTTTTCCATGTACAGGTGCAGACAGAACACATTTCCACTTTGAAGGGAAGTTTAGACTTCCCCATTGAAAATTGAGCGATCATCTCTGAATAACTTACTGGTCAGAGCCAAATTACCAGTTGAAAATTATACAAAATTCTTAAATTGTCATGCATTTCATAGCAAGCCACCTATGAAACCCAGTGAGAGGTCATATGGTTTATTCTTGAAAAAACTCTTCAGGGGTAAGGAAATCCAGAGGAGTTGTTGGCATCTTTGTACAGTTATAAATTACATTCGTGGGACAAAATGATCCCAGAGGATAGACAGTGATGCCAAGACAAAGATCCTTGGGGCCACTATATTTATTTTTAGTGTCTTCCTCTGTGATATGACTTTAATCTTCCTCTTCAGAGCCTGTGCAATAACTTAGTGAAGGGCTTGTCCTGTAAACTTAAAAGTACTGAGTGAGTTTGACTTCAAGAATCCACATAAAATTGTCAGACATGGAAGTGCACAGTTGCAGTTTCAGCACTGGGGAGGCAGAGGCAGGAAAATTCCACAGCTCACTGGCTAACCCACCTAGCCTGCTAGGTGAGTTCCAGGACAATGAAAATCAAACTGGATAATGTGTAAGAAATGACACCCATAGGCTGATCTTTTGCCTACACACAAACTCATACCATGCACCCGTACAAACAAATATGGTGACCCCTCACATCCTCCAATATCTGAAAAATCTCTTGTTTTTGTTTTTATTCAACTGAGAGCTGATTATTCTTCCTAAGGAAAAACTTTTTTCTATTCATGTTAACCCTTGTAAATTCATCAGTTTCACACACACAGGAGAAAACAGCTATGGCAGACACTTCCCAATGCCCTGATTCAAGGACAGTTCTACTCCAAACTAGTTTAAATTTTTTAAAACATTATTTTATCTTTAGATACGTGTTTAATGTTATTATTTGTTTTTATAGGTATGAGTGTCTTGTGTGCATGTGTGTCTGTGTACCATAAGCATGCCTAGTACTCAAGGCGGCCAAAAGTGGGCACTGAATCTCATGGAACTGGAGTGACAGATTGTTGTGAGCTACCATGTTTGAGTGCTGGAGAATGAAACCCTGAACTTCTACAAGAGCAGTAAGTGCTCTTAACCACTGAGTCATTTCTTCAGTCAGGATTTATTCCATTTTAAAATTGTCATGTGAGTGAACGTGTGTGTGTGTGTGTGTGTGTGTATGTGTGTCTGTCTGTCTGTCTGTCTGTGTGTCTGTCTGTGTGTCTCTCAGTCTGTCTGTCATGTATGTGTGTTTGTGTTGCCTGACATGTGAGTGCAAGTGCCAACAGAGAGCTGAAGAGTGTATTGGAATCCCTGGAGCCAGAGTTACAGGCAGTTGTGAGCTGTGGTGGAAATCCAGCTTGGGTTTTCAAGTAATGTAAGTACATGATTTTAACCACCGAGTCATCTCTCCAGGCCCTCCCAACTACTTTTAATATAAAGATCTTCCCTTTTGAGAAAGAAAAATCATTCACTTTCAAAACATACACATGTTTAACTGAAATGTCCTACCAAAGATATCAACTTGTGATTGTTTTTCTTACTCGATCTATTCTAAATGACAGAGTTGAGATCTTTTTTTATAGACTTGGGAACACTTATCTCTTGAAATTCATATATATTTACATGAAGGTCATTCATGTACACTCCCTAATGATTGTAGAAAATGTCAGAGAAGTAGTCACAGCCATTGATAACGAAGAACTGCATGCTTGATTGTGAATGGTGTAATGTACATATGGGGAAAAAGATTAAGATGGACAGGGCTAGAAAAGGAATTATATACTCTGAACAAATACTGTGCTATACCAAAGCTTGGCATACCCAACCCTATTCAATTCTTAGTAAAAGTATCTAATGTGGCAGGGGTATACAATGAGAAGAGAGAACTTAATTACTGGATTATATGATTCAGGAAGAGGGAATATAGTTTTAAGCTAGCAATGTATCCTGGAATCCTTCCCTGTCTGCATGAACAAAAGTAGAAAAATCAAGATAGAGCCATTGATACCAAGCCTTTACACATATGATGGGTGTGATTAACATGGCTTGTTGGGGTTTCCTCCAGAGCTACCAGGAAAGGAGTCAGGTGTGAGAGCTTCATTCCTTAGTGTTAGCTGGTCTTCCTAATCAGGAGTAGAACTATAGGTGAGGTGTGTGAACCACATGACTTTTAGTTTCTTAAACCTACATCTTTTTCTCTCTGAAGAGTAAGATACTCTTTACTATTGAATCAATTCAATGCATTTATTAAATCATTTAAAAATACAGTTAAAAAGTGTTACCAAGCTGATACTTTTGCTCTCATTTAGACTTACAGAATCCTTCCTATTGTCAGTTTTCATAAAATATGATTAATTCACACTTTTAATGTATTCCGCATTTTGGGTTTATTTATATCCATATCATGTTGAGTTATTTTGCTTCTGTGACCCAATGGCTTATTTACATTTCTGATGCTGTGATAAAATCCCCTCACAAATACCAGACTAAGGAAGTAAGAAAGGGTTTTTTTTGGTTTGCATTTCCAGATGAATAGGACCCATCATTGCAGAGGAGGCCCAGAAGCAAGTTGAGGCCATCTGATTAGTTTTTCACCCACACAAGGGATGCAGAGATAAATAGGTATATATAGATAGATAGAGAAGATAGATAGATAGACAGACAGACAGACAGACAGACAGATAGATAGATAGATAGACAGACAGACAGCAGAGAGAGAGAGAGAGAGACAGAGAAAGGGGATCCGCATGGAAAAAGAGGGAAAGAGTGAATATAGGCTGCAATCTCCCCAGTTTGCCCCCAGCAATGCAATTCCTCCAGCAAAGTTTCTGTAACCTCCTCAAACACTACCATCAAATGGGGACCTAGTGTTCATGCATGTGAGTCTATGGTGGGGAATATTTCACATTCAAACTATAACACCCAAGGAGATGAAATTCAAGGCAAGATGTTAATTTGGGGCCACAGTCCAGGGGATGTAGTTTTTGTTATAGGGAAGGCAACGAAGTCTGGACCAGCAATTGATTGTGGTGGTTGCAAGTGGCTGTGGCCTTACATCACAGTGGTTCAGGAAGCAGAGAAAGGGAGAATGCATGCTTTCTCCTTTGATAATTTTATTCAGTCTAGGCCCCAGTTCCACCAGATGGTGCTGCCCACATTGACAGACGGTGTTCCATTCTCAGTTAAACTTCTCTGGAAACACCTCACGGCCAGGTCCAGAAGTCTGTTGCACAGGTGCTTCTAAGCAAGTATACAGGGAAGGATTTAAAATTGGACATTGAGGTTCTAAGCTCCATTTTCAAGTTGAACTATCTATGTTAAATACTTCCCTTATTGTGCGACAGAAATGAGGATGATGAAGGCACAGCTGGTAAAAGTTTGCTAGCTATTTAAAATGTCAATTCTGATATTTCATTAAAATACATTTCAATGCTGATTTTTTAAATTCATCTATTTATTTTATGTACTGGCCGCAGCCTCTCACTTCCTTCCCCTCCAAAACCTTCTCCCTCATTCCTCCCTCCAACTCCTCATTTCTCTCCTTTTTTTTGTCCAGGAAACGGCGGTCTCCTATAAATATATATAAAACATGTCATATCAAGTTGCAGTAAGATTAAGTACCACCCCATGTATTAAGAATGGGCAATGCTATCCAGTATGAGAAGTAGGGTTCCAAAAGCCAGTAAAAGAGTTAGAGATAACCCCTGTTCTTGCTGTTAGAAGTTCCATAAGAGGACCAAGCTACACAATTGTCACATATATGTAGCTTGCCTAAGTCAGTGTCACGCAAACAAACTTCCTGGTTGTTGGTTCAGTCTCTTTGAACTCCTATAATCCCAGGTTAGTTGATTGTGTGAGCCTTCTCACGGTGTCCTTGACCCTTGGGCTCCTACTCTCCTTTCTCCTCCTCCTCTCCAGGATTGCCCAATACCACCTAATGTTTGGGCATGGGTCTCTGCATCTGCCTCTATCAGATGCTGGATGGTTCTTCTCATGACAGCTGGGCCAGGCACCAATATGCTCACAGGAAACAGCAAGTTCAGGCTATTTATCCACTATTGCTGGGAGTCTAAACTCGGGATACCCTATAGGTTTCAGGGAGATTACTCTTCATCAGACTTTTCCACTTATGAGTGAATATATGCCATGTTTATCTTTCTTGGTATGGGTAACCTCACTAGAGATGATTTTTTTTTAGTTTTGTCCATTTGCTTTAAATTTCCTGGTGTCCTTGGTTTAGAAGCTGAGTAATACTCCATTGTATAAATGTACCACATTTTCTTTATCCATTCCTTGGCACAGGGACATCTAGGTTGTTTCCAAGTTCTGGCTATTACAAATAAATCTGCTATGAACATAGTGGAGCAAGTGTCCATGTGGTATTATTGAGTATCCTACCTCACTGATATCTAAAGCAGCTATATATTTTATTCCCAGTAGCAATGAAAGAGTGTTTCCCCTGATCCACATCCTCTCCAACATGAGATGTCACCTATGGTGTTTATCTTAGCCATTTTGACAGGTGTAATATGGAAACTTTTGATTTGCATATCTGTGTTGGCTATGGAAATTGAATATCTCCATAAGTGTTCTCAGCCATTTTATGAAATGCTTAGAATTAATGGGTTTGAAATTATATTAAGTTGTTGGATATCCATTTCCCCCTTAATGATTTCCAGTTATTTTACCTTAATCAATTGTTTTACATCACAACTCTTTTCAGATTACTTAAGTTACATATAAATATCTATGTGTCATTTTCCTCTATCAAAGACTAAGCTTTATTAAAACATTGTTATTCGTGGCCAGGCGGTGGTGGAGCATGCCTTTAATCCCAACACTCGGGAGGATGTTGCTTGGAAGTAATACTGATAATCAAATATTTTAAGAAACCTTTAAAGTCTAGTACATATTTTGGCTTTTTTGACTATTAATGGAAGAAGAATATGAAGAAGGGATTTTTACCTACATACATAAGAACATCTAACAACAACAAAAAAAAACACACCATTGGGTCATTATATAATATGGTGTTACTCTCCAAAATCCCTGTCAATTCCACAGAGTGACAGACAACTCTGGGAAATGCTTTAAGGGTTTGAAGAATGGAGATGGTATTACTGTCCTTGATCCCTCTTAGCTCTGTTCATGGCCTTATGTGTTCAATTATTTTTCCATAATATGTGTTGCTGTGAAATGTCATAAACCTTTGAATCTCCTTAAGTATTTAGGTATAAAATCTACCCAGGTTTTCCATTTTAGAAAACTCATCCATAGATGCAATTGTCTTGCTTGAAGTATAGAAGAATCAGAAGCATCACTTCATGAGTAATGGTATTACAAACAAAACAGAAATATTAACGAGGAGAAAGAGAAGGCATACACGAAAGTTTGAAGGAGTTTGAAAATATGAAGATGTGGTCTCTTGTGGAAGTCTTCTGAAAAATTGCAATTGTGTTTGGCTATTTCTTCCTGCCGGAGGTGTCACTTATAAAAGTGAATGGGAAGGAAATCATTACTCTCTAGAGGCAGGGAGCTCTCTGCAGGCTATATGAACTCCACTTGATTTCAATAAGTATTAAAAGGCTCTCTAATTTTGCAGAGTTCCACATTCACGAAAGGCTAGGATTGACTCTGTTCTGAGCTCAGCAGGACAAAGCTCTTTGCAAGTGTGAAACACTCTTAATTGGCACACATCCTGTCCTTGGGACGATCACACAGTCAGAGGCCATTACTTGAGGTAACTGGCTATTGACTCAGCAACTGGACCAGATGAAAAGGTCATTAATGAACCTTGATCAGAGAACACACTAGCTGGCCAGGTCCTGAAGTTTATAATCAGAACTGCCATGTGGACAAAGTATATACAATCAGTCAGAATAAGTTAGTCCTGCTCTCTGAGTTCAGGTTGGTAGGATGCTGTGCTACTAGTCAGTATGGTCATGAAGTTCTGGCTTTGTTAGTGTTCTAACTTTGACTTTTATGTGAAGTTTATCCAAATTATTTAACTTAGGCTAGGGTCTGGAAACAGGAATAAAACAAAGACCAAGTAACAGCCCAAAATTTCAGGTGTGTTACTAGCATAGTAGTGGGTATTGGTGTCAAGCTATTACTATTGTTATATATAACACATACACTAAGACCATTAGGTAGCAGAGAATCATGCTGCTTTGATGGGGTATTCCAGTTGTCTGTGGGTGTCATGGGAGGATTTGCTGATGAAAACTGTCATGGAAAGTATCCCTAGGGGAGATGAAACCATTAGCAAAGTGAAGGAAGTAGCTCTTTACCAGTGACCTATTGATTGGTGCACCTTTTGTGTCAAAATCCCAATAACCCATGAATGAGCTAGTTTAGTGGGAAAATCCAATTAAATGGGATTGACATTGTTCCTCATCTTAAAAATGAGAACATGAGTATTAGGGAGGTTCTGTAAGATTATTGTTTATACCATGCATTGAAGATGAGTTAATAATCAAAGAACATGTGATGCTGTCAGTCATGATGCAATACTCTACAGAGCTGTACACAAATCAATTTGCATATCTTTCTATGGCATGGATATGGGAGCTTGCAGAATGGATTGTAGTAACAGAATAGAGTCAGGATGGCAATCCAGTGAAAACTGAATGCACCAAGTTTATTCTTCAGCATTCTTATATACTCCAACCAAAAAGGGGAAAATTGCAAAGAATTGCTTTATCATGATACAAGGAAGAAACAGACTTTCTTCCTTAATTCTCTGAACATTTAGTACCCATATCTTAGACTAAATCTCTCATTATTTGGAAAAGACATGTACAACTAAGACCAAACATCCTACAGTAGCCATGCCTTAGATCTTTACGTTTCATGACCTTAATCTTGGAAGAGTAAGGGTAGTTTTGAACTCTCTGACCTTAAGCCAAGATGAAACAAAGCCATATTTATGGGCTCCAACAATGGATGAGAATGTGAACCAAGATCAGAGATGTTAGGAAAGAGTGAGTTGTGTCTTACTTGGTAAACCCCATTGCAATAGAAATTGAAAAAAAGAAAAAATGAGTCCAGTATTCTAGTGGATAATTAGAGTGGGGAGAATATTTGAAACAGAGCATACTCAATAGAAACATGTAGTATAGGAAGTAAAATAAGGAGGGAAGTGAAGTGTGATGGATATAGCACTTTTCAATTTACTAGAAGTGTTTGATATAAGACTATTCATTTGACTACAGAGACTGAAAGCCTAGAATCGAAGGATGTATTTAAAAATGGCTAGATGGAGAAAGAGGGATCAGGAGGTGGGTATTGTAGAACTGTACTGTTGAAAATAGAGGAGTCAGGAAACTGAAAAGCAATAGTATTTCTGTTTCTCTTAGACCAGGCAGTTTTCAGAAGTTTTCCTGGATTTGCTCTGCTGTTTCAGGCATAAATCTGCATCTGCAGTGCAAGCCCTGGAGTTTTCCAGGTCCTTGGACCTCTTCACAATTAATTGTACTAAGAATTCTTGAAGAATTACTGGAAAAGAGATTGACTACCTGGATGTGTGCCTTGCTGCCTATCTAGACTGAGGCCTGGATTCGATAGGGGAACTGGAATAGTGTCTGTGGTGGTTTTTTTATGTATCTTTATAATAGCACCCACCTCTCCCAGGTTTCTGCAAGACAGACTTTGCAGAGCATGCCCTTATTGATTGTATGTAGCTCAGGAAGACTCTCTACTGATGCCATCTTGCATAAAGCCAACTCAGGAACCTCCACCTCTACTGTTTCTGTTTTCCCATCTCAGCACTACTTTGTTCTAAATTTTGTGTGATCTGTCACCATAATAATGCCTGTTTTATGTAAGAATTAATTGAAGTTTTGTATTTAGTGTCAGGAGTTGACATCTTGTGCTGCCCTGGGGAATTAGAAAGGCTTGCATTTAAAATATTACCTAGAAAGTAGTTTAGGTTTCATATGTACTCTTTAATCTCTGCTTCTCCACACTGGCATCCAGAATCTAAATGTCACCAGCAATGTTGGATTTAATTTTCTCTTCTGAGTGCTTTTTCATTTACCTTATAAAACTCTTTCCTCCTGGTAAGTTACTTTTAACCAAGTAGTGGTATGAGGTGGAACTTTACACTCTTAAGAAGAGCTCCATTTAGGGGAAAAGCAAGACATGAAGCCAGTTTCTTCACTTTGTTGCCTTTTTGGTGTGTGTGTGTGTGTGTATGTGTGTGTGTGTGTGTTTTATGATAAATTTGGCTATTGTTTCACAGGCTATTCATAATTTTTTTCATTATTGTTAGAACAGGACTATCCTCCAGTCTGGAAATTGCCAAATGGGATACACTGGCAAGTAGGACAGCCAGTGAGATCCAGGAAGCTGCCTATTTCTGCTATTCACCATATCTGTCTTTTAAAATGTGTGTTTTGTGTTTTACATGACTTCTAGGAATGAAACTGAGGCTATCATGTTTGCAGGGAAATCACTGTGCTGAGCGGGCCATCATATTCCCAGTCTCTTGTGTTCCACCTTCTGCCCACGTTTGTCCACACTCATTATTAAAAAATAATAAAGGATGCTGAAGCACAGGGAAGCACAGGATGGGAAAACTGAAACCGTGGCAGGGGAGTGGAGGCAAAGACACTTTGGACTGATGTGTAATAGCAGGAAGTTTGGGAAAGGAGTAGGAGTCCCAGGTTCTGTAGTATGTGTCTCCTTGCTTCTAATAGTGTCCTGGAGTAGTTCCTTCAGTATCCTCCACTGTCGATGCCATCTTCAAATGTTTCCATCTCAAATAAGAGAACAGAGGAAAATGGGATGAGAGGGAAAAAAACTGCTGCTCTTTCATAAGTCTCCTCTTGGAAGGGAATGAATGGACTCTCATCTTCAAGGAAGAATGGAGAAAATAAAACAAAATAACAATGCCCTTAGTCCTTGAATTAGAAAATCACAGTGAGTATCATATGGAGTAAATAGTGATGTGGCTCAAGCCTGGAGTCTTGTTTTTTTTTTTTAAGGTTCTTATATGTGAGTCTCTGTGGAAGTCAACCAAATTAGTCTTCACAAATAGACATCTTAGCTTATTTTCCTATTGCTATAATAAATTGCCCCAACAAAGGCAACTTAGGAAAGAAAGGGTTATTTTGATGTACAGATCTAGGAAAATACAGTTCATTAGGGTGGAGACTGTATGTGGCAGGAGAGGGAGACATCATATATGTTGTCAAGAAGCAGAGAATGACTATGAAGTAGAACTTAGAAGAGCTTGTCACATCTCATCCACAGACAGGAGCAGAAAAATAAGTACCAGGGGACTCACCCTCAGACAGCTTCCTCTACTCTTTTAAAAGTCCTGTTTGTAAAAACCTGGGAATAGTGCCACCCACTTCCGTGTTTTTCTTTTCTACATCAAATAAGGCAGTCATGTCAATCCCAACACACATGCCCATATATCATCTAAACAATTTTTTCTCCTGAGATACTCTGGGAACTCCCCCTGACTGTGCTTTATTTCTATCTTCCAAAGCTTACTTACACCTGGGAGCAAACTTGACCATGCCCGTAGAACTGAATATTAATTAGGGTTCATCATATTGATTTTAAGTGTTTTAATTCTGTTCACTAATTAGGAGATAGACAATTTGTATATCACATATTCATTATCCAAAATCCCCTAGGAAATTAATTTCATTAGACAAACTTTATTAAGAAGGCCAATGTAATTGGAATACTACTAATTAATTAAAAGGACTGAGTGAAGAAGATAACTAGGTGCCTTTCTTTCTTTTGCGTAAAAGCAAAAGATTCTATGTTGTGGAATACTGCTGCAAGAAACCAATTTCTTTCCTTCCACCAGGACTGGGCTTCCTGAGTGGAGCTCTACAAATAGGGTTGAGGAAGAAAGAGTAAGGATAAAATAATGTGTCTTGTTTGCCATGACTCTAGACTGGGCTTCCTGAGTGGAGCTCTACAAATAGGGTTGAGGAAGAAAGAGTAAGGATAAAATAATGTGTCTTGTTTGCCATGACTCTACTCAGTGATGCATAAATCACAAGGGAATCTCAGGTGCAAACTGACAGAGAATCTTAGTAAAAAGTAGTCATTTTATAGCTCTTGTACAAATTATGTTGTAATAACATGTTTCAGTTTTGATAGCCACTAACTTCAAGATAGAGGGATGTTTTAACTTCCTGCCTCTTCCTTCTTCCCTCCTTCCCTGCCACTAATGTGTGTAGGGATGCATTTGTGTATGAACAACATACATATACATATGTGCTTTTTTAGTACAGACTACAGGTCATTATCAAGTGTATCTTTGTTGATGGTGATTCTAAGTCAGGTCCTCAGGCTTGCATTTTATTTACTGAGATATTTTCCTTACCACAAAGAAACACTTTTATTTTTACAGATTGTTGATTTATGACATTAGACTTGGAACACACTAAATTAATAGAACTTATTGAATAAGGAAATGATAGAATGAGTTGTATATTTCTGAACCTTGGTATTTTAAGGTCAAGTCTGAAGTCCCCCTGAGCATTAAGAGAATAGGAATGAGACCAGTCTGGTTAGGGCACCACTGCCAGTGAATTTTAGACTTCCCCAGCAATAGGAAATGATTTACAGTTCATGAAGACATTGAAGAACTCCTTAAAAGTCTGGAGCATACCTACTGTTCCCATAAGTGTAGCATACAAAATGTGCTTATCTTAGAGTCTGTCTATTTAATACATTCCTGTTAAATATAGCAACTCACAGGATGAGACACCCAGTCTCCTCTATAAGTGATCACTCATCAATTCATTTTTAGATTTTATATTTTGAAACTATGTGTATGTGTTGGTCAATATGTATGCATACTACATGTGGGTGTGCTCTAGGAGACCAGAAGTAGGAGGCAGATGCCTTGGAATTACAGAATGCTATGAGTAATCTAATATGATTTCTGGGACCCAAACTCAGGTCCTTTGGAAGAGCAGCAGGTACTATGAACTGCTGAGTCATCTCTCCAGCTTCCAATTCTTTTATGATTTAAACACACCCATTTATTGTAAAACACCTTTGTCACATCAAAGCTAATTGACTCCTTATTCCCCACAGATAGGATCATGACAATAATGGGATGAAATAGCAAATTTTGTTGTTAGTGGTGGGTGAACTAACTTAACCTTCAGCAAATGTCCCTCTCTTAACCATCTCACATTGAAAAAACCTCACCCCTCTATTATGTCTGAGACCTTGCAGCATGTCTACATCACTCATTTCTTTTAGGGTGAAGGAAGACACATCCTTGCACAGAAAGCAGGAAAAGGTAATCCAACTGTTTGTATTTATGTCCCCCAGAAATGCTTGTTGACTACACACAATCACCATTCCTAACCGTAATCATTCAAAGAAATAAAACCAAGCTAGCATGATTACCCCAAGGGCTATTTTTAGTGGTGAATAATTACATGTTAGCCAACTGGAATTTTCTACCAAAGGGGAGATGACATTTCCCATGGCTCCAGCTGCATCTTTGTGGCACTACAGGCTCCCTTTGAATCTCTGCAGAAGGAATTAATTATATGATGATCTTATTCTTTTTTGTCATTGCTCTGTCCTTTTGTACCACTTGATGTCAATAGTTTTTAAACAGTTTCCTCTAAGCATTCCAGTTTTGTCCTTAAACATTTGATTGAATGTTGACAGAGAAGTAAGATGAATTTCTGGGCACATCAAATTTATATTACTATATCTTTTCCTGAGATGACCAGTTTACAGACAGAAAACAATTTTATAATTAAATAATTAAAATTACCCATTGAAGTTGAATATGTATAAATATCTGGCCCAATGTTAAGTTGAAAACAGAAGTAATGCTTTAACAATGTTTAATTTGTTTTTTCTAAATGGCTTTGTGGAAAGAACAGGATGAACAGTGGGGATGGAAATGGGAGGATGTTAAAATGTCTTTGAAATTAACAACTCATTGTATTCTTTCAATGACATTAAATAGATTTCAGTGAAACAAGCTAATATACCCTTAGTGTCCTATAATGTGTGTACCACTCTAAAGAGTAGGGACATGAATTCTGTCTGTGAGCACTTGTATGAACATAGAAGCTACTATCTGTATGTTGTTTTCTTATCTGTATAGTAGATGCTTAGTCTTGATGGTCATTAATGACTTTTCTGGAAGTAAATGTTTGATAATAGGAAACTGCCTCTATTTTTTTCTCTTGATGAATGGGAAATAAAGTCCTCACATTTTAATGATATTTGATTTATCTAACTATTCATTTTTTATTAATCTCATGTGTATATGTTTATGCATTGGAGGTATGTCCATGAGCACAGTAACAAGTTGGCCAGAAGCTAGAGTTACAAGCAGTTGTGAGCCACTATCATTAGGTGATGGGAATCAGACTCAGGTCCTCTGCAAGAGCAGTATGCACTCTTAACCACTGAAATGTCTTTCCAGCCCTTTCATTCCACTTTAGATGGTTTTGTTTTCTTGACCCTAAACCTACACTTACTGGCAGTCATCTAAAAACATTAAAGCCCTAAACATTGGGAACTTCGAATTTTATAAGTTCTTATGAATTTTATTGTTGGTAAATAATTTATTTTATAGAAAAGTAGTCAGTTTTGTTTCATGACAAAAAGAGAGAGGAAGAGAGAGAAAGACAGAGAGACAGAGAGAGAGACAGAGACAGAGACAGAGACAGAGAAGAGAGAGAAGCACCAGGGAGATAGCTCTCAGTGGTCCAAGCACTTACTATGCAAATATGGATTTAGTCAGGAAGATCAGGACCCATGTCAAAAGCTGAGTATGAGCTCATCAGCCTATGACTCCAGTGCAGTGGGGAGTAGAGATACGAGTGTCACTAGGGTTTTCTTCCTGCCATTCAATCTCCAGGTTCAGTAAGACAGCCTGTCTTAAGTGAATATGACAGAGAGTGATAGTGGAGGATACCTGAAATGCTCTGACCTCCGTATTCACGAATGTGTGCATATACTACACACACATATGCACATACAATACATTGTGTGTGGAAAATCTGCAAGCTTTACTGTTGTGAATTTCTGAGCTACACTTAGTATTTTTAGTTTTCCATTTTTCAACTTTAGTACTTCATCTATAAAATCTGTGCTTTTAAAAACGTGAGTATAAAATAGTTCTTGAGAATAACAGAAGAGAGGAATTATATATAATAATTTCAGGGTATATATGTAATGCTAATCTTAGTATATTCAATTCTATTGAATATTTTCAGAGTATGACATGAATCAGGAAATTCTATTTAGACAATCTAGTTTATAAATCAAAATGTTTAATGTAGCTATTTTAGTTTTTTTCTTTTAATTTCATTGTTCATCAATTGATTTCAATGACCCTAAGTATCCATACAGAATGCATTTTTCTGTACTGAATAATTTTTTACAGGATTATTCAACACTTAAAAGAGTGTTTGGGGTGCATTGAAAGGAATGCTTCTTATGAAGATGTTTTAAAAAGATTGTCCTTGACTTTCTTTTCAAATGCTTGTTATGTTTACAATAGTCATGCTGTTTTGTTGTGATTCATATATGGAAATTCTCTTTGCTACTGTTTTTTTTCCTAAGTCTTTCAATAGTATAGGTGAATAAGTAAGAGAAAAATCAAAACCCTCTCATACTTATAAGTGACACTACTAAAAATGGTACAATTTTGTAAGGACAGGATGGACAGAGACTATTCTGATCATAGGCTACAAACAGAATCCATCTGTTGTGCTGCAAAAATTCAGCCCTGGTGGATAGCACTCTACCCAGATCTGTAAGAACTGGAGTTTGAGTTGCTATAGGAAGTATCTTGTCAGGGGCTGTGGAGAAAGGTAATTGGCTTTTCTGAACCACTCACTGTGCATTTCCAGTTGTATCAGCTTCTTTTCTCATTGTAGTGGTAAAATACCTGAGCAAATCATCTGCCTTTGTTACTTTTCTACTGCTATGATAAAACACCATGACTAAGACAACTAAAAAAGAAATAGTTTGCTTGAGGCTTACAATCTTGGATGGTTAGAATCCTTGAACATCATGGCATGAAAAATTGCAGGAAACAGTCAGGCATGGTGCTGAGGCAGTGGTGGATCCACAGGCAGGAGGCAGTGACAGCTAATGGGATTGTCATGGGCCTTTGAAAGCCCAAAGCCCAGCCCCCAACCTACTGACAAACCTACTCCAACAAGGTCATACTTTCTAATCCTTCCTAAATAGTTCCACCAACTAGGAACCAAGCAATCAAATATATGAGCTTAATGGGAGCTGTTCTAATTCAAACAAAGGCAGAGACTTAAGAGACAAAGAGAATATTTGGTTTACTGTTCAAGGGTGCTTTCCATTATGGCATCTGGTCACATGGCATCCATAATCAGGAAGTAGAGATGAATGCTGGTGCTTAGTTCACTTTCTCCTTTTGATTCAGCTTGGACCCCAGCTCATGGAATAGTTCCATCTACATTTAGGGTGATTCTTCCAACTTCAGGAAACCCAATTTAGAGAAATTCTCCCCTAAACATGTCCAAATGGTTGTCTCTAAGGTGACTATAGATCATGTAAAATTCATTATTAATATTAAATATCATGTTAGGGAAAAGGAGAGGGAACTCTTTCTTTACTTGGTTAAAAATGCAATTACTGGGCTGCTCCAGTCTTAGACCTAATCTGCCCTGGATGGTTTCTTAGAGCAAGCAGATTATGAGCTAGCTAAGATGCATGGATGGAAATTGGCTGGGCTAATCATGTGGGAATAAATATTGGACCACTTGGGTCTGAGGAAATTGTTCATATCACTTGCCACATGAATACAATGGTGATCTTTATGCCTTTCAGAATAAACTCCAAATGTCTTTATCCATGTGATAACGTAGCCTATAATTCATTTTTTAATACTTTTCTAACCTGGTCACAGTCCCTGCCCTTGTATCTAACAAATTCAATGTCTACATTTTTCTAACAAAAGATTTATTTCAAGTCTTAGTATTCTCCACTGTGCTTACCAACTGTGATGCTACATGAGTACTATTTCCTCAGACCCAAGTGGTCCATTTATGAAGCTGAAACTTGAAACTCTTAGAGCCATTGAATTTGGCATCTCAAACAGCCAAAGGGTCACAGTTGGCTCGCAGACATTTTAGATGGAAATACAGTTCTCCAAATAAGAAAAAATCATTTTTTCTACTACATTCCTCTTTAAAATTTCATTGAAGAGTCTTATAGGAGGCAAGCTACTACTTCTGAGGGTACTCTTTAAGGGATGTGGAAATTAATATCTTTTTTAAAATAAAAATAACTATATTTATAGGCTGGTATGTATGTTTTAACTCTGTAAGAAGAAAAACAAAAAGAAAATCCCTATTAAATATTATTCTTACATAGCTATAATTATATGGGTAGATAAAAACAATCAAAATAATTTATCATATCAGTTTAATTTCTATTTTAAGATTGAATTGATGGATTAAAGCCACTTTTAAAATACTTTCTAAGAGGCACAATTATTTTTCCTGAGTAATAAGCCTGGGATAGGATAGAAGTTTAAATAAATGTTTCCTTCTCTCTCTTCCTCTCTTCTTTCTCTGTCTTTTCTCTTTATTTGCTTCTGGGAGCAAATGAATGGCAAATCACCAACTACCCTTTCTGTGTATATGTATTTTTCAGGAATATATTTAACCACTTTAAATATGAAACATTAGTAGATGCTAAATTTTTTATTCAGTACACGCTATGGATGTTACAAAAGTTGAGGGTTAAAGTCCTGTGGCTGCGGCACTGTGGGTAAAGTGTTTGTCATGCAAGCAAACTGAGTTTGATTTCTGTTTTGCCTTAAGATTTGTTTATGTATTTAATGTTCTTGTATGCCTGAATGCTAGAAGAGGGCGCCAGATCTCACTATCGATGGTTATGAGCCACCTTGAGGTTGCTGGGTATTGAACTCAGGACTTCAGGACCTCGGGAAGAGCAGCCAGTATTCTTAACAGCTGACCCATCTCTCTGTCTCCTGTATTTGATTTCTAGAACTCACTTAAGAAAGGCAGACTAGTGGTATGTATGTGCTTGCTTTATTTTGTTTGACTTTGAGATAGGGCCTCACTGTGTAGCCCTGGTTGGAACTCATGAAGACTGACTGGCCTTGAGCTAATAAAGCTCTGCCTGCCTCTGCCTCTGGAGTGTTGGACATGATTGCTCACACTTGTAATTTTGATGCCGGGAAGGCAGGAGACAGTTGGATCACTGGGTCTATTGGCCTGCCATCCCAATTGTCTTTTAGAGTTCCTAGCCAATGAGAGACCCAACATCAAAAAATAAAATGAAAATGTATTTGATGAAGACACTCCATATTAAACTCTGAACCCCAACATGTAGCCGTGGCTTCCTCTAGAACCTCTCCCTTTGGCTCTCATCTGCCTGTTTCTTCACAGGTCATTCTTCTATAACTGTAGATCTCAGTGGCTTAAGTGACTTTGTTTCCTTCACACACTTTCTTCTTTTAAGAATATCTCATTGGAAAGATATTTTGTTGGGTAACGTGTTTACCTTGCATGTGCAAGGGCCTGTGTTCAATTCCAGCAGCTACATAACAATTGGGCCCTAGTGATTGATGAATATTATCACTGGGAAACCCAAGGTGGGTCCCTTGATGCTTTGGCTACGCAGCCTGACCAAATCTGTGAGTTCTATGTCAGTTAGAGATCTTCCAAAATGATGTTTATGTTGCTGGAAGAATAGCATTCAAGGTTGACCTAATGGATCCACACAAGTATGAATATGCACTACTGTTCTGAGATATTCCAGTTTAGGGGTTCAACATAAGTCTCTGGGGGTGTGGAGTGTGGATGGCAAGGGAGACGACTCAGCAGGCAAAGGTGCTTGCCGCCAAGCATGGAAGATCTTTGGAGCCACATGGTAGGAAAAAAACCTCTTCCTACAAGTTATCTTCTGACCTCCACATGTGTGAAGTTGCACATATGAAACATTCCAATTAATTAAGAAATCCAGTAATTAACAACTAGATCAATGCATAATTGAGATAAGAAGGGTTGTCATTTTGTTGAAAACAGATAATTTAATCACAGTTTATTACAAATTCAAAAATATTTTTGGCCTTCTAAACTAGACTTTTCTTATTTTACCTTGCCTCACTAAGGCATGCTAATTTTAATAAAATGTTCTTTTTATTTTTTTAACTTTTTAAAGCTTGTGTTGAAAATATTATTCTCTCATGATATATAATGACTACGGCATTCTTGCCCTCTACCCCTCCCAGTTCCCCTCCATGTACTCTCTCATCTCCAGCCCATCTCGTTAGTAATCAAACAGGCTTCTAAGAGATTATGATATAACATAAAGAATATACTAAACTATAATAAAACAAAAACCTAACACACAGAACTGGATAATACAAACAGAAGGACAGGAGGCTAAGAGAAAAAGGGACTAAATCATGTGCCCTGAGGAATCCCCTGAAAACATAAACTGGAAGTGCAAAGGACCCGGGGCAGATCCTGTGCATGTCAGCATTTACACATGAGATTTTTTATTTTCACAATGCAACTGTGCCATTTTTTCTAAATTAAAATTGTACCTGGTGTTAGGGCTCATCTTAAAGTGTCCCCCCTCCCCATTTTTTCATATTTTAATTTTTTCTTTCCCATAGAAAAACAGGTTTTCACTTGTTTTTTTCTTAAATAGACTTAATATATTTCTTAAATAGACTTATTGATTTACTGATAATTTCATAATTCATACAATCTATTTTGAGCTCACACTGACCTGTATTCCTGTCTCTTCCCAACTTTCTGTTTTGGCTGTTTTTTTTCCATTTTTAAAATTTTATTTAAATTAGAAATAAGCTTGCTTGACATGTCAATCCCAGCTCTCTCACCCTCCCCTCCTCTCCTGCCCCCACCAACCCCACCAACGCTCCACCCCATCCCCCTTCCATTCCCCAGGGAAGGTGAAGTCCTCCATGTGGAATCTTCAAAGTCTGCCATATTATTTCAGAAAAGATAGCTGACCTGTCCAAGAGCTCCCCAGACTGGTGACTAAGAGGCCAGGATGGGCCTGATCGTGAACTCACTCCTGAACGTGAGTGCCAGTGAAGAGTCCTCGGCAATCTATGGGGCCTTGCATAGTAGACCAGCATTTAGCCCTGGCATACAAATGGACTTTGGGAGCCCATTCTGCATGGATGGATGCTGACTCAGCCTGTATTTTTTTTATGAAGCACTAAGTCTAATTTTTGCTGTTCACTGGAGTGTGGTTACTGACGTTCTTCACCCTGCCTCCCCTCCCCTCAACACAAAGTCATCAACTATCCATAGCACCTCACTTAGGTG
Organism: Mesocricetus auratus; assembly: GCF_017639785.1. Lineage (NCBI taxonomy): Eukaryota > Metazoa > Chordata > Mammalia > Rodentia > Cricetidae > Mesocricetus > Mesocricetus auratus. The sequence continues at coordinate 65,158,036 of NW_024429266.1, forward strand.
TGAGAGCACCTGTGCCTCTTTGCCAGACTGTTGACTAGCATGATCTTGGGTAAATGTTGTTCATCAACAACAGCTGCTGGGAACTCATGAGTCCAGCAGTCTGGTCATGTCCTGGAGAGTTTTGCATTCTTTTCCACTCTGTTCCATGTATTTCTATTACCTTTCTGTCTTCATTCTAATTCGTGACAATGTGAGTGATGTTACATTTTCATTTATTATTTGTGTTATTATAATAGTGATTTATGAGCATGCTATAATGCTATACATTCCCCAGTATGAATTTATGAGAAATAGGTAGATGCCTGATTTGAAATACAAAAATAAATACACATATTTTAAAAATTCTGTGTGTGTGCATACTTTCCACAGTGTGGAGCTCAGAGACAATTTTCAGTAGTGTTTTTGTTTCTGAATTAATCTAAGGGGACTCAGGGATTGAACTCCGGACGTAGGACTTGGTGGCAAGTGCCCTTACTCACTGAACAATCTCATTGGACCTCTGTTGATTTTTCAGTGCTACTTTAATTAGCCTGGTTGGCTCATCATTTGCCGCTGCTATGAGATTTTATAGTTCTGAGTCCTACATGTTTGGGCAGGGTGTCCCCTGCTTTACAGAGCATTCTAGCATGAAAGTTGCTGTTCTTAGTAACCGCACAGATTCCCAAGCCCATGTTGACTAATGAGGATGGTGAAGTGTCTCTGGAACATAATTCTACAGAGCCATTGGTGCTCATATACCAATGAAGGCAAAATAAACTGAAGAGACTATTAATCCTCCATTTGTCAATGGCATCCAAAGAAAACTCTCAGCACTTCAGTTGAGGAAAAGCACTCCAATTTCATTAAATGAGCAACAAAAATTAAGACATTAGTGCTGCTAAGTGACAGTATTAGCCATTTATTCATCTAAGAAAATAAGTTAGCTTTAAAATGCTTTTTTTCTTTTTAAGGATAGGAGAGTTGACAGTGGTTAAGAGAAAATATTGTTTTTGCAGAGGCTGGACTTTACTTTTGTTCTATTTAAGAACAAAAACAACCACTTATAACTTCAAATACAGAAGATCTGATGCCCTCTTCAGTCACATGCACTCATAAGCACATAAGCATACACATGTACATACTTTTAAAAACTGCAAAATGTCTAAGGCTTGCTGTTATGTACGTTTCCATAAAGATGTCTTTGCCTGATACTGTAGCATGTTTTAGTTGTATTTTTATTTTTTTCCTAATAATTAATCAGCACTCTTTGTGGCATACTTTGAACTACTATTAGTGCAGTGAGATATCATGCTAATTTTTATGAGTTATTCATAATGACTGTATAATAAGGTTAGGAAACACATTTTCTCCAGGACTTAGAATCCAATAGCTGATGCCCAAGTGCTTCTCTTCTATTTCCATGTTTCATGTGTACATGGTGTGTATCCATGTGTTCACATGTGTGTAGGCATGCATGTGTTTAAGTTTGCATGTGGGGGCCTGAGGAGGATGATGGGATTCATTATGGACCACTCTTCCAGCTTAGTTTTTGAGGCAGGCAAATTCAGACCTCTTTCATGTAGCTAGTCTTAGTAGCCAGTTTGCATACCCATCCAATGTATTCATGGCTTGGGGGACATGAACTCCAGCCATCATGATTTACAGCATGCACTTTAGCCACCAAGGAATCTTTCAAGTTATTTCTTAACACAGAAACTATCATCTGGCTTCCACCTTGGAGTGATGACCTGTCAAATGAAGGAAAGGCCCTTGGTAATTATCCCTTCATTGTTGCTTATTAATTGTTTTTGCATTGTCAGTTACTGAGAAAGAATGCATAAGGCAAAAACATACAATGTCAATAGCTCCCACTGCATTTACTTTTACTGTCCCAACATATGCCCTAAGTTTAAAGAGCAATAAAAGGCTGCTGCTTCCACAGCCATTAGCTCTGGTTGCTACTGCCAGTCATGCATAGAGGTCAGAACTCTATCCTTGCAACTTCACTTCTAGCTACTGTTCATCACTGGAGACAAAAGGAACCGAGAGACTTTAACTTGCAAACGTAGTATAAGAAAACTCTTACCACTTCAACAGACAAGATTTACCCCATGTGTGATGCACACACACAAAAATTAAGAAACTAGTTCTAGGCAGCTGGAAAGATTACTCAGGAATTAAGAGCAGTTACTAATTTTTCCAGAGGACTATAGATGGGTTCCCAGGGTACAGTTCCCAGCACCTACATAGGGAAGCTCCCAACTGCCTGTAACTCTAGCTGCAGGAGATACAATACCATCTTCTGGCCCCCACAGGTATCTGCACATACGTATGTAACTGGATTGTGTTAGTGTACGCCATGATTAGGATAGTCAATGGAATTATTTTAGCAGAACATTGCCTGATATACCTAAAACGTCAACAAGTAAGAGAAAAATAAAAGTTTATAATGTTTGAATTTTCTGCTGGATTGTGTAACACTGATATAATTTTCACTGAACTAAGCATATTTAGTTAGTAGGATCATTGTGGAAAAGTAAATGGAAGCAGACATTTTTATCTTTTCATGTATTTCATTATTTGTTTCATTTGAGCTCAAACACATTGACTATATAGTTTGCATTTTACAGATTATTATGAGAAGGACTATAATACCAAAATCTTGTAATGTAGCAAGGGAGTTATAGCTACCAAGTTTTTGAACATTTGCTGAAAAATATACATATTGCTTCCTTAAAGGAATATGTACTGTAAAAGGTGGATTTATTAGACTTAAATATATGATTTAGGCTGAGTGACCAACAACAACCTGGGTCCTTCAGAATGGCCAATCTGGCATGGAGGGTTCCTGGAGACCTTATGGTCCTCAATCCATGTAAAGGCCAAAGGATGTTATGGCATCCATAAAGACCAGTGGCAAGAGTAGTAACAAGATAGATGCATTTGCCAACAAAAGGCAAAATCAGGCAAGCAAATGGCCCTGCTTTTCTCTCTTCCTTAGTTCCAGATGATTTCTGGAAGGTGCCACAAAATCTAGGAGATGTCTTCTCTCCTCACTTAATCATTCCAGGAAATGTGCTCATAGACCCATTTGGAGACAAGTTTTGAGTTGACTGATTTGACGATAAAGAATAAATATCACACCCCAAGAAGGAAGTTACAAACCATAGATTTAAAAGTTGTACACCAAAACAGAATTTTGAACACTACATTCATGTAGTCTAATCCTACTGGACACAGACTACAACAGAATATCCTTCACTGGACAGAAAGAATGTCAGTGTGTTCATTGGGACTCATATGCAGCCTCTAGCTTAGACTCTATTTAGTGTCATCCCACATCATTCTTGTGTGTCTTGCCAGAAATGTTCTTATTATTCAAATTACAAATTACTCACCACTTTTAGTTAGGCTGTTCTGGATTAGTGTTGGTACACTTATGATTTTGTTTCTGAAGTTTGGAAGCTGTCCTGGGTACTTACCAAAAGCATGCTATCTTGTAACATAATTTGCTTATGTCCCCATGTCTGACCCATTCACATTTCACTGTATAGTAAATTGCTGGCTTCTTAGTGTGAGAATTGTTCTGTCATCATTCAGAACAAATGTTCATGACTGTTGTCTACCTTACAGTGTTGCACTGTGTGTGTACTTTGCTCAGAAAATAGCTCATCAAATGTAGTATTTAATATTAATGACAACCTGACAGAATCTAGAATCTCCTGCCAAAGGAGCCTCTGACCATGCCTGTGACTGGTTATATGGATCATGTTAATTGAGATGAAGAGACCCACCCTCCCTGTCAGGGATCCTGAACTGTTCAGAATGGATCAAAGGAACTGAGGAGAAGACTGCACTCATGACCCTCTGGATATGCCATCATCATCCTGGCCTTCTATGACTTTCCCACATGACTGGGAAGCAAAACAAATCCTTCCTTTTTAAAGTTGATTCTTTCAGTGTATTTTGTTGCAACAATCGAAAAACAAACTGTACCATCACACAAAGAATTACAAGTGATCTCAAGATCTACTCATGAACTTGTTCCACTTGGTTTAGGGGGTCTTTTGAGTGTATTTCCTTGAACACTTTTATTATATGGGAATGTTTTCTTCTTCCTTTTCCTCTTGGTTATATGAATCTTCTTTAGAAGGTAGTACTTAAGATATTGGAATATCTCTCACCACATAAATGTGTGATAGCATTCATTACAACATATATGATTTATTAAGTGGAGTCAACCCTGAAGCAAATGCATTATTAAGCAGTTAAAAAATTCATGATGTGTCTTCAACACAGTGAGAATGCCTTGGAGGCAGTCATCCATCCCATAAATATGTGTTTAACAAAATTGCTTGAAATGAATCTCATCATTTGTTCTTATTTAAGACATTATATATATATATGTATATATATAATAACAGAATACATTTTCCACACAAGGCTGTGGCTTGTTGTTGAATGCAAATAGTCACAGTTTTATCTTTATAAGTATATAATAAAACATATTCTCCCTTTATTAAATGTCCTCAGTGGGCTGGGATGGTGTAGAACACATTCAATGTGTGACTCATAGTTAACACCATGCTTGAAACTTACTCCACATCCATGATTGACTGCATATGTACATGATTGGATCTGGAAGCAATTAATAGACTCATTTTTGGGTGGGTCTGTGAAGGCATTTCCTGGAAAGATTAATGAGATGAGAAGACCTTCCCTTGGAGTGAGCATTGTATTACTCTGGCAGCCCAAATATAAGGTCCAAATATAAGGCAAAAATAGTGTTGTCTGCCATCATTTCTTGCTGGTGAGTAAATCAGACCTATTGCTGCTGATGTTACTGTCTAATGCTGTAAGAAATTAGTGTCCCACAGTCTTAAGACAAGCAACTTTGCAGAACACCCCCAGGTTTTGATTCCCAAGCTGGGACTGTTGAGACATTCAGTTTTGTGGATGGAGAGGCTACTGACTGGGGTTTCATTTTCTGCAGTGTACAGACTAACCATTATTAGAGCACCAGCTTGTACTGTATAAGCCTGTCTAGTAAATTATCCTTAACTATGTGTGCATGATTGTGATACATTATACCAGATTATTGTCTCTCTGTAGTCTAGACAGACAGATGGATAATACTGATAGATTGTCATCTGTCTATGTTATACACACACACAATGAGTCACACACATCTCACAGGAAAATATTAAATAATTATTAAATAAAATGTTAAAATAAATATATTTTTAAAAGAAATGAAAGAAACAATGATTAAAAAGGAAATAAATTAGTGTGTGTCACATGAAAAAAGCAAAAGAACAAATGTAAATCATCTTTTTTCTTCTTTTATTATTTTTTATTTTTCCCATATTTTATTTAACTTTTTACACATGTCACTTTCAGTTTCCTTTTCCTCCCTTCCTCCCCATCCCTCAAACCTTCCAATCCCTCACCCCCCACTCCATCCCTCCTTCACTCCCCAGGAGGGCAAGGGTCTCCTTGAGGGATTTCCAGAGTCCTTCACATCATCCTGGGAATGGCCCAGGTTCTTTCCCATGTGTTCAGGCTGAAAGAGCATCCCTCCACAAGGCATTTTTTCTGAATACTCTAATCAGAAATTGGGAGATAACAGAATGGATAAAAACTAAAGATTTTGATATCACTACAGGAAATGAGATTCACTTTGCATTGGAAGACACAAAAAAGCCTTGGTTTACATTTATGTCAAGTAATAAGTAGATATAAGAAAGCTACAACTTCTAAATTCAAATCAACACAAGTGTGCTTTATTTCTTGCTTGCATGTGTATATAGTGTGTGCATGTGTATTTGCATGTGTGTGGTGCATTTGTGTGAAGGTGTGCATGTGTCTGTATGCATGTGGAGGTGATTGGCATATGTCTGTGTCTTCCTGGATCTCTTGGATTACCAAGAGTCCATCGAACCTGCTCAGATTTCCCATGGATGCTGGGGAGCATGAGTCCATACCTCAGTCTTGGGCAACAAGCACTTTTACACACTGAGTCATTTATTTTTCCAGTCCCTCAAAATACACTATGAATCAGGAGTATTGCCAATTATAAAGAATACTCTCTTAATAAAAATGCATTCAGTATTTCAGGAAATTGGAATCATCATGAATGGACAAATTGTAGACATTTTAGATTCCATAAGCACTAGGATCTCATTAGGCCCACCTTGTGCATGTTGTCGCCGTCTCTGTGAGTTCATATGTGCACCAGCCCTGCTGTGTTTAGAAGGCCTTGTTTCTTTGGTGTCCTCCATCCCCTCTGGTTCTTAAAAGGTTCTGCCTCTTCTCTACAAGTTTCCCTGAGGATCAAGGGGATGAAATTAATGGAGATATCCAATTTAGGACTAGGTGTTCTGAAGGTTTCTTATTCTCTATCTATTGTTTAACTGTAGGTGTCTTTATTAGTCGCCATCTACTTCAGGGGGAATCTTCTCTGATAAAGGTTGGGTGAGGCACTAATCTACAGCTATAGCGGAATGCCATTAGGAATCATTTTATTGTTATATTCTTTTAGCAGAACAGTAGTAATAAGCTTTCCCCTGGGTCTAAGGCCTATATAGTTTCAGGTTCTTGGCCACCCACCCAAGCAATGTTTGGGATGGGTCTCAACTCAGGTAGTGAACCATTTACCGATCAGATATTGGTTGGTGACAACTACAAATTTTGTATCACTGTTGCATTAGCATGTCTTACAAATAGGTCACCATTGTGATTGAAGAGTGTTTAGTTGGGTTGGTTTCTACCTTTTTTTGGCAGAATGCAGAGTGCCCTCCAGTGCTATGAACAGTGGTCAGTAAAGATAAAGTCTTTGGTAGGCACTAGCCTGATTTCATCATGTTTAATAAATTCTGTAGGTATTGTCTTTAGCAATAGGGCTTTACCTTAAGTTTGCAGAGAGATCTGGCCTAGGTTGTTTGAAGGTTCCCATGAGGTTACTTTGGCCAATAACTGGATTAGATATAACTCAGTCCTGGAACTGAAAGTTGCACTTGGACATGAGATGTCTAACTGGTGCTCTGTTTCCCCTGTTACTTAGCAATCACATTTAGATTGCCTTCATATATGTTTGTATTTTAGGAAGTTCCTACTATATTAGGTTTCCACTGAGGAGAAGTGGACACAAGCCCACATTCCCTAACCCAGAAGCTCTCTCCAATTGATAACTGTTTACAAATGAAAAAATCAGTTTTCTACAAAGGAGTCTTACTTGGTATACAAACTACTCTTAAGGCCATGCCCCAATGCCCAGCAGTAGATGGCCAATACAAACTCAATGGCATATTTAGAAATTTATTTTCTTAGAATACTTTGCCAGGGCTTTTGTTTTTTGTACAGGCCCTTTGCATATACATATGTTTTACAATTTTGTGTTTTTATCAGATTTCTTTATGTGAGAATGTGTGTGTCTCTGTACCTCTATATGTTTCTTTGTCTCATTCTCTGTGGTTTGCTTGTTTTGTCCTATTCTGTTTTCCTTTGACTTTTTTATCAAATTATTATTATTATTATTACTAGTATTATATTATATGCCCGTTTATATCCTAATCAGAGAAATAAATAATGGGTAGTAAGAAAGAGTGTTAATTTGATTGAGTGGGGGAAGCAGGGATGATCTGGGAGGAATTGGAAGAGGAAAACCTCAGTCAGAATATATTGTATTTTTTTAAAAAAATTATTTTTCAGTTAAAAAAATTCATTGAGAAAAAAATCTATTGAAACTGGAAAATAGACATGTTTTAATAATTATAACTGAGATTTTTAATACTCTCTGTAATTGACAAAACAAAAGCAATCTAAGTAAACAAAGATGAAGAATCTGAAAAAATACTGGAACAATCTCAAAGAAACCCTGTATTTGAGACCCTAGTTATAGTGTCAGTATATTTTGAAGGGCAGGAATCCTCAGGAGTGTCTATTCTGAACCCGGAAGATTGGAACAGCATCACAAGTGGCCATTTGGTGATTTGAAAGCTAAGCCATAAATTTCTATGTCCATTGTCAAAGAAGGTCTCATGAGAGGTACTAGACAAAGCATTGATGTCAATTTGATTGAGAACAAGAAATGACGACATTTATGGAATTCTACTAAACTGGTGCTTAAAGAGAAATAGTTTGAAGCATCAACATCACAAAAGAAAAATAAACAGCATTCTAATTCTATTTAAAAACTGAATCAAAAAACCCAGCAGAAATCAAATTCAATGTAATTACAAGTAAATAAAAAGTAAATATCTGGTTGTAAATAATGAAAAAGATGTAAAACATTGGAGCTAGGCATTGTGTTCATGCCTGCAGTTTATACAGCTTTGTACTTGGGTAACTGAAGCGGGAGAGATTTTGAGCTCAAGGCCAGCCAGGAAAAGGAGGGAGGAGGATAAAACAGCAATAAGGATGTCAAGGAAACTCATAAGGGATCATAGTATTATCTAGGTACCTAAAATACCTATAATACAAGTAAGTTTGTATCTATATATTGTATTTTCCCATTTGGCTGATAATGCTGTCCCCAAGAACCACCTATTTACTAACAAAAAGACCAACACCAGGCAAGTTAGGCCTTTTTTGAGCTATTGGTTAGGTTTGTCCAAGAAATTCTTACAACATCATATCCTATTGCAATTACTCTTGGTATGCCTCAGAGATGTAAGGTAAGTCCCTATTGTTGAATACATCATTACTGTTGGACACAGGACCCAGAGGATTCAAGCTGGATTAGACCAAATAGCCTTCTCCTTTAAGACTATCCTTCATGGTACCAGAAGGCAAGTACAAGCATCCAAATGAGGGATGCAACCAAAAGTCCTACTGAGCTATGACATTTATTAATAACAACAACAGCTAGAACGGCTGGGTAAACATAAGGGTTCATTCATGTTGTTTATACTTGGCAGTAACCAACAGCTCTCTAACTTGACATATGACCAGTTCAATAATAGGGAAATCATGCCTGACACTGGAAGCCTAGACAAGCACTCAGTGATAGTCAAGTCATAGATCTTAGAGTAATACCCTACCATCACCACTTTACTAAAGCAGCATCACCTCTAGTTAAATTCCGATGATTATCCTTCTATGTTCACAGGTAATTCTATTTCTTACCCCTCATCAAGGACACTCCTCTTAGAAAGGGATGGAAACCATCACAGAAAATCACAACTAATCAAAATGCAAACTTGTGGAGACAATCCTCAAGGGTACATCTACAAAACAACTCCTGAACCTAAAGCTCAGGGATCATTAAAAAGAGGGGGCAGGAGGATAGTAGTAGCCAGAGGAACAGGAATTTTGCTGTGAGGTTGTGTCTCCTAAAAATGCTAACCTTTAACTCTCAGGTAATGTCTGTCTTTAAGGGTGAGGTGTGTTTCTTGTATGCAGCAGAAGGAAGGGTTCTGTCTTCGAATCCATTCTGCTAGTCTGTGTCTTTTTATGGGTGAGTTAAGGCCATTAATATTGAGGGATATTAATGACCATTGATTGCTCATCCTTCTTCGATTTGCAATGGTTGTTGTTGGTGGAATTATGTGTGGAATTTCACCCCTTTGTTCTTTTGGGTGTTGGTAGAGAGGAATTCTCTAATGCCTATGTTTTTCTGGTTGTAGTTAGCTTCCTTGGGCTGGAGTTTTCCTTTCAGAAAAGAGAACACCTGAAAACGATGACAGCCAAACAGGACAAAACAAGATACAATAAGACAAGGCAAAAGCCTTCATGTGTAGGCTGAACAAGGTAACCCAATAGGAGAAAGAGTCTCATGATCAGTCAAAAGAGTCAGAGATGCAACACAAAAAATATCAAGCTAACAGCTATAACAGAAACAAGGAATTGGTGCTGACCCATGCAGGCTCCATCTTTGCCTTTTGAGTCCCTGACTGCTTATATGGGTCACATTTCACTGATCTGGTGGATCACATTTGGTGTTCCCCATCCCTTCTGACTGTGACAATATTCTTCCTCCTCTACTACAGGGTTCCCTGAGCTACCAGGGGAGGAACCCAATGGAGACCTCCAATTTAGACTCTCTGACCACCTAATGTCTGGCTATGGGTTTCTGCACCCTCTACTGTTTGCTGCCAGGGGAAACCTGTCGGGTGATTAATTGACAAGATACAGATCTACGAATAGATCAGAATATCATTAGGAATCATTTCAATTAGTTTTTTAAAAGATCAGTCTTGTTTGATTCTACCCTATGTCTCTGGCTATCCCGTCTTTGGTTTCTGGCCAGAACAGCAGTGTCAGGCAAGGATTCCCTCTTGTGGAGGTTACCTTGGTTCCCTCTTGGTTACCAATGTTCTGTTCCAGCATTGCTCCCAGTACACTTACAAGAAGGACAGATTGTAGATGGAGAGTCTATGGCTGGGTCTCCCTCTAATTACACCCCACCTGACCACTCCTGCTCACATCCCTTCCTACCCCCAATCCACCTGCATGATCTATACTATTTCCCCTTCCCATAGAAATCCATGTGTCCTTCCTAAAGACATCCTCTTTGTCTAATCTCTCTGGCTCTGTGTTGTAGCTTGATTATCATTTACTTAAGAAATTATATCCACCTGTAGGTGAGTACATACCATGTTTATCTTTCTGGGTATGGGTTACTTCACTCAATGACAATATTTTTCTAGTTACAAATTACATGTTGTTATTCTTTAAAACTGTTGAGTAATATTCCAATGTAGCACATTTTCTTCATCCATTTTTGGTTGAGGAACATCTAGGTAGTTTCCAGTTTCTGGCTATTATGAATAAAACCATCATGAACATAGTTGAACAAGTGGTAGGATGGAGTATCCTTTGGGTATATGTTCAAAAGTGGTATAGCTGGGTATTGAGACCTATTACCAATTTTCTGAGGAATCATGTTGGTTTCCATAGTAACTGTATAATTTTGCACTCCTACCTGCAATGAAGGAGTGTTCCCCTTGCTCCACATTCTCCCGAGCATGAGCTGTCATTAGTGTTATTGACCTTAGATTTTCTGACAGGTGTAAAATGGAATAACAAAGTAATTTTGATTTGAACATTTCTCAGCCATTTAGATACCTCTATTGAAGATTCTTTTTAGACCTGTACTCTTTTAAAATTGCATTACTAAAAAAGAATTTTAAAAAATTGGATTATTTGTTTTTTAATATCTAGTTTACTGAGTTCTTTATATATTTTGGCTATTAGACCTCTATTGAATATGAAATTCATAAAAATCTTTTTCCATTTTGTAGGCTGTCTCTGTCCAATTGACTGTGTCCTTTACTTTTGTAAAATTTTCAGTTTCATGAAGTCTCATATTAATTTTTGACCTTAGTGCCTGTGCTATGGGAGTTCTGTTTAGAAAGTCATCTCCTGTGACAATGTTTTCAACACTGTTCCCCACCTTTTCTCCTGTCAGGTTCCATGTGTCTGGCTTTATGTTGAGGTCTTTAATCCACTCAGACTTGAGTTTTGTGCAGGATGATATATAAGGATCTATCTGTATTCTTCTACATGCAGACATCCAGTTTCACTGTTGTTGAGGATGCTGTCTTTTTTTCTAGTGTGTATTTCTGGCTTCTGTATAAAAAATCAGATACCTACAAGTGTGTGGATTTATGTATGGGTCCTCAATTTGATTTGATTGATCAACATATCTGGTTTTATGTCAATGCCATGGCATTTTCATTACAATAGCTCTGTAGTGCAATAGCTCTGTAGTCCAACTTGAAATTAGGCGTGGTGATACCTCCATTAGTTATTTTATTGTTTACGATTATTTTGGCTATTCTCGTTGCTTTGTTTTGTTTTTCATATGAAGTTAAAACTTGTCCTTTCAAGGTCTATAAAGAGTTGTGTTGGCATTTTGGTTGGGACTGCATAGAATTTGTAGATAGCTTTTAGTAGGATGGGCATGTGTACTCTATTAATCCTGTAATCTGTGAGCATGGGAGATATTTCCATCTCCTGACATCTTCAATTTCTTTGTTCAAAGACATGAAGACTTTATCATACCAGTCCTTCACTTTATTGGTTACAGTTACACCAGCAAATTTTATGTAATTTGAGGCTATTGAGAAGGGTGTTTGTTTCCATGATTTCTTTTTCAGTCCAACTGGGATTCTTTTTCCTCTATTCTTTTATTTCTAGGTTTGGTCTTTTCATAGTGTCTCAGATTTCTGGGATTGCTTGTGTTAGGAAGTCTTTAGATTGAATATCTTCTTTGACCAAAATATCTATTTCTTCTGTTTATCTTCAATGCTTGTGATACTCTCTTCTATCTCTAGACTCTGTTGGTGAAGCCTGCCTCTGTAGTTCCTGTTTGCATTCCTAAATATTGAATTTCTATTATTCCTTTGGTTTGTGTTTTTTATTGCTTCTATGTCCATGTTCAGGTCCTGAACAGTTTTATTTGTTTGTTCCAATTGTTTGTGTTTTCTTGCAATTCTTTAATCCATTGCTCTTCGAGAACCTCTATAATCATTGCATAGTTGTTTTTAAAGTCTTCTCATTGTACTTCATCTATGTTGGAATATTCAGGAACTACTGTTGTAGGATTCCTGGGCTTTGATAGAAACATATTGCCCTGGATGTTATTGACTGTGTTTTATTGCTGGCATCTGGGCATCTGGGTTTTGGCTGATAATATGGCTAGGTGCTGATTTCTGGATTTACCTTGTTTGAGTGTGTAACTGTTGTTAATAGAGTGGAGAAGGTCCAAGGGTGGCTACTTGGTCTTGTGGCAGGTGTGACCTGTAGTTGAACAGGTGGTGTGTGTTCATGCTTGCCTGGGACAAAGTAATGAGCTGGGAAGGAAGGGCAGTGTGCGATGCTCTGTGGGATCCACAGTTCCTGAAAATTGGGTCTGGGACAACACAGAGTAGGGAAGGTCTGCAGACAGACTACCTGGTCTTCTGGCAGCTACATTTTAGCTTTTCATAAGCAATTTACATATTGGCTATAAGAAACTAGAAGGGCAACTGGAAGACTTCCAGAGGCCATGGAAAGGTGTACCTTGTGCTTTATTGAATGTAAAGGTTTGTTTGGTGGTTCTACAAGAGAGCACAGCTAAGGTATAGCCAGATGACTCAACCTGTAAAGCCAATTGTCCCTGAGCCTGATGACTTGAGAACATCCATGGAATCCATAAGGTAAAGGTTAGCAGAGACTGCAGCAAGTTTTCTTCTGACATCCAGACATAAGATATGGCACATACTTGCACACACCTCCAGACATACTCAATACACACACACACACACACTCTCTCTCTCTCTCTCTCTCTCTCTCTCTCTCTCTCTCTCTCTCAAACACACACACACACACACACACACACACCTCATACACTGTTGTCAGGAATGCACAATGATGTTGACACCTAGAAAACAGTGTGAGAATTTCCTCACAAGTTGAATAATTTCTTACCACATTTCTAGCATTTCTATCCTGAGGTATTTTTTCCCACCCCACAAAATAAATGCATGCACAAAGACTTGTATAACTATACAGATGCAATGCTGCTTGTGAGAATTCCAAACTAGAAATGTGATAACACAACTTAGTACATTATATTAGGGGGTGGGATATTCATCTTCAGCAATATAAGATTCCATGCAGTTGATACACGAAATGGGACTGAAGAGATGGTTCATTGGTTAAGAGCACACATTGATCTTGTCCATGCAGAGGACCTCGGTTCCATTTTGAGAACCCACATTGGGTGGCTGGGCTCACAACTGCCTATTACTCTAGCTCTAGGGGATCTAACTGTCCTCTTCCTGTTTTTGAGGACAATGAACTCCTGTGTATATATGGATATACATATATGAATTAAAATAAACATTTAATAAAGCAATGTGATTAGCTCAAGCATGATAAGAGTGTAAGCAGTCACACTCAATAGTTGCCCTTGGTTAATGAGTTAAAGTGAATTTTTAAAATTGAAAGATGTAGAGATCATAGGAGAAAAAAACAGTGTTTGCTTGAGGCTATATCAAAGAGTGATTGCAAATTAATGTCAGAGAATATTTGCAGTGACAGATGGTTTATATGTTGGATGCGATGCTAGGAATTTAGCTTGTTAGAGCATCTGCTTGATACTCAGGAAGCTGTTTTCTGTCACCAACAAAGCATAGACCAGGAGTGGTTATACACAATTATAATTTCAGGACTTGGGATCAAGAAGTAGGAGGACCAGAAATTCAAGGTCATCTTCTGTGACTTAGGCAGTTTGAGGCCCACAGGGACTAGTTTAAATCTTGTCTACCGATAGATAGATAGATAGATAGATAGATAGATAGATAGATAGATAGATAGTACGTTTTGAGGTTCCTTGGTCAGCAATGTATTCATTCAGGTTTCCAAAAATATACAATTAACAGCTTCCACTTTATAGTACATAAATTATTCCTCTAAAGAAGCTGTTAAAATTGCTAATGCCTTTTTTTACAGTTTGTGCAAAAAGATGATTTTAATTCAAGAAAATAAGTCATATGGTCAGAACTGTTCTCCCTGCTGCCAAACTGCATGCTTGTGCCAAGGGTTCTCACCACCATAAGAGCCTGGATGGCCTTTCTTCTTTGCCTGGACTGGAGGGCTTTGGTAGTCCCTCAGCCAAATGAAGCCAATGAGGAGATAGTAGTAGAGGAAACCAAGGCTGAGGAAGCTGGGGTACCTGTGTGTGGCAACCCCATCCAGATACAAATGGGAGAGTTTGAGGACAGTGCCAAGGAAGCTGTTGGGGAGATGGTGAATGATAACCCTGACGCAACCACCACTACAAATCCAGCATGGTGTATGAGCTGAACAAGAGCAACATAGCTATGTGTGTGTGGGTGTGTGAGTGTGTGAGTGTGTGTGTGTGTGTGTGTGTGTGTGTGTGTGTGTGAAGTGTGTGCACTCTTTGATTTGCCCTGTTCTCATTTGCCAGTTTGAGAAGGCATTCAGCAATGGGCAAGCTTTTCAACTCCTCCTACCATTTCTTTGCTACCAAGTGAACCAAAAAGAACACAAGTTCCACATGGACTACATTGGATCAGGCAAACACGTACCCCACTGTCTAGGTTCTGAGCTCAGTGAGTTTCCCTACAGATTTGTGACTGCTTCAAGAATGTCCTGGTCACCTTGTACAAGATAGATGAGGAGAAAAATTCCTCCTCAGTGAGTAGCAGAAGCTATGTTTGGATAAGATCTATAGAAATGAGAAGTGTCTGAAATCTAGAGAGGTCTACCCAATGAAGCTGCTGGCCCAAGACTTTGAGAAGAATCACAACACATACATCTTCCCTGTCCAATGACACTTTTGACAGCTGGACCAATACCCAGTTGCTGGGCACCTGTCCCACACTCAGCTGACCACACTGCCCACTCCCTTTATTCCCATGGTACACTGCACCATATGCTTCTTTGAGACCTATGGCCTCAACAACAAGTAATTGCCCTGGAGGAGTATGCCAGCTAGATGACATCAAGTAGTGGGACATCAATATGGAGCTGGTGATCTAAGTTCACTCTTTTTTATCTTCCTTTTTAAAATTAAAGTTAGAAGCAAGATTGTATCATGTCAATCCCAGCTCCCTCTCGCTCCCCTCCTACAATGCCCTCCCCACCAAACCCCTAGTCCTCCACTCAATCTCCACTTTGATCCCCAGGGAGGGTGAGGCCCTCCATGGTGGATCTCCAGAGTCTGTCATTTCATCCAGGGTATAGTCTAGGCTTTTCTTCAAGAGTCCAGGCTGAGAAAGTATCCCTCATTGTGGGATGGACACTAAAAGTCTATTTGTACACCAGGTATGAATACTACCCATGGCCGCATAGACTACCTAGGCCTCCTCACTGACATCCACATTCAGGGGGTCTAGATCAGTCACAGGCTTTCCACACAGCCATCAATCTGGGGTCCAAGAGCTCCCCCTTGTTCAGGTCAACTGTTTCTGTGGGTTAAACCAACCAGTCTTAACTCCTTTGCTCATCAGTTCTCCCTTTCTGACACTGGATTCCAGAATTTCAGTTCAGTGTTTACCTGTGGGTATTTGCCTCTGCTTCAATCAGTCACTAGATGAAGGTTCCTTTTCCCAGACTCTCTGGCAATGGGATTGTATATTGGCACTCCCCTGATTCATGTCTAAAATCCATAAATGAGTGAGTACACACCATATTTCCTCACTTAGGATGGTTTCTTCTAGTACCATCCATTTGCCTGCAAATTTCAAGACTCCATTGTTTTTTTCCATTGAATAGTACCACATTTTCTCTATCCACTCTTCAGTTGAGGGGCATCTAAGTTGCTTCCATGTTCTGGCTATTAAAATTAATGCTGCTATGAACATAGTGGAATAGACATCCTTGTTATATTAATGTGCATCTTTTGGGTATATGCCTAAGAGTGGAATTACTGGGTCTTGTGGTAGACTGATTCCCGTTTTCCTGAGGAATCTCCATACTGATTTCCAAAGTGGTTGCAGAAGTCAGTTCTCCCAACAGCAGTGAAGGAGGGGTCCCCTTTCTCCACGTCCTCTCCAGCATAAACTGTCCTTGGAGTTTTTGATTTTAGCCATTCTGACAGAAGTAAGATGGCATCTCAGAGTTGTTTAGATTTGTATTTCCCTGATGGGTAGGGATGTTGAGCACTTTCTTTAGTGTTTCTCAGCCATTTTAGACTTCTCTACTGGAGTCTATTTAGTTCTGTTCCCCACTTTCTGATTGGATCCTTTGGTGTTTTGGACACTTGCTTCTTGAGTTCTTTGTAAATTTTGGAGATCAACCCTCTGTCAGATGTGGAGTTAGTGAATGTCGTTTCCCAATAAGTGGGTTGCCTTTTTGTCTTGCTGACTGTGTCCTTTGCCTTACAGAATCTTCTCAGTTTTAGGAGGTCCAATTTATTAATTGTCAATCTTAATGTCTGTGCTACTGGAGTTATGCTCAGGAAGTGGTCTCCTATAGCAATTGGTCCAAGGTTACCTCCCATTTTGTGTTCTAACAGGTTCAGTGCAGCTGGATTTATGATGAGGTCTTTGGTCCATTTGGATTTAAGTTATGTGCATTGAAATAGACATGGATCTATTTCCATTGTATACTTTTAGCTTCTTTTTTCAAAGAGCAGGTGTTCATATGTGTATGGGTTAATGTTGGGGTGTTCACTTCGATTCCATCAGTCTACCTGTCTATTTTTGTGCCAATACCAAGCTGTTTTCAGGACTGTACCTCTGTAATAGAGCTTGAAGTAAAGGATGGTGGCCTTGTTGAACAGGGTTTTTTGGCTATCCTGGGTCTTTTGTTTTTCCATATAAAGTTGAGAATTGTTCTTTCAAGGTCTGTGAAGAATTGTGCTGGGATTTTAATGGGGATTACATTAAATCTGTATGTTAATTTTGGTAAGATTGCCATTTTACTATGTTGATCCTACCTTTCAAAGAGAATGGGAGGTCTCTTCATTTTCTGGTGTCTTCTTTAATTTCTCAAAGTTCTTGTGATACAGGCCTTTCACTTGTTTGGTTAGCATTACCCCAAGGAATTTTATGTTGTTTGTGGCCATTGTAAAGGCAGTGCTTCTCTGATTTCTTTCTCAGCCCATTTATTGTCTATATATAGTAGGACTACTGATTTTCTTGAGTTGATCTTGTATCCTACTACTTTGCTGAAGGTATTTATCAGTTGTAGGAGTTCCATGGTAGAGTTTTTTGGGTCACTTATATAAATTATCATGTGCAAATAGTGAAAGTTTGACCTCTTCCTTTTCAATTTGTATCCCCTTGATCTCCTTTTGTTGTCTTATTGCTCTAGCTAGAACTTCAAGTACAATATTAAAGAGGTATGGAGAGAGTGGACAGCCTTGTCTTGTTCCTGATTTTAGAGGAGTCACATTGAGTTTCTGTCCATTTAGTTTGATGTTGACTGTTGGCTTGCTGTACATAGCTTTTATTATGTTAAGGTAAGTGCCTGTTTTCCCAGATCTCTTCAAGATCTTTATCATGAAGGGATGTTGGATTTTGTTAAAGGTTTTTTCAATATCCAGTGAGATGATCATGTGATTTTTGTTTCTCAGCTTGTTTATATAGTGAATTACATGGATTGATTTTCGTATGTTGAACCATCCCTGCATCCCAAGTAGGATTAAGCCCACTTAGTCATGGTGGATAAATTTTCTGATGTGTTCTTGGATCTGATTTGTCAGTATTTTACTGAGTATTTTTACGACAATATTCATGAGGGATATTGGTCTGAAGTTCTCTTTCTTAGTTGTTTCTTTGTGTGGCTTGGGTATCAAGATTATTGAAGCCTCTTAGAAAGAGTTTGGCAAAGACCCTTCTTCTGTTGTGTGGAATAAGCTGAAGAATTGGTATAAGCTGTTCTTTGAATTTCTGGTAGAACTAAGTTCACTCTTGCTACATCTCAGGATTTTCTGTCTCTTATGTTTCTTCTTTCATCTTCTCCCTCTTCACTTAAAATGTATAGATGATTGGCCTTTCTGCCTGGGGATAAGGAGCTAAAGTAGATTAAACTGAACAAAAAAGCCTGCAGTGGATGGGGGTTCCTATTCAACTCCACTGTGAGACTGTCACCCATTCACAGTCCCCTCAATGTCCCCTGAACTACCCAGTGTCTCACTGACTATATTGGAAATGGATTTGTCGATTCTTGCCTTACACAAAGTATCTTTAGTTTCTTTTCATTTTTTTCCACACTTGACTCTAACACATACCCAGTCAGACATTTTGCCTATTTCATTTCAGGTTATAGGATACCTTGGATCTTCTATTGGTGATTTAGAGTTAGGCAAATGGAAGTTACGGACACAGATTAAAAAAAAACTGGGCAAGGGTTCTCTGAGAGACTTGAGAAGTGTCCAGTCAGAACCTGGGTATCAAATCTTGGTAACTGTTATGATAAAGTATGTGAGGAACTTTGTGTGGATTTCATGGCAGTCATGGGTGACCAAGGCATAGAGACAAACATGCAGACAGAGTTTAAATGAGAAGTTTTATTAGAAAGGCAAGGGAAGGGGGGAAAAGAGAAAAGAGATAAACACACATACACACAGAGAGACAGAGACAGAGACAGAGAGAGAGAGAGAGAGAGAGAGAGAGAGAGAGAAGATGGAGGCAGGAAAAGTCCTTTCAGGATCCTGTGTGGGGAACAATGGCAAAGACAGAAAGAAAGAAATTGGGAGGTTTGGAAAAGAGAGAAATGAAAGAGAGGAGTGGTAAAGAGAGCATAGGTGGACAGAGGATTTTCTTTTAAAGTGGTCATTTGCACTTGCATGAAGACTAGTAGTCATGGAACCCTGGACTGACCAGGGTGCTGCCTGAGTAAATTCTGCCAGGTGACAGGGACAGGTTAGCATACTGCTTGAATTCATACATAGTCTAGGTCAATGACTCAGAGAATATTTCACAGATGTTATGGACATATGCAGACTCACAGCAGCCCAGACCTTGCCGTGCTCTTCATTATTCAGGCAGTTTCTTTCCATGTTCACCTTTGGTTCAAATTTTGGCAAGCCACGGGTCTTTGGGTGAAGTAGAATATACAATGGTATTTTCCTATTCAACTGCTTATGGGATTTCTACTCTCTTCATGGAAGCTCCATACTTATAGACTATTTAAGGAAAGTAATACACATAAAGTTATTAAATATATAGAGACATTTCTTTGTAAATTTTGGAGATCAGCCCTTTGTCAGATGTGGGGTTAGTGAATATCTTTTCTCATTCTGTGGACTGCCTTTTTGTCTTGTTGACTGTGTCCTTTGCCTTACAGAAGCTTCTTAGTTGCAGGAGGTCCCATTTATTGATTGTCGATCTCAGTGTCTGTGTTACTGGTGTTATGTTCAGGAAGCGCTCTCCTGTACCAACTCGTTGAAGAGTATCTCCCACCTTCTCTTCTAAGAGTTGCAGTGTGCTTAGATTTATGTTGAGGTCTTTGATCCATTTGGATTTAAGTTTTGTGCATAGAAATAGATATGGATCTATCTGCAGGCTTCTGCATGCCAATACCCAGGTATGCAAGCACCATTTATTGAAGATGCTATCTTTTTTCCATTGTATAGTTTTAGCTTCTTTGTCAAAAATCAAGTATTCATAGGTGTGTGGGTTAAAATCAGGGTATTAAATTTGGTTCCATTGGTCTACATGTCTATTTTGGTGTCAATATCAAGCTGTTTTCAGGACTATAGCTCTATAATAGAGCTTAAAGTCAGGTTTGGTGATGCCTCCTGAAGTTCCTTTATTGTATAGGGTTGTTTTGGATATCCTGGGACTTTGTTTTTCCATATAAAGTTTATTATTGTTCTTTCAAGGTCTGTGAAGAATTGTGCCTGAATTCTAATAGTGATTGCATTGAATCTGTAGACTGCTTTTGGCAAGATTGCCATTTTTATTATATTGATCCTACCAATCCAAGAGCATGGAAGAAGCAAGTCTCCAAAACACCAAAGGATCCAATTAAAACGTGGGGGTACAGAACTAAATAGAGAATTCTCAATAGAGGAGGCTAACATGGCCAAGAGACACTTAAGAAAGTGTTCAACATCCTTAGCCATCAGGGAAATACAAATCAAAACAATTTTGAGATACCATCTTACTCCTGTCAGAATGGCTAAAATCAAAAACACCGAAGACAATTTATGCTGAAGAGGATGTGGAGAGAGGGGAACACTCCTCCACTGCTGGTGGGAGTGCCAACTCATACACCCACTTTGGAAATCAGTATGGAGATTCCTCAGGAAAATGGGAATCTGTATACCACAAGACCCAGCAATTACACTCTTAGGCATATATCCAAAAGATGCAAATTCATACAACAAGGACATCTGCTCCACTATGTTTATAGCAGCATTATTTGCAATAGCCAGAACCTGGAAGCAACCTAGATGCCCTCATCTGGAGAGCGGATAGAGAAAATGTGGTACATTTACACAATGGAGTACTACTCAGCAGAAAAAAACAATGGAATCTTGAATTCGCAGGTAAATGGATGGCACTAGAAGAAACCATCCCGAGTAAGGTAACCCAGTCACAAAAAACAAACATGGTATGTACTCACTAATATATGGAATTTAGACATGGATCAGGATAGTGCCAGTCTGCACTTCCACTGACGGAGAGTCTAAGAAACAGGAAAGAACCTAAGAGAGATATGCATGGTACCCCAGAGAAGAGGAATGAGGCAAGATCTTCTGAACAGATTGGGAACATGCCAAGGGGTGGGGTGGGGGGTGCTAGCTGGGAAGAAGAGAGGGGAGAAGAGGAAAATAGAGTAGGTCATGGGGGAACAAGAAGATTGAGTGGGTGGTAGAATGGGGGAAGTGGGAGTCATAGGTTAGAAGACAGATCTGGCACCAGTAAGACCTCTAGTGATCTAAAGGGATGACACCAACTGGCAAGCTAAGCAATAGTGGAGAGACCACTTTAAATGCCCATTCCTGGTAATGTACTTTATGAGCTGTCCTAGAACCTTCATCCAGTGACTGATGGAAGCAGAGGCAAACACCCACAGTTAAACACTGAACTGAACCCATGGAACCCAGTGACAGAAAGAGAGGAGCGATGAGCAAATTGGCAAAGAATGGGCTGGCAAAACCAGCAGAGACAGCTGATCTGAACAAGGGAGCGCTCTTGGACCCCAGACTGACATCTGGGAGGCCAGCATGGGACTCAACCTGACCCCCTGAATGTGAGAGTAAGTGAAAAGGCCTGGGCAACTTATGGGGACCTGGGCAGTAGATCAGTGTTTATCCCTGGCATACAAATGGACTTTGTGTGTCCATAACACAAAGAGGTTTGCTCTCTTAGCCTGGACTCTTAGGGGAGTGTCTGGACCATGCCCTGAGTGAAATAACAGATTCTACATATCCCCTATGTGGAAGGAAGTGAGGATAGGGTGGAAGGCTGGGGGAGTTAGTTGGGGGGTGCTTGAGGAGGGGAGGGAGAGGTAACTGGGATTGTCATGTGAAGCAAGCTATTTAAAATTAAAGTAATAAAAATTAGAGAGAGTGAAACTGATGTCTTGGTTTGGTTATTTACATTTAGATGACTGCCAAAGTTTCTAGCATGTGTGCCTTCCCTACCCCTTTAAATCTTCAAGAGAAACTTCAGGGACTGGTCAGATCTCACAGGCTGAAAACATGCTCACCACCAAGCACAGAAAAGCTGCTTCTCATTAATCATGCAAGCTCTTGCAAGGAAGTGAAGAGCTTGACAGATATTTCAAAACAAAACAAAATAATAACTAGGAAACAAAAAAATAGTAAGTCATAATCATTTATCTGTAAACATGAAATTAAAAAATTCAACTTTTTCAGTTGGGTGTCACTTTTTTTCATGGCATATTATTAGAAATCTTGGCTAATTTTCCATATAGCAAACAGATTAATTTCAAGATATGATAAGTGTAGAAAACAAAAATTATAGCAAGGCACATTGGTATACACTTGTGTTACTGGTACTTGGGAGGCTGAAGCAGGAGGATTAATTATTTGAATTTGAGTGCAGTCTGGACTACATAGTAAAACTCTGTCTTTGTCTCTCTGTCTCTGTCTCTCTCACACACACACAGCAAAAAAAACAGAGGAATGACAAAATAATCAAAAATTTATATTAATAATGATAATATGCAATTTTTGTATTTTTTCAACATTGTGTTACACAGTGTTCCAACATTCTATTGAAATATCACTTGTACGTTTTACATGTCAATTTCTAAACATGTTAAAATGTCTTCCCTTATTTGATAGCAGTAAGAACATTTCCACTTTACAAGGTCAAGCCAATACGTTTTCCCTGTCATTTTGTTATATGTGTATATTAATGGCATACAGTGTCCTCTGTCTCTCTCAAAATTCTCTGGCTTGGTCTTTTCCAGTGTCTTTATCCTCCATATTTTCCCCTCTCCTCTGAAAATTTAATGATTTATTTATGTGTTTACTAATTATGTGTGTTCATGAGCACTCATGCACACTTACATACGTGTGTGTGTGTGTGTGTGTGTGTGTGTGTGTGTGTATGTACACATGAATGCTAGAGTGCACATCAGAGGACAACTTACAGGAATCAGTCCTCTCTCCCACATGGGTTCTGGAAATCCAACTCGTGCTGTCAAATTTATCAAAAAGCACCCTTACAAGATATTCCATCTTACCAGCCCCCCCCCCTCAACAATGTTTTACTGTCAGTTACAATTCCAAGCTAAGAGGGAGTTAGCCCATTCCAAGAAACATATTCCTTTTAGTTGGATATATAAAAGATCATGTATAGGGGATTTAAGGACACTCACACTTGAAAGTCAAGTATATTTGTGTGTATGTATGTAGGGTATATATACATGAGTAAGTGGGTAGGTGCATGCATCCAAGTACTTGCATGAACACCAGAGAAGGACATCAGGTGTGTTGCTCATTCATCCTCTACATTGTTCCATTGAGGTCATCTTTCACTGAATCTGGAGTGAATCTGTGGGACACCAAGCCACAACATTTCTCCTGTTCCTCCCTCCCCCTTCCCTGGAGTTATATGCACACACAGCCAGGCCCTGCTTTATATGTGGGTGCTGAGGAATTGAAATCAGGTGCCCATGCTCATGCAACAGGTGCCGTTACCCTCTGAGCTATTTCCATAGCTCTTTACATAATTAAAATTAACAAGTTACTGTTAACATTCAAGATAAAATGTGAGTTTATTTCCTAATGCGTTTTCTTTCAATTTCTATCTCTTATCTTCCTTTGAAATGCTTATGTCTCTAAATATTTACATATTACTCATTTCTATAATCCTATAATATTCATACTTACTTCAAAATTATAATACAGTAAAATATTACAATTCAGAAATCCTGTGAAGGAATTCAGACAATAGTCTTCTTAAACCGTTTGGTAAAATAATTAAATATCACAACAATTTTCTTTTCACCATTGCATTAATATACTGATAGAAAATTAGATTAATTTGTTTGGCCTCTACTTTGAGATTTTTCTTTGCTTCATTTTCATTTAATTATATGTAAATTGTAAAACTTTCACATGGTGCAAATCTCAAAATATTCATTGATGCGAAAATATACATGGAAAATTCTATTGCACTCCATTGTGAATAAGTGCTGCACAAAATTCAAATAACTTGGTAATTAATGGGGCAAAGTGTATATTCTTACATGGGCAAAGCACATGAACTTCATAGAATTTTAGAAGTATCTTGAAGGAAGAAATTTAAAATTGAGTTGTCTACCAGAGTTTGGAATATAGTTTAAAAATAAGTTACTTCAAAGGACTTGAGTAGGATGGTCAAAGATTCTGTTGCTCTGAGGTAGTATCTCATGTAACCAGTGTTGTCTGAGGATGACCTTGGAGCCTCTTGCCTCTGCTTCCTTAGTGCTTGGATCACATGCTTGCACCATTTTACCAGGTTTATGCAGTCATGGGTAACAGACTCAAGGTTTCCTGTGTGTTAGTGGTGTGTTCTCCTAGGGGAGTTCCTTTCACAGCTCTGACAAAACATATGCTAATAATGCCTTCTATTTGGTTGACTCAGCCTGGTGAATATATGGTGGAGACTTGGAAAAACCTTAAGGGCTAAACTATCATTTTATGTTTATCATTATTTTCTTTAACTTGAGAGCTGGGGTTCCTAGTGCTCGATAGCCAAGTGTTCTTCTATTGAGATTCCCTCTCATGGGGTCCACCGAAGAGCTGCCCACTCATCTTCAATGAGATTTTTAGCGAGTTCTTGGCATGAAGTTTCTGATTACTATCTACACGGGCAAATTTTCTAGAAGAGTGATGTCTGCTTTCTGGAAGTACAAAAGGCAAACCCTGGAAATACAGACACTATTTCTTGCACTGTACATGGCTTAAATTTGTAGCATATGGTTTACACTCATTATTTCTTAGATGGAGGCTCTGGGTTCTCACTTTCAATTCTGATACTTTCTCACCTGTGTGTGTTTTTATTGCCTTCGTTGTTTCACTAGTATTTTAATTAGCAATATACAACACATTCTTTTTAAGAATTTTGTTAAATATCAAAGCATAATTACCTGGGCACCTGCTTTGAGCATCCTGTGAGGATGGAGCTTTGTTTGAAAAAGAACAATGACTGCCCAGCCTGGTGACTCAAACCTGTAATAGCAATACTGGAGAGGATGAGGTGGGAGGATCTTATGTTCTAGTCTGGGACATAGTGTGAGTTCTTATACCAAAAGAAAGAAAGATTAGGGAGGGGAGAGAAAGTATGTGTAAAGGAAGGAGAGGGAAAGAGGGAAAGGAAAAAAAGAAAAGAAATGCCAGACACGTTGGCACATGTGTCTAATTTCAGCACTCAAGAAGCAGAGGCAGGCAAGTTCTGTGAATTTCAGGCTCACCTGTTCTACACAGAGAGTTCCAGGCCTGCCAGATCTACAGAGTAAGAGCCTGTCACTCTCCAAATTTTCATCTTAACTGTGATTTTCATCCTTCTTCTTCCATATCACTGCCTTCATTTTGTCTTTAACAAATATCCAATCATATATAATTGTGTATGGGTGTCCTATCTATATAATTTACTCATAAAACATGTATGTATGTGTGTATGTCATACTTTTTGCTCCCCAGGAATGTTATGATAAAAGTTTTAACTTAACCCTTTAGCTACTGGGATGAGTTTTCCTATTCAAGGACTGGATCACAAAATTCTTAAAAACATCAAGATTTGTTCCTTTGAATTGAATTGAGGCAGCTGTAGCCCACCACAGTCTGTCTCTAAACGGAGACCCAGACATGTCTATGTAGACAGGGCTTTCTTTGTGCTTTCTGAAATGTTATGACTTGTATACTCCACATAGTTAACTTACTGGTCTACAGGAAAGTAAAAAGCTTCTTAGATGAATGTTAAATCATTTCAAATTCCAAATACAATTCTTAAAGACTCAGAATTACAGCTAAAGGAAACCACTGGTGACTGGTGATGGTTTGGGAGGATAGCAATGATCCTACCAATGACTACTTACACGAAATTGAATACGTGTAGATAGCTACTACCAGGTTTGAGGAAATGCTTACCAATACTGCAACTTTATTGTAACATAGGGAGAAATTAAATTGGGTCATAATGTATTATTTATGTGGATTTTAATAGCTTGGTAATTAAACTATAGATTTTTATAGTCATGAAAAATAGATCCTCTTTAAGCAATATGGCTAAAAAGACAGACCTTAGAGTTCAAATAAATCACTCTAAAAGCAGGAGTGTTTATGTGTGGGTTTGATGGAATTTAAATGGGGAAGAATGGTTCACACTGAGTTTTGAAGTACATCTTATCTGGATTCTTGCCTTGTGAGTTCTCCATTCTTGGAAGCAATCCTGAATAATCTGCTTTGAGTGACACCATCTAACTTCCTCCATACTAGTTCATTGGTGGCTCCTTTATTTCCTCTATGATGCTGGAACAACTGGATTAGATTTCCTTGGAACAAGAGACCAAGGCATTTTTACAGTACAGTCAGTACAGAGAAAATATGTGTTGTTCACACTTACTCATTTAGTATATTGAAAGGACCCTTTTTCTCAATCTTTACTTTTGTTATTTGAGAGAATCAAGACATTAAAATGTCTACAATATGGTTACTCACTCAATGTAGACATAATTGATGGTTCTTGCAGTGTGTAGCTCAGAATTCAGTAGTCAGTCCCTCTTATACCAAGAACAATGAAACATTTGTGGTTGTTAATATTTTTTTCCTATCTTAAAACTGTAATTTGGGCAAGTGAGGCAGCTCAATAGGTAAAAAGCCTTGCCATCAAACCTTTTGACCTGAATTCAGTCCGCAGAATCCCATGGTGGATGAAGGATACTGGATCCAATAAATTGTCCTCTGACCTCCACAGAACAAGCACACACACACACACACACACACACACACACATGCGCGCGCGCGCGCGCACACACACACACACACAGAGTTGTGGGAAAGGTAAAGAAAATATTTGGAATGTTGTGATTTGCCATAAAATATTAATGACATCAAGTATTCCAGGACCTGTAGTCTTTCTTTCCTGAGTTGTATCAATAAGCACACTGTGTCCATGTCCCACATTTTGTGAGGTGTGGTCATCAACACTGTCTTGTGAAGTCTCAGCATACTAGCCGTGGCTCATTTACAAGAGGAAATCACCTAAAGAAGAAACAGGTTTCTGTAGCATGGTTAGAGTATGAAATAAACTGATCCCAAATCTCTGTCCCAAAAGCTCCCCCTCTAGTGCAGTGATTGGTCTTCTATTCAACTATCCTTGTAATGCAGAGAAAAGACACAAAGAGAAACACAAGAAACAAGAGATCAGAAAATGAAGGCTCTAAGTCCGTGTAACTCAATGTATTTGAAGGATGTAAATGTCAGAGCAGCAAATGTTGTCGTCTCCATGGTACTCAGGCCCTAGAGTAAGTTGTGTCTATTTCTATCAAGTTGTATATTGATTGGTTTGAGTGAGAAAGCCCCCATAGGCTCATATATTTGAATGCTTGGACCACAGTTGGTGGAACTCTTTTGGGAAGGATTGGGAGGTGTGTTTGACAAAGTGTGTAATTATGGTTGGCTTTGAGGTTCCCAAAGCCTATGGCAGACCCAATTTCTCTCTTTGCCTCCTTCTTATGGATAATATGTAAGTCCTCACCTACTGCTTTGGCACCAAGCCTGTGGGTATCCCACTATGCTCCCCACTAATGATGATCATGGACTCTGAAGCTACAAGCAAGCCCACAAATTAAAAGCATTCTTTATAATTTGTGATAATTGTGGTGTCTCTTCACAGCAGTAGAAAAGTAAGGAAGATATGCATAAATTAGATTTCTTCTATAAGAGCTCTCTATTTTAAAAGCCATCACAATAAGTTAGTATTACTTTTGTGATCAGAACAATATATTCAAATAACACAAATATATCTGGATTAGAAAAATCCTATCTTCATTAAACTAAATGTTAAATGTTTACATCATGACTCTGCAAATGCAGCTGCATCTGTTGCACGATGAATGAAATGTTGATTGGACATCAAGAATGCACTTCCCAGATCCACTGTGTGTAGGCAACTCCAGGACAGCTTAGTTTCTGACTGAAAGCCAGGTGTGGGTTTCTGTACAGTTTCAGTATGGTGGGCAGGAGACAGTTTCAGATGGGAAGAGCTTTTACATGTTAGTTATCATTTTCAGTTTCCAAGTATCTAAATTTAATTTGGCTTTATTTTTTAAAAATGTAATCACCTTTTAGTCTTCCCCTTCATAGCTAATGCCTCTGGAACTCTGTCTTAAGCTGACGAGTTCTATACATACATTCAGATATACATATATATATATACACATATATATATGCACATGTATACATACATTCTTACACTGACATATATATATGCATACTTTCATCTATACCTATATTTACACATGCACACACATGTAAAAATTTACAAAATATTTAGACATTCACATACTTATAGGCAGATTCACATACATTTACATATACATGCTTGCATACACATTTGTATAATATATAACATAAATGTGTAAATATGCATGTACTGCATATGTATATTCATATGTACATACATAGATATATAAATATATTTACACATAGGTACATATGCATCGTATGCTTTTATTTCAGGGGCCTAAGTTGTTGCAAACACACGCATTACTGTAAAGAAAAGCATTGACCATTCCCATCCATTTTACAAACTGAATGTGTCAGGTTTAGGAGGAGCTTTTTAGAATTGTGTTAATAAACTGTCTCATTTTCATACATCAAATTGTACTTATGTAGGATGAGATTTCAGGATCCTATTTAAATCTTAAACAGACTGACTTTGTAAAATAATGTGTCTGACCTATCATTGTTGGATGAGTGAACACATTCCAAGACAAGGGAAACACCTTACCTGAATATAGCAAAAACAGCAATGCGTACCATAGAACTCCATCTTCCTGTCAGTCTAGCTCTGCTGACTTCTAGGAGAGGCACTTTGTATTCATCTTTTATCCTTTGTATTCATCATTTATGTATTTCCAACCATATAGGAGGGGACCAGTTAATTCCACTTAAATGGATACTGAAGAGATTTTGTACTCTAAATGACAAAAGAAATTTGCTTTGGATGAGTTGTTTTTTCCACAATGTACAATTTTGTGAGAGTTTTTCATGAACAGATGCATTTCATATCAATAGATATTCATTAATATATTTGAGTTTGTCCCTGGAACTCTGGTAGTATCTGTATAAAGAAAATCTGAAATTGGCTTTCTTAAGTAGATAATACCTCCCATAAAGTTCAAGCAAAGGGAAGAGTAATTTTAAAAGTGATCAAGGAATCTTCAGATTGGACAAACAATATGTCAAAGATCTCCGTATTGTAGGGAAATGTCCCAAGCCAGATCTCAAAGAAAAACTCTTCCTGTGGAAGAGGCTTTGAATCAAAGAGTTTATATTGTCTTGATCTCTAATGGGAAGCCACATTGGTCACCATGGGACAGACCCTAATATTGCAGCTGCCCTTCCTGGTCTTCATCCCTAGTTTGGGGACTTGTCATTGTACTGATCTTACTCAGCTGGATTCACAAGGGAGAGGAGGATTTTATTGTCTTTCTCTTACCTTCCTGACTGGTCTCATGCATCCTTCTTTCTCCTTCTCTTCTTATCATTCTTCTTCTTTCTCCTCCTCTTCTTCCACCTCATTTCCTTCTTCCTGTTTGTCATCCTCTTCCTCATCTCCATTTTATTCCACCTCATCATCTTGCTTTGTGTCTTTCTCTTGTTGCTGCCCTTCCTCTTCCCTGTTTTAGAATTCTTCTTTTCTCACTCCATTCCTCTTCTCTCTTACATTTAGCTCTGCTCCTCAGCCTGTATCTTGGTCAATTTCATTGTTATTATTTCTTAATTTGCATTACTATCTATATGATCAGTTTAAGTCTTAACACTGCCAGGGTGTTTGCTGGCTTCTTTTCAGACCAAAGATTCAGACTAACAGTTGCTTCTGTTTCTGTCTTGGCATTAGCACCTGTGAACATCAATCTTTTCTCTCTTACTAGTCATTTCTACAGGGCTCATCTCTAGTTTGTCCTTGAGTATGCGATCATGGGCAAAGAGAAATGGCAAACACCAAGGTCTGCATTAATTAAAAGGTCCATTAAGGGCTGAATGCCAGAACCTGAACAGATGAAAACTTGCCAAGTGCACAGGTCCAGAAACTTAATGGCACCTTTATTTAGCTTGCGTTCTATGTACTGCAGTGATCAAGTACATGGCCTTACCTTAATTTTCTGCTAATGCATAAAATCAGGGTCTTGCTTGTCTTTGTTCATGTCATTGACCTGAAGTGGATGCAGGCTCAACCTAGGTGGAGTTTACAAATGTAGATATGAAAGTAGGGATCTGGACCTGATGTCAGTGGAAAATAAGTCATGATATAAATGAACCCTTTGATTCAATGGATCTTGCTCAAATATTCATACTGTCACTTTATATATATATTAATTTTAAATTTAAATTATAAACAAGGTTGCTTTACATGTCAATTCCAGGTCCCTCTCTGTTTCCCTCCCCTCCTCCTGTGCCCTCCCACCAACCTGCCCCCGATATCCCCTCATTTCCCCAGGGAGGGTTAGGCCCTCCATGGGGTTGTCCATAGTCTGTCATTTAATCCAGGCCAGGGCCTAGTCCCTCTCCCAAGAGTTCAGGGTGAGAGTGCATCTCACATTGTTGGATGGGAGTCCAAAGTCCATTTTTATACCCTGGATAAATACTGATCTACTACCCAAGTCTCAATAGATTACCGAGGCCTCCTCACTGACACCCATATTCAGGGGGTCTTGATCAGTCCCATGCTGGATTCCCAGGCATCAGCCTGGGATTCAAGAGCTAAACCTTGTCAGGTCAGCTGTTTCTGGGGGTTAAACCAGCCCAGCCTTAATGCCTTTGGTCATCAGTCCTCCCTCTCTGTCACTGGATTTCTTGAGTCAGCTCAGTGCTTAGCCGTGGGAGTTTGCCTCTGCTTTCATCAGCCACTGAATGAAGGTTCTGTTTCCCAGACTCTCTGGCTATGGGATTGTAGGCTGGCACTCCCCAGATCTATGTCTAAAATCCATATATGATAGAGTACATGCCATGTTTCTCTTTTTGTGACTGGTTACCTCGCTTAGGATTGTTTCTTCTAGTGCCATCCATTTGCCTGCCAATTTCAGGATTCCATTGTTTTTTTCTGCTGAATAGTACTCCATTGTGTAAATGTACCACATTTTCTCTATCCACTCTTTGGTTGAGGGGCATCTAGGTTGCTTCCAAGTTCTGGCTATTACAAATAATGCTGCTATGAACATAGTGGAACAGACATACTTGTTGTATGAATGGGCATCTTTTGGATATATGCCTAAGAGTAGAGCTGCTGGGTCTTGTGGTAGGTTTATTCCCATTTTTCTGAGGAATAGCCATACTGCTTTCCAAATTGGCTGTACAAGTTGGCACTCCCACCAGCAGTGGAGGAGTGTTCCCCTTTCATCCTCTCCAGCATAAATTGTCATTGGTGATTTGATTTTACCCATTCTGACAGGAGTGAGATGGTATCTCGGAGTTGTTTTGATTTGCATTTCCCGGATGGCTAAGGATGTTGAGCCCTTTCTGAAGCTGTCACTTTTATTTTATTTCAATGATCCAAAACTTTGATAATTGTTGTGTAATATATAATATAAATTGTAGCGTTTTTAGGGGGCAGGGTCCTAAATAACCACATAGAGACATATTATTAATTGTAAATACTCAGCTGATAGCTTAGGGTGGCTATTAGCTAGCTTTTATATCCTAAATTAATCCATATTTCTTATGTATGCTCTACTACATAGCAGTACCTTTTGTCAGTACGGCATGTTGATTTTGTTTCTGAGTCCTCAAGACTCTCCTCTTCTTCATCCTCATATTCTATTTTTCCCCGCCCACATGTCCTGCCTAACCTCTTCCTGCCTAGTTATTGGCAATTAGCTCTTATTTAAACCAATGAGAGCAACACATCTTCACAGTATACAAAAAGACTATCCAATAACAATAAATTAGTTTACTAATGGAAATATTTTAGAATGAATTTTTAATCATAATATTCACCTCTATATCATTCATTTGTATATCAATATTTATCATTTTAAGTCTAGAATGTCACAGTATCTTTGAATGTTTCAAAAAGTATACAGAAACCTGCACTAAAATGGTAGCTTTGATTAGATTTATACATTAAATCATTGGCATTTATCTTCTGAGAATGTCCACCTAATTAATTTTCAGGGTATCCTTCCAAAATTGTAAATATCTTTTTTTTCTGTTCACTTCAGGATTACATTACAGACTTAATTGCCAAGGAACAGTCTCTTTGGTGTTGGCAAGTAGACAATTTTCTTAGCTTAGTCACAGATGTAAGTAATCAGGTAGTTTCATGTTTGATTAAATCCAGTTTTCTTGCCTTCCTTCTCAAGTAGCATAGAGTGTGCTTTGGATTTCAGAGCAGGGTTAATTGGAGTAGCTCTCCATTCTGATTGTCTTTGCTTTCTATTGCTGTGATAATAATCATGACCAGAAGAAACTTGGGGAGAAAATGGTTTATTTCATCTTAGATCTTACTGTCTTTGATGAAGTGAAGCCAAGGCAGGAGCTGACACAGAGGTCAGGGAAAAGTACTGATTACTGGCTTGTTCTTCCTGACTTGCTCAGCCTGCTTCTTTATGCCACCCAGTGCTACCTGCACAGGGTGCTACCATACACAGTGGCATGTTGCTTTCTATAGCAGTCTAAAGAAGGAAAGGCTCCAGACTTCCCTACTTCCTGGAAATCTGATGGAATCATTTTCTCAGTTGAGCTTTTTTTCCCAGATAAGTACAGCTGTGTTAAGTTGATCTAAGTAAATAAATAATAAACAAGGAAACAAACTAGCTAGGACACTAATTATTGGCTGATGCAAGCGTAATGCTTCTTCAAGTAGAAATAAATCAGCTTGATTCAGTAGCTTCCTTATTAAGAAGTTAGCACAGCTGGACTAGTGACATGGGAGGAGCTATGGCTGAGATTAGTTAAAGCGGGTACATGAAAAATTGTTAGGAACATTTTTTTCTTGAAAAGCACTGTACCAATCTTGTTAAACCTACCCTTGGCTTCTTCAATTATGTACTTTCTCTGAGTCTTTATGCCTCTGCTAGGTGGTGCTTAATTTCTCTGTTAATTTTTGCATTATCTGTATTTTATAGAATAAAGCCACCACTGTGGTTATCCCACTACTTTAGTTTTGTTTTGTATAATTTGGCTTGTTCCCTAGAAACACAGATCATTTCCTCTCTACCTTTTGTGGTTTTGGCCTAGAAAGTCTGGCAGATCTACTTGAAAAAGTTCAGGGTAGCAATGTGAAGACTGGCCATCAGTCTAAATCATTTCAAAGGTAGAGCTGACAAGATCCCATGATGGACTGGAAATGATGTGTTAGAGAAAGAGGAGATTCAAGGACTATTACACAGTATTTTTGTTGTTTATTTGTTTATGTTTTGCTTTTTGCAAAATTTCTGCAATGTAGAAATTGTGGGGTGAGAAAGTGTTTGCTGCTCTTTTTGGCAGCTGCACCAGGGAGAATGGAGCCTATAAACGAGACAGACTAAAGGCCCAGGCAATAGTCAACTTTATTCAGAGCATCAGACAATTTATCCTTTGAGGGTTAAGGAGAATCACCTGAGTAAAGTATACAATCACAAGGACAAGCCACATGCGGCAAAAACATGTTTTTCCAGAGATGCATCTAAATGAATAACAATTGCCAGTTGTAATGAGTAATCTGTAGTAAACATACTCTGACTTGCTGCAACTGGGAGGTGCAACAAAGAACATTCCAGGGATGTTTTGAAGAAAGTGAGGACATAAGACTCTTGATTTCCTGGAGTTTTCTCACAAGCACTGAGAAATCCAACAGGACACCATTCTTGGATTATGTTCGAACAAGCAAGCTTACCAGAAACATCAAAAACTTTTTTTTGACAAGCTTACCAATTTTCTATCAATTAGCACAACTAATGAAAGAAGTAAGGTGAATATATAAATATGTATGTTAATCTCTCTATGTGTATATGCATATACATATATACACATACACACATATATATACAAATACATAATATATACATGTATATGAAAAATATATAAATATATACTTGTATATGTGCAGAGATAAGAGGGAAGGAAAGAGGGAGAGGAAAGGAGAAAGATGGGGAAGGACAAGAATTCACAATGAATTTAAAATCATCTCAAGAACTATTGGGATAGTAGTTGACAAATCTAAAATTTCAGATGGAGTCAGTGATATGGCTCAGCACACAAAGTCCCCTGCTACTGAACCTGACTTCCTGAGTTTGATCACCAGGACCTACATAGTGGAAGAAGACAGCTAACTCCTAAAAGTTGTCCTCTGACTTTCATGTGTACACCATGACACACGTGTGTACACATGCATGTATGCAAACACTAAACAAATAAAGTGTGATTTTAAAAAAAGCGATGTGCAGGAGGCCAATAAGCTATAATAAATTCTGCCCAGGATGGTATTGTGGTCTTGACTCCAAAGGCAGTCTGCAGGGAGAATTCATTATGTTTCTGAGACTCTCAGTCTTGAATATAAACCATTTGAATAATGAGGTATGATCACAATATAATATAAAGTAATTTGTTTTAGTCAGAGTATACTCATTTAAATATTAATTGCATCTTAAAAAATAACAGCTACACCTCCAATCATGTTGATCAAACACCTGTGCAATACAACTTAGTCAGGTTAGTGCATAAAATCAATTACCTTTCAGAGTATATTTTAGATGCCTGAAGAATCCAAAGAAGAATGTCACATAGTCATCTAAATATATGTGTCTAAACACAACAGAGGAGATACAGGTCTTGGGTCCTCAATGTAGTCATATTGTTGAAGCCTTGTCTCAGAGTCCAGCTAAAGAATATGAATACATCAGGCCAAAGTTGTCTTTCTTAATGTTGCTGGCAACAGATCACAGTTCTGAGAACAGGACATTGATAATAGTACCATAGAGATCATGATTCTTAGGTTCTCCATGAAGTCATAGAAACATGATTAAAACAGAACCAAGAAAAGGGGAAAATAGAGAAGAATTAGAATCAGTTATGCCAAGAAATTTCCATGTAGGAAGGAACAACAGAAAGACATGGTAGCTGTTATTGAACGTGGATATAGGTCAAATAAAAACATATCATTTGAGATATTGAAATATGACCATATTCTTTCCCAGTTTCCCCCTCCAGCTCCTCCTGGATAACCTCAATATATCTCATTCTAATTCATAGTCTTTCTACTAATACCTGAGTTACATTATTGCTGCTCACATATGCATGGGTGTGGGGCTATCCACTGGAGCATGGGAAAGTCATCAGCCAATACACCCAAATTAAAGTTTCTTTTATGTTGAGAAGATGTAAAATGCCAATGGCTCCTCTTTCATCCTTGCTGAGATTTTGCCCACTTACCCCTAAGTAGCTCTTCTTCAAGAATCCTCAATTTCTCTAAGTTCATGAGTACAATAGGCATGTCATGTTCAGAAGAGGGCATGCCACAGCATTTCTTCCCATCTCTTACCTACCCTTACATTATCTCCGCCTACTTTTCCATGATATTCTCTGAACTTTAGAGGGTTGGAGGCTGGTAAAGGCATCCCATCTAGAACTGAGCATTTATAGCCATGTATTCTCATCTCTTTGGCTAGGTATGAGTCTCTGCATAACTGCAGAAAGAAACTCCGCTAAAATTTTTTTCATAAAGTGCATTTTATCATGCATTATGTCAATAGAGATGCTTTGTTAATAAGGTGGTATATATGCTAGAAAAAATGACAGCAGTTGTTTGATGGTCATCCTTGAAGATGTTAAAAGGGTGGAATTCAGTTCACACCATGAGGCGTTTTTTGCAGAAGGTAACAGGATAGTAACAATGTAGGGGCACACCTACACATAGAGCTGGATGCATTCAGAGGCAATGGCAGGAGGGTCAGCGCTCTTCTGATTGGGTCCATTTTCTCTATAAGGCCATGGCATCAAGTGAAAATGAAAAAGGAACCTGGCATGGAGAACTGTAGGCGACAGGGGGAATGCAAGATTTGAGGAGTAGTGCATTCATGCAATTTGGAAATGGGCGTTCTTTCAAAGCAGACTGGCCTGTCACCATGGAAAACATTGCGATGGTGCATACATGTATCTGAAAACATTATGAACACCAGCAGAGGTCATCTGTAGTGAGGGGCACCCTGCAAATACATATTAAGTCTCAGTGCTAGGAAAATATAGTGATAGTGACCGCTGTTCAACTGTTGATTGAAGAATATCAACCATATAATAAGCTCACTCTAAAACAACCAATGGGACCCATTGCATTTCAGGAGGAAGACAGAAATTCTGAGAACAGTTGCTTCTTTAAGGGTATCTGTATTAGCACTGACATTAAGTGAAGGAATCCACCATTGTGACCAGGATTATTCTGTGTTCTCTTCTTGTTAGAGCAGTATCCATTGTCCTGGAATAGAGTTTCCAAGTTTTATTTAAAAATAGGCCACCTCTTTCTCTTCTATGTAACTTAAATGAGTAGAATATATATATATTCATTTCTATAACAAAGAACTAAAATACCTTTAAAATATATTAATGGTCCATTAAAATGTTCCCTGGTGATATTTAAAATGAACTATAGGGCACTTGTTGGGATAGTATGTTAATAATGTTGATATGGGCTGAACCTTTTCTTGGATTCTTGAACTTTCCATCTCCAGTGATCTATATTCAAAGATGAGACAGGTTATTAACTGGAGAATGAAAAGTATTTGGGTAAAGTTTTTTTCACTCATTTTCTGAGTAGAGAGTCAGGAATGTCTGACAATTTTGTAGGAAAGTACCCTTTGTCAGGGAAGTAACTTGTCATAGGGCAGTCTATCTCACATGGATGAAAAGGAAATATCTAGGGATGAGATATATTTAACAAAGACCAATTTGGGGTCATTTGTTCTCACAAGATAATCTGAGTCTGTTGAGGTTTTGTAGAAAAGGCTTTGGGTTGAGGT
Organism: Mesocricetus auratus; assembly: GCF_017639785.1. Classification (NCBI taxonomy): domain Eukaryota; kingdom Metazoa; phylum Chordata; class Mammalia; order Rodentia; family Cricetidae; genus Mesocricetus; species Mesocricetus auratus. Next base: position 65,195,095 of record NW_024429266.1, read on the forward strand.
TGAGCTTCCATTTGTATAGACCTCATCACCTCCCTGGCTGTCATTTATCACTCTCAAATAACCTTATGCTAGAGGCCAATAAAGAACAGGATACTTAGGAGTCAGGGAAAGACCTCAGACTAGGGCTTGACCATGTTCCAATAAATATCCACCCTCTGTGCTCATGGTAGTGGTCCTGATTAAACTCAATGTTTCTCTCTTTGCACATGCACACACACACATACACAAAGACATAAAATTTAGGGAGGTGCATTTTGGGAAGGAACATTTTAGGGAGAAAGTAAAGAAGTTAATAAAGAGTAGTGGCAACTGGATGAAATGACAGACTTTGGAGATCCCCTCAAGAAGGGCCTCACCCTCCCTGAGGACTGATGTGGGGATTTGGTGGGGGGCTGGGGGCTCTGGTGGGGGGACAAGGGAGGGGGTAGGAGAGGGAGCTGGGATTGGCATGTGAAGCATTCATGGTTCTAATTTTTAAAAAAAGTGGCAAATTGTGAAAATGACTAGAATTCATTATATACATATAGGAAATTGCTAATAAATAAATTGATAGAAAGTATCTACAACAATTATACTTCTAAATAAATTACAAAAGTAACAATAAAATAAAAGGCCAGATCTTGAAAGCTAGTCTTCTAGGTGCGTTGGTAGGATTATAGAGAAAGTAGAGTTTTCTTCTCTTGGACATAAGACATGTGTCATTCCCCGATCCATAGTTTTTATTTTGTTGAGCAAAGCTGTAGACCCTAAAAGTACCAATGGTGGAGGTTTCCCATGGATAGAAGCTGAAGGTGTGATCTGAAGCCAAGGTAATCATGCCTATCTTCAGGTGTCCTTCTAGCAATAGTGACAGACAATAAGTAAACAATATACAGCCCACAGAAGCAGGAACTTCGGGGAACAATGAAAATCAAGAGATCAGGAAAGAACAGATGATAATCTACATAAGCCCTTGTATTAGATCATAGGGATTATAAAGTGCCTAAGAAGAACCAAATAAATAGAAAATAACTCAAAAGTCATCATGATTTCACAATAGTATGTGAAAATGAAAGTCAGAAATAGTTAAGTAGGGGCAGGAGAGGTGACTCAGCAATTAACACCAAGTACTCTTCCTGCAGAGGACTTAGATTTAGTTTGCAGTAGTCATATGAAGTAGTTTACAACCAAATGTAACTCCATTTACAGGGGACATGGCAGCATCTTCTAGATTCTGTGAGTGCTGCACTGCACCTATGTGCACATATCCCAACACCCACTCTCTCTCACACACACACACATATTAAAAAGTCAAAGATATATTTTTTTATTTTAGCCATTATGACAGGAGTAAGGTGGTGTCTCACAGTTGTTTTAATTTGCATATCCCTAAATCATTATAAGTTTGAGGAGAGATCTGGCACTAGCAAGATTTCCAGAGATCTACAGGGATGACATCAACTGGCAAACTAAGCTTTGGTGGAGAGGCTACCTTAAATGCCCTTCCGGGATAATGAGATTGATGACTACCATGTATGCCATACTAGAGCCTTCATCCAGTGGCTGACAGAAGCAGTGGCAGAAACTCACAGCTAAACACAAAGTTGAACTCCTGGAACCTGGTTGCAGAAAGGGAGGAGTCATGAGCAAAGGGGTCGAGACCAGGCTAGTGTAACCCACAGAAACTGCTGAACTGAACAAGGGGGAGCTCATGGACCCCGAACTGATGGCTGAGAGGGTAGCATGGGATTGATCCAGACCCCCTAATTTTGGGTGTCAGTGAGGAGGCCCAGCAATCTATGGGGCCCAGGGTAGTAGATCTGTATTTATACCTGGCATACAAATGGACTTGGGGAGCCCATTCCACATGGAGGAATGCTCTCTCAGTCTGGACATATGGGGAGGGCCCAGGCCCTGCCCCCGGATGATATGACAGACTTTGGAGATCCCCATGGAGAGCTGCACCCTCCCTGGGGAGAGGGGTTGGAATTGGGCTGGGGGTGAAGGGGTTGGTGGGGGGCAGGGGAAGAGGGGAGGGTGAGGAAGATGGAATTGACATGTGAATTAAGCTTATTTCTAATTTAAATAAAAAATTTTAAAAAGCAAAAGTTAACTTTTTTATTTATTGAAAATAGATATTTCTATATACCATATTCTGATCATGTTTTCCCCTCCTCCTTCTCCCCCACCTCCCCACCTCCCCACCTATGCATACTCTTTTGTTTTCTCTATCATTAGAAAACAGATATCTAAAAATTAAATAATATATAATAAAAACAATCAAACCAATAGACAAAACAAACAGAAAGAAGAGCCAAATAAAAACCACAAGGAACAAATACAGATTCAGTAACATGCTTACATACAAAAAATCTCATAAAAACACAAAATTAGAAAACATACCATGAAAGCAAAAGACATGTATTATTAAAATGAAAGACCCAGACAAATAATTTTTAAAAATATATGTATGACTTAATTTTGAGACTTTTCTCTCTAGGTTTTTCAGAAGTTATAAGTTGTAACAATCACATATATTCTAGTTCCGTAGGAAACTGTTTCCAAAAATTGAACCATGATATAGTGGCTCCATTTATATTTGTTAAGGATACCATTTCTTAATGACATTTAATTAACCAATTTACTAAGTTTTATCATGCTCTCACTCTTAACAAATTACTATTCGTATAGGTTACTAGGATGTCAAACCTGAAAATGATAATCAGTAATGTTATTTTATATTAATCAGAAACTACTAAATGTATGAAAATAACAAAATCCAGGACAGAATTCTGTAAGATATACAAGACTAGAAATACAGCCTTAATTTCTTTGTACTTATTGAAGTATATGGATACCAAATTGAGGGTCTGATTTTTATTTGAAGAGTTTTTTTCAATTCAGACATATTTAAATGAATTCCTAACTGGGCTGGAGAGATGGCACACAGGGTGAATGTTTCCATTTAAATCCAAGGACACAATTTCATTCCCATATCCATTGATACATAGAAAACGAGAATAGAATTTACAAACTTGCCTTTTGACTTCATACCTTCAGTCTAGTACACTCGCTTCCACTCCTGTAAACATTTTTTCTTCATAGTTTTGTACATGAGTGTTTGTGTACATATATGTTTATATACCTCGCGTATGTAGTGTCACAAAGGTCAGATTATGGAGATAGGGATGATTTTCTAAGCAGCAATGAGGGTTCCAGGAGCCAAACCCAGGTCCTCCAAGGTCCTCCAAAGGCTGTGCTATTCCTATAGCCATCTCTAAGTCCTGTTTAAATATTTTTAAAAGCATCCCAAGGGGCTTTACAGATCTGGCTTATAAATAAAACTTTTATCTCACTAGATTTTATTTCTGGAGCAGGTGAAATGTGACAGCTTTGTGGTAAGATATGGGAGATTACTAGTGACCTTCAGGGGAATACAAGCAGAAACGTGTTGGTACAAGCCTAGTGCATAGGCTTTGTTATTCTGAGGTTAAATCAATTTTCCTGGAGACCATCTACTGTGAGAAGCAGTGTGGAAATTATATAAGTGTCATAGGAGGTTGTATTGATACTTGTAAAATAGCCAGTGAAGAGTTCTAAAGCTGAGCCTGTTTTATCTTCTGCTTAGCTTTAATAGTCAATTTGAGACAGCCCAGTGCCATCCAAGAGGACAAACTCAAATGAGGAGTTGCCTAAATCAGGTTGGTCAGTGGATGTGTCATTGGGGAATTCTCTTGATTGTTAATTGATGTAGGAGGGCCCAGAGCACTGTGGATAGGACCATCACCGGGCTTGATATTAGGTGGTCCCCAAGTGGCTAACAAAGCTAGCTGAGTGTAATTCAGTTTTTGTGTTAGATAGTGTAACATTCATTCTTCCCACCAGCCTGGCCTCTGAACCGCATCAGTCCCAAATCAACACACAGGATGCTATATTAATTATGAAGCTGTTGGTCTTTGGCTATAGTTTCTTAGTGGCTAGCTCTGACTTAATTATTAACCCATAACTACTAATATATATTTTTATGAGGTCTTATCTTACTAAGAAAGCCAGCCATGTGTCCTCTCCTCCTGGGATCACATGGTGAACCACTACTCTTGACTACATTTCCCAGAATCCTCCTTGACTCCTAGTCCCACCTATCTTGCTTCCCTATTGGCCAACAGTGCTTTATTTATCAACCAATAGGACAATATACACAAAGAAGCACTTCCCTCACCAAGGTAGCAAACAGCATCCTCTGTGGACCATGCTGTACAAGTGAGTCTCTTGGTTAGGGTTAATGCTGTATAAAATAGCAAGACTTGCCTTCAAGATCCTGCATTGAGTTTCTGCCTTGACTTATCTCAGTGATGGAATGCTGATATGGCATTGTCTGAAGAAAACCCTTTCCTACCCTAAATTGCCTTTATGCAGACTGTTTTCTCATGGCAACAGAATGAAACCATATTTATTTATTTCAAAAAATATTGCTTAAGAAACTATTTCCATGTGAAGGTTTCCATAGCTTGGTCTTCCAGGTAAGAAATCTGGTTCTAGGTCTCTTGGAAAAAAGATCTATGCACACATGCCCAAAGTTAACTTAAACCCATGAATTTATTTTTACATCATTCAAAATATTGCTATCATTAAAATGTTTAGTTATCATTTAAAGGATCTTATTTTCTTATCATTTTCCTCAAAACTATATAGCTTGTTGTATCTAGAACATTTTTGTGATCCACTCCTTCCCAACTTCATGACCTCTTTTTGGTTTAGTGTATCAGACATTCTTGGACCACTAGCCCTGAAGTCATGACACAGAGACTTAATATTAGCTATGAATTTTCTGCCTTATCTTTTGTTTATCCCACCAGCTCTTACAGACATTTAAGCTGTTTCTCCTCATCTACATTTTGCCTTGGGGCTTTTTACCTTTCTTGACTTCTACTTTTCTGCTTTTTCTGAGGTCTGTGTGGTGGCTGCCTGGATGGTTCTTTATGGGCATCTTTTCTTTCACCCTTGTTTTCTTTCAAACCTAGATTCCTTGTATTTACTCTCCCTAGCTATTGGCTGTTCAGTTTTTATTAGACCTATCAGGTGTCTTAGGCAGACAAGGTGAAACAGCAAAAATTTTTTACATAAACAAATGTAGTATAAACAAATGCAACACACCTTTACATAGTTAATGTTCTGCAACATAAAAATAACATGTCTTTAAATAGTTAAAGAAATGTTCCACAATGGTTTGTGATTGTTTGTTTGTTTGTTCGTGTTAGTTGAGTTTCAGTTTCTACAGGTCATACATTTCATGAGTATGGGACCACCCACTGAATCATGGTTGACCTTCTGTCCTTAAAGAAAGTTGAATATCCCTCTTCATAGAAAATACGTCAACTGTCCAAAGTTTCTCGGATAGGAGTGGCGGCACATGGGTCCTCCATGCTGGAAACTTGACTGGCTTTATCCAGTGTTTTTTCACTCTTTCTACCTGTCTAAAAAATTTCTGCAGTAGAGGAAAACTGAGCAACTCAGAAAAGAATGGCTTTGCCTTCAGTAGTGGCACTGAAAGGTGACAGAATTGTTGCCTGAAAACTAATTAAGAAAATACAAAACTAAGTACCAAGCTCCTGGAGTTGTTGCTGAGCCATGCTGAGATGTCTCTGCTCAGTGAGCCAGCTGGGTTTGAGGGTCAGAATCCTTTTGCCCTGCTTTCCTACTTTGTGTGGTTGTAGTTTCTCAAGATCAGCCGTGGTCTGAGAATACTTAACAGAAAATCCCGGAACTATTCATTAAGTATTCAATTGAACAGTATTCTGAGTCATGTGCTAGTCTTCAGTACCTCTGCTTTGTTCGGCCAAGAATGTGGGTCATACTGTTTCCAGTATGTCTTCACTTCCTCTCCTCAACTGTACCTACTTAGTCCTGTGTTCTCAGATCAACTTCTGTGGTGACACTATGCTGTGTGGTGCAAGTAGCTTTGTTACACTACAGTGTCATAATTGTTCTCTCCACTCCTAGTCTTGAAAAATCTTCTACTGTACCTAAGCCAGGAGTTAAGCTTTACTCATCATTATGTATATGAAGAACTTGTAAGGGTCAGCATCATGAATGGATTCAGGCAGCCCTAGGAATGTTGCAATAAAGCTTTTATAGATAGAGATTACTTTATTGCCATCTGGTATTATCTGAAATTGTATCTGACAGTCTACTTACCTTACTGTAATTATTTTCATAGACAAGCAAAAATATTTTATATTTGCTTACAACTTTTTAAAATTTTTACTTGCATAAATTTATTGTCACCTAAAACCAATGCAAAAAAAGTTACAAATAATACACACATTTCAGTGTGGCTGAATCCCAGATACAGACACTAAATACCTGTAACTTCTACCATAAGATGACCCAGAATTTATACAAGGAGCTAAATAGATAGCTCAGCAGTTATGTTTTCTGATCTTGCACAAGATGCAAGTTTAATTCCCAGCACTCATTCATCAACTTACAACCTCTTGTAACCCTAGCTCCAGGGTATCATATCACCTCTTCTGGATTCCAAGGCTAATTATATACACATGTCATGCCTTCTCACAGATACATACACACACACACACACACACACACACACACAGAGAGAGAGAGAGAGAGAGAGGATCTAAACAAAGTCTCTCTTGAAAACTAAGCACATATAATTTTGTTGGAACCTGTAACTCCTTTCCACCCTGTACAGTGATACGATTTAATACAAGAAATGTTCTTTATAAAGGCAGTCAAAGCAGTCAGCAGCCACAAGAGTTCAACACCAGTCTAACCATAGTCCACATTGTTTACTTGTCAACTCCACTACAGGAGTCCTGTGTGTCAGTCAGTTTTACATGTAATCATAAGTCACTTTTATTTTGGGGATATTTAGGGTTTCATAGAAGTTTATGCTGAAAGTGTGCATTTAATTATAATGTTTTTTAAATAAAATGTAAAAGTTTATCTCAACATCATTTTAATATTTTAAATTATATTTTACTGTTTGAGGATTTCATATGTTTTGAACAAACATTCCTATTCTCCTCCCATTTTAACTTTTCCCATACTCACCCACCCATTCCCCTCCCAAAGTCATGGAACCTGTTTATTGACTCATTGAGGCTGCTTGTTAGGACAAGAATAACTTACATGTTCCTAAACGGAACAAACTTAGTCATTTAGTGAGGGAATTTCTGCTTTCAAAAACTGTTCATGGAAACCCATACCTGGCAAAACACACCTAGGCAAAATGACCTCTGTTTTTTTTATTCTTTATACTGTTGATGATTGTGCTTTATCATATTAGTGGGAGGTAGACTTCGCTGATGTGTTTGGCTAACAAGTACAGAGGGGAAAGGGGAAGTTAAGAAAATATGACTGGTTAGGCTGATTATCTTTTATGAAAATTCTCATGTTCAGTTTCTTTTCCTTTTTTTTGTTCATTTGTGTGTATGGTTCAACATTTTTAATGTTACCATATGCTGAGATGTCTGTAGTATGAATGTCAAACTAAGTGTCTTTTGCATGCTATGCGAATTATTACCGAGCCCCATCTTAAGACTTACAATGCTCCTTATTGCAGATCTTCATCTGTTGGTAAAGTAGCTTCATGAGTTTTATGTGGATAGGAGAGAAATAAAATATAATAGATAAACTAAATATAAGTAAATTTTTATATGCTTTCTAGAAGTGTGTTTCATCAACTTGCTATTTTCTAGTTATTTTTCTTGATTTGTTTTTTTGTTTTCAACTGCATACATGATATATTTATATAAAGTTGGGGGGATTGAAATATTTAGATATCTGAATTTAGGTAGCCCATATATATGGTTATTACAGTTTGTCTCTTGGTTTTGTTAGCACTGGTCACTAAGAGATAGGCTGTGTTATTTTTTGCTGAGGTCAATTTAAGCAATTTGTGAAGCAGACTAATAGTGTACAGTCAATTGTTCATAGAAAGAGACTATATTGTGTCTGAACTAATGTACAACTTGCATTCGAGCTCTACCTTGCTTAACTCCTTTGGCAACTTAAACATGTGCATATGCAGACCAATAGGAGAAGGCAGTAGGTAGCAGGATTTTAAATAGATGCGAAGGAGAGATGCTTTGGTAATGCAGAGTGCATCCTTGGGAAACAATCCCAAAGCAGGTCCAAAAGAAAACATGTCTGGATAGAAGAGGAAGCTGAGGCAGACTACTGAGGCTGAAGGTGCTAACCTAAAAAAGACTGATTCTTTTAAATTATTTCCTACTTTCTGGAGAGGATATAGGTTCCTGAATTAAATAAGATGAAAAGAACATCCTGAAAGGCTATTGGGAAGATAAGCCTAATAGAGTTCTAGAAAGTGCTCCATGCCTGGGACCTGAATTTGACTTGAATGTAAGTACTTAAGATACTGGATAGTCAATATAGTGTACTCATCAAAGAACATTTTCTTTCTCAGTAGACACCTCTGCAGAGACTATGTCATTCTTTCATGATTATTTGCTAATACCTTTTAACATACTGCTTCCAGAATTAAGGCTTTCCCTTTCTACATCCATATCAGGTTTTTTTTAAGGATTGGTGTCAGTGACATACAAACATACATATATGGTGCGTGTGTGTATGTGTGTGTGTGTGTGTTATAAATATTGGATAATGCAGGACACATGTTTTTTTCTGTTAGTGAACTATGGTAAGAAGCAAGAAACAGAAAAGATGAACTAACCCTTTCATTCATACTCTAATTTGTAAGAGACACCAAGGTGATAAAACACAAGGGAGGGAAACAGAACTAGAATGACTTATAAAGTAAGGGTAAGAGTACAGGATAAATAGCTCTCTGTGAAGCATAATTTTGTGTGGTTGATTTTATGATGTGTGAAGATTCCACACTGCATTTTCTAGTGTGTGTCTTTTAGCACTTAAGAAAAATTGAACTTCTAAACTTCTTACACTCATTAGCATGTTCTGCTAGTGTTATTTATATCAAAGAGGAATTGTTATTTTTTAAGAAGATTTGTTTAATTATGTGCATATACACACAGGTGTTTGTAGAGTACAAGAGTGGGTTGAGTATCCTGGAGCTGGAGTTACAGGTGAGCCTCCTGTTTTGTGTGCTGTGAACCAAACTCAGGTTCTCTGGAAGAGCAGCGAGGCACTGTGATCAACAAGCCCTCTCTCTAATTACAAAGAGGAATTATTAGGAACTTTAGTTTGCTGACAAATGAGAATCCAAAAGCATTAGATATCTTCTCATGAATTTTATTTGAGCTGGGCAGTGGTGTCTCATACCTTTAAGCCCAGTACTCTGGAGGCAGAGGCAGGCAGATCTCTATGAGTTCAACGACAGCCTGATCTATGAGTTCCATGACAGGTTCCCAAGATCTCTACCTCAAAAAAGTAATCATTTGGATTTATTTTAAAGGATTATTATTGCCTTGAAGAAGGCAAATATTTTGCAAACTTAAATGAAATACATTGGAGTAATCAGGTAGCATTTCCTTCCTCATGTAATTAGTTAATTAATCTATTTATGCATATGTGGTATGTGTGCATGCATGCACTTGTACAGTTATAGGCATGTGAAATTAAGCCTAGCTTTTATGTGGATTTGATGGATCTGAAGTCAATCTTTATGCTTGCATAGAGAGTCATTTCTTCAGCCCCTTTTTTCCCCACTTACAAGCAGGGAGTTTTCTTTTCTCTTTTTTTTCTTTTTTAACTCAGTTATTGATTATCATGTATGTTTTGAGAAAAACAAAGTGTTAGGCCAGGGAACAGAAAATAAGTTTATCAACAAATGAAAGCAACACTACCAGCAATCAACTCTTGTGTATAAAGCGTATACTGTGGATATCAAATACCAACAGCAGACACTTTTTGTAATCAGCAGTTTATTAAATATTATTTTATGGCATCATAATGGATCAAAGAAGTTCTTCCCCATCATAAACAAGATAGGAAATGACAGAGGAATCTCAGGGTTTTCTACTGGTTCTGGAACAATATTATAAATGTCCTTTATTGTCTCTACAAGGATTTTGATGAGGATTCTCCCCTCCTTTTTTAAATTTAAATTAGAAACAAGCTTCTTTTACACATCAATCCCAGTTCCCTCTCCCTCCTCTCCTCCCCTGCCCACCACCTCTTCCCTATCCCATTCCCTTCCTCCTCCCCTGGGAAGGTGAACTCTTCCATGGGGTATCTTCAAAGTCTATCATACTATTTAGAGCAGGGTCTAGACCCTCCCCTGTGTATCTAGACTGAGAGAGTATCCCTCTATGTGGAGTGGTGTGGGAGTGGGCTCCCAAAGTCCAATCCTGAATTAGGGTTAAATACTGATTCACTATCAGAGGCCCCATAGATTAATCAGAGCTCCAAATTGACATCCTCTTTCAGTTTGTCTGGAACAGTCCTATGCTGGTTTCCCAGCTATCAGTCTGGGGTCCATGAGCAGTCCCTTGTTCAGGTCAGCTGTTTCTGTGGGTTTTTCCAGTCTGGTCTTGACCCCTTTGCTTATCACTCCTTCCTCTCTGCAACTGGATTCCAGAGTTCAGCTCAGTGTTGAGTTGTGGGTGTTTGCTTCTGCTTTCATCAGCTATTAGATGAAGGCTCTACAATGACATATAAGGTAGTCATCAATCTCATTATTGGAGAAGAGCATTTAAGGTAGCCTCTCAAATATTGCTTAGATTATTAATTGGGTTTACCCTTTAGATCTTAGCACGGGGTTTTCATTCTCTGATTTGCTAGATACATTAGGCTAATTAGACAGATATATATGTTTTAAAGAATTAAGATGAGATTACAGAAGACTGGAGAGAAGACTCAACACTTAAAAGCATGCACCATTCTTGTACAGGACTCAAGTTTTATAACCAGCATTTATATTAGGCAGGTCGCAACCACTTGCTACTAATGCAGCACTAGCAAATTCAATAATCTTCCAGCTTCTGAAGACAATCACATTTACATACCCATGCTCTTAGAATCTGGGGTTATTATTTATGCTAGGGTACTATGATTTCTTTTATTAGGTGGCATCTTATAAAATAAGTAGAATCCAGGAGTTCTATAATAAATTCTTGATGATTTTATTGAATTATAGATTTGAATTTTAAAAATAGTTCTGAGATGCTCCCAGAACCACAGAGCATAAGCCATTAAAAGCAACTTAACCACTGAGAAATAAGCAAATATTGACCTGCAATAGTTGCCATCCACGAAGAGTAAATGATCAAGTGAAGGACTTAGAGGACAGAAGATCAATGTCCACCATGGGAGCATGACCTTATCTGAGGCTAAGCAGGTCATCAGATAATGCCAATATCAAGTTCTGTGTATCAGGAGACTGGGATGTGGATTGGGGAGGAAAGGCTTGCAATTAAGTTCCTCTGCCTGCTAAGCTACATTTCTGTTCCATGCTTCTTTAAAATACATTTTTTGATTCTTTGGGAATTTCACATCATGCACCCCAATCCTGCTTACCCCCAAGTCCCTCCATATCCACCCTTCACCCCTGCAGCATGCCTCACCCTAAAATTAATTAAAAACAAAACAAACAAGCAAGAAAAAAACCCACCTGGCTTCTCAGTCTTTCCAACATCTCTTCATTCATCCTAGTGGTATTTGGAATGGTGATATGTTATACAGTATACACTTTTGTCCAATCAGCCCCACCTGCAAATGTTCATTGCAATGAATCATTGGTGTGGTTCAAGGCCTCTGGCATGACATCCTCATTGGACTCTCACTGAAACTTCTCTGGAATATCCTGCTGTTGCCCCCAGTCATGGAGACCCTGTAGGTATGGTTCCAGATGACCAGTCCCTTCAAGAACTGCAATAAGTCATAGATTGGGTAGATGCTAGGCTGGGTCAACCCAAGACCTAGGATATGGATTTAGGTAGTAGTTGCACTGGTTAATGCAGTCTGGCCCATACTTGTAATTCAGAACTTATCATGTGGAACTTGATAGACATGGTACAATGATACATTTTTTAATTGCAAGTGTGATAATGCTCCTGGATGTTAATGGGAAGAACCACAGATAAAGTTGCATATCATATTATGCTGAGAGTATTCAAATAATCAATCTAATAATAATAATAAACCCAATGCTCAAATTGCACCATGCTTCTCCTTAGAAATGCAGAGAGATCCATCTAGACAAAGTAGATTGGGGCTAGAGAGATGGTCCAATAGTCAAGAACACTGCCTGCTCTTCCAAGCTTCAAATTTTCCCAGAATTCATATTGGACAGATCAAAATTATCTGTAGTTCCAGCTATACAAGATCTGATGCTATCTTCTGGCCTCTTTGAGAACCTGCCTCTGTATGGCAGGCATAGAGACATATCCATATCCATCTACAAATAAATAATTTTTGGTGTGGTAGGCTCCTGCTCCCTTATAATAAGAAAAGGGTCATATCCTCTCTCTCTTTCTTTCTCTCTGCATCACAGCTAAGATGTAGAAATAATTTTTGCTCTGGTTCTGGACAGTTCCCATCATTTGGAGATGGAGAGTTCTGGTGAGAAAACTCAGTCTTCACATACATTTCCATTATCATCTTCTTTGTGTTATAATGTTGCTGTGTGTTGATGAATGCCTCCTGCACTTTGAAGACTATACCTGTAGCCATTGTTGTCATGGTTTCGTCCTGGAAGGCACATTCAATCTGTGTTCCAGATTGCTGTTCTGTATTTCTACATCATTAAAAGCAGTTAAAAACCTACAAGGATGGTTTATTTGATACCCCTCAGTTCTTTAATAATGATAGCTTTATAAATTCGGTCACAACTGATTTGTATGTGTGTATGTGCTTACATTTATAAGTAGATATATTTGTTATGGGTTGAAAAAATAGCGCAGTGTGCAATGTGTTTGCTCTGCAAGTATGAAGACCCAAATTTGAGTTCCAGGACTCATAAATGTTTGATGAAGTAGTATATATCTGTAATTCCAGTGTGGCTATAGGGAGATAAGGGACAGAGACAGGAGAATCCTCAAAATCTCATGAACCAACTAGCCTGGTGCCCAAAGTAGTGAACAACAAAGAAATTCTGCCTCAAACAAGCTGCAAGTTGAGAACCAACACAGGAGTTTGTTCTCTAAACCCACACATGTGTTGTTCTATATACTTGTACTCAAATGCATGAATATGCATTCATATATGTACACACACAATTAAAAAATATTTGAACACACATAGTAAAAATGAATACACTTAAAAATAACATGTAATTTTCTATATTTCTATGAATCACTAATTATGTATGCCAGATACTTAAATGTCACACACATTATATTCTAATTAGGCCTCCACATTCTTTAAATGTTTAGTATTGCTATATTTTACTTTAAGGACTAAAGTATCAGACTAACATGGAGCTATCCTTTACGTGAGTGTGTCCCATAGGATTACACAGAGTGAACACATCCATGATTTTACTCTCAAATATTTTATTAATATTATTCATTCATTCTCCTCCCTCCAAATGACAAATGGTTTCAAAGATGTTATCTAAAGGGGCTTACTCTTCAAAATAAAAAAGAAGTATTCAATCTGCATGCTTACATGCATGCATGTACATGCTAGTGTGTTGCCCCCTAATGCCTGAAAAGAATGTTGGGTCCACTATAATTGGATTTACAGGAAGTGACAGTGAGTGGCCCAATGTGAGTCTTGCAAACCAAACTCAACTATTACCTAAGAATATCTAGTGCTCTTAACCAATTAGCCCTCTCTCCAGTCTTGCTTTCTTGAGCTTTTAAGATTCACTCCTTTTGTAGCATTCATATACCATGCCTACTATGTACTAATACAATACAAATTGCTATTTTTTAAGATTCTGTGTGATTCTGGAGATAGACTTTTTAGCCTAACTCTCACAGTTATTCTACTTGAATATCCTAACAAACTCTGTATTTTATGATATCATGGTCATAGCTTTTTACTTGATTTGCATCACAAATGAGTTCTGGTAGCAAATTCTGAACAGCCTCTGAAATATATTAACAGCAGAACTTCATATTGAGCCTCTGGCATCAATCATATTAGCTCTAAAAACAGGCAACTATCTTGGGTGCAGTGTTTAGTAAAGTAGCTTTTATAAAACAAGTCTACTCCATGTAAAAAATAGAAATATATTAATAGCTATAAATGTGAGTTATGGTAGTAATGTAATTCAAATGTCAGACAGCAAGAGCAGCAAGGATAAAATTGACCACAAAAATAAAAGCAGAAGGCTGTGCTGTGAAGAAGTCTGATAATTTTCATTCAGGATCCTACTAGCATTTTACTTGTTTGTTTTTATTTTTCCAGGCAGGGTTTATCTGTGTAGCCTAGAACTTGCTCTGTTGACCAGGCTGGTCTTGAACTCACAGATATCTGCCTGCCTCTGCCTCCCAATGCTGGGATTAAAGGCATGAGTCACCACTGCCCAGCTCTATTAGTAATTTGTAGTTGCAAAAATATATTTCTATCTTCATCATGAAGCTGGTGTACATGGTTCATGTATAGATGAGTTTATCATGGTATTTTACATTTAAAGTTAAAGTGATCAGAGAAACTATTTATCCCACAGTGAATTAGGTCCTATATATGCCATGAACAATCACATTGATTCCATATCCCCAGCTCACTATTCTTTCAGGTGAAATAGTTGGTACCCACAAAAATTACCATGTCCAATGTAGTCTAGTAAAGAAGTACGTAGAAGCATTCTTGATGAGTAGTGAGTGCTTAAGACAAATTTCATAGTCAACTCTTTAGTCTGTATTTTGGGTTTTTACTTAAATAGAAGAAACTATGAATATTTGAGTGCACTCCTAACTTTGAAGCTATGGACTTTTTTTAAGCATTTTTTTTTCTGTATGTGTTCTAATGACTTCAGGGATGGACAGGTGAGATGACTTTCTGCCTTGCCTGAAAATCTGATTTTGATCTTTAAAATATGATGGAAGGAGACCACCTACTTCTGCAAGTTTCCCACTGACCTCCACATCCAGAAGTAAACATTGAATAATAATAAAAATGACAATAATATAATAATATATTTTCCAAAACCTCTTTATGGTCACTGGACCAGTTTTGATACTGTGACTGTAATTGAGAGCTCTCCACCAGTATTGTTTTATAATTATGGTCAATTAATTTTTTTATTTTAAAAGTCATTAAGAATTACTTAAAATTAGTGATTATTTATAATGAAAATGTCTATTTCATTCATTTTAAGGTTAATGATAATGGAAGTATTTTCTATTTTGTAGGAGGATATTTTATTTAAAAAAGAGTATCTTTGTTAAGATAAAACACCACCACCAAAAACAACTTAGGGAGGAATGTGTTTATGTCAACTTGTTCTCTGAGGTCATACTCCGTCACTGAGATAAGTCAGGTTAGGAACCAGGACAGGAGCCTGGAGGAAGGAACTGAAACAGAGTCCATAGAGAAAGGCTGCTTCCTCACTTGCTCCCCATGGCTTTCTAAGTCTGCTTTCATACACAACTCAGGGCACCACCCATAGTGGGCAACAAACTCTCACATTAGTCACTAATCAGGCAAAGTTCCCACAGGCTTACTTATATGTTGATCCTACTGATTCAGTTTCTCAATTGTGATTACCTCTCTTCAGATAACTCTAGCTTGTGCCAAGTTAACTAAAAATGAATCAGCACTTTGAGAAATTTTACTTTCCCATTAGCACACAGACACTGACAAATACACAATTGGATGCATATGCATGTATATTCTGTGTGTGTGTGTGTGTGTGCGCGCACGCGCGTGCGTGCGTGCGTGCTGTGTTGGTACATATGTATGCAAGTGTATGTGTTAGGGACCAGAAGAAAACATCAGATGTTCTACTTTATCATTCTCTACCTTATTCCCTTGTGAAGAGGTTTCTCACTAATGCACATCTATAACTGACAAGCCATCAAGCACAAGCAGTCCTGCCTTCCACAGCATTGGAGTAACATGTAACAGGGTTTTTTGTTTGTATTTGTTGTATTCTTACCTACTGAATCATCTCTCTAGTCCTATATGTGTGTAGATTGTAGGGTTTGAAACATTTCAGAAATTTGAACTTGATAATTATATTCCTTATAAGGTAATCAATAAAGTTAACTGAGAAAATATCACTTTTACTAAGAGGACTTTAAAACTATTACACTATTTTATAATTACACATAAAAAAACATTCCCCACATGCTAGAGTAAACGTGCTATCAATTTGAAAAGTAACAGTATTTTAGACTTTTTAAAAATAAAAGATGTGCTAAAATGATACTTTGAACTGGTAAAAACTCTTTGGAGCTCATTTAAAAGAATGTTCTCCATATATTTGAGGCACTGTTTCCTCAAAACCCAAGGATGTGGGCTGGATTCTGAATCTCAGCCCGTATCTAAGATAAATGATTTAGGAGACCAGACTCTGGATGTCAGGAAGTAGGGTTTCAGTTTTTAAAAATCCTGGGACCAAACATATGAAATTTGTATTGCTGTTTAACTTCTCAAATCAATGCTAGGTGTTTTGATCACTGATTATGAACACTGTAGTCTAGTCTACTCCTGGGAAAAAAGTTGATTTTCATCATAGGAGTAAGCTGGAATGAAACTCTTCTCAAGGAAATTTACTGACTCTCTGGGATGGGTCTGTGGTTGTGTGGATCTCTCTCTCTCTCTTTCTCCCTCTCTCTCTTCTCTTGTCTGTCTCTGTCTCTCTGTCTGTGTGTGTGTGTGTGTGTGTGTGTGTGTGTGTGTGTGAGTGTGTGCGCATGCGCGGGGGGGGGGGGGCAGAGTGGTTGTCAGAGGTTAGCCTCAGGTGTCATTCCTCAAGAACATTGTGTCAACCTTATTTTTTTCAGGTAGAGTTTATTTAGCCTGGAACTCAGCAATTAGTCTAAGCTGTCAAGTCAGGAAGCCCCAGGTATCTACCTGTCTTTGCTTTTCCAGAGTTAGTTGTGCATCAGCAAACTTGGCTGTTTTAACATGAGTTCTGCAGATCAAACTCATGCCTGTGGGGTGTATTAGTTACTTTTCTGTAGCTGTGAGATAAAATACCACCAACAGTGACTTAAAATGGGATTTGTTTTGGCTTACAGATCTAGACAGATAAGAATTGAGCATGGCAAGGAGGCATGGCAGCATTCAACATGCAACAGGCATGGTGGCAGGAACAGGAAGCTGAATGTTCAGCTTTTCAACTGAAAACACAAAGCAGAGAGAGCAAGTTGGCAGGGATGGATGCCAGTCCATAAACTTTCAAAGCCTCGACCCAGTGGACATACTTCCTCCAGCAAGGCTACACCCCTGTAAACCTTGTCAAATAACACCACCAACTAGAGTCAGAGAGTTCGATGCCTGGGCCTATAGAAGATATTTGACACTCAAACCAGCATGGGGTGACCATTTTATTAAATAAGGATCTTGCCAGTCCAGGTAATTGCAGCTTCAATACCA